>NC_054468.1:176164658-176479466 GCF_017639515.1 Carcharodon carcharias | reverse complement strand
ATCTGCAGAGATGCTAGCTGACCCTTAGGTAGGTCAAATCTGTCTCTAAAGGCCAGGTTTTCTAGACTGCATGAATATTAAGAACCCAGGAATAAAGATCTGCTGAGTCTTCTGCACTGCTTCTGACCTTTTAAAAACAAATACAAAATAAGATACATTCTCTGTTTTGCTTTGGGAAGGTCTCATAAAGCAAATGTCAGGAAGATATAATAATGATATTCGATTTTATTATAAAATAGTGGTATCTGTGTTTATATGTGTCTGTGTGTATATGTGTGAGACTTAATTGGATTAAAGGCAGCTGGTCTGAAGGCTTTGATGTAAACACAGTAAACATGGGGGACATTTAGAATGCATGGTTTTAAATAAACCAGACTAGCTTGTTTTCAAAAGGAGTGAAATGTTGCACCTAGTCAAGTGAAGTTTAGAAACAGTGGGCAGAAATTTTCGTTCGGCAGGTGGGCGCACACCTGACCTGCTTGAGCATGAAATGGCACATGCTGATGTCGGCCGAGTGTGCAGACGTCAACGCGCAGTCGTGCGATAGTTCAGTTGGCAAGCGAACACAGGAGCTGGCAGTGCGCCCGCCGACAATTAAAAGGCCTGTTAAGACCATTGTTAATTAAATTAAAAATTTTTCTGCCCGTCCAACTAATGGTTGGCGGACAGGCGAAAAGGCCAAGCTGCCCTTGTGTTTTTTTTGGAAACCTCATCCCCGGGTGGGATGAGGTTTCCAAAGCAAATAAAATAAAATCTTTAATTTTTCATTAATAACATGTCCCTGATCATGTGACAGTCACATAATGGGACCTGTTTTATTACATTTTTATTTTTTTGTATTTTTTTTCAATATCTCTTCATCTCCCTGAGGCAGCATTGTTTCTCAGGGAGATTATGCAGCGTTCACTCAAGCACCTGTGCGAAGTTCGAGCTTGGCCAGCTCATACTCCCCATTCTCCTGCACGGGCAGCGCTCAGCGCTACCACTCACGTTTCAGGCTAGGTGGGCGTAAATTGGCCTGCCAGCGTGAAATTGTGGTGTGGTGCCGATCGAGGGTGGCGGCCAGCTTCCTGACTGCCCCGCCTGTCCGCCAAGGGCAAAATTCTGCCCCTTGTGTTTATTTTAGCCAAAGATTATTGGTAAAACTCAGCACTATGAGAAATTTTTATTGTCAGACAGGTAAAGTCCAAAGACATAGTGAAACAGTGGGAATTTGCATTCAAAGGGGAAAATATGTAGAAGGGAAGAAAGGCTGTGTGTAAGGGTAGGCATTTTTAAGATCTAACAAGTGTGAAAAGCCTTCAACATCTATGCCTCAAGCTGCTGTTTGCAAAGAATTTAAGTTAAGAAAACTCACTTTGAATTCAAGTGGTTCAGGCTATTGTGTGCTACTTTGCCTGGGTCTTTTAAAATCTCTGTGTCTCAATGTTGCCTTAACAAAAGTATAACTGGGAGTTAGATTGAGTAGGGGATTTAGAAGTTATCATAGTAGTAATTTGTAGATCTATGTATATATTTAAAATCATTTCTCTTATTAATAAATGTTTAATGTAGTTTGGTAAAAACCTTTAAGACTTGGTGGTCTTATTACTATTGAGTTCAAGGCACACATTTCGAAATTTATACAAATTGCAAAACAAATTATGGCAGGTGTTTCAAGTTTCCCTTTGGGCTTTGAACAACTTAGCATTCACCATCGGCTGTGCCGTAACACATGCCATTCAGTAGGCAACCAGGTACATTCCTTGGCCTTTCTTTTACATTTATACCAATTAAAGGATTAATGTGGTCCAATTAACCATCATAACAATTAACAAATTTTCATTATCCTTACCCATATAGAAAACATCTATGCACAATGGACATTATTTTATATATTTTTAAAGAGCACAATGTAAAATGATGCTAAATAGCCTTTATTCCTGAATGTAATTTCCAGTCATTTGCAGTATTGACATAAGTGAAAGAATGTCTCTTGCAGTATTTATCCTCAGATTGTCCATACTAAACTGATGCAAATGTCAATTAAACTGCACTGCCTTGAAAACGAAGAACTTATCTACATCACTTTAAAATTCTTAAATGTTTTCAGAACACTTGTTCTGCAACTGCACAGAAATATTTGGCAGTGTTGAGTGAGAGGCTTTCATTTCAGAGATTATTGATTTAGGAATTGCAAGTAGTCAATCCTCTTTATGAAGCTTTATGGGATATAACATTGTAAATAAAGCTGCAACAGGTAAATCAAAAATATATCTTTATGGAAAATGTCAAAAATCATAAAAAGAGGTTCGAATAGGCCAGTACTCCAGTTCACTTCTCGGTGCATGATCAGCTAGAGAGGAACTTTATAAAGATCCAATGCACAATATTATTTTGTTTTCATCCACAAGTTGCATCCTTATTGTCATCAAGACTAATTTTGTTTTAATTCATGTCACTCTTTTTAAAGCAATTATATGGAGAAAAATGGATACTTGCCAGTAAATAGTGATTGAAGTTAAGGGTTCAAATAATATCACAACAGACAGAACTGGGCAGCTTATAATCAAGATTAAAACTTTGCAATTGTTCTAGAACATCTGCCATTATTTATGCAGCAGATACATACATTGTTAAATTTGTATGTATTTTAACTTTACTTTGGTCAGCATTTGTGTCAGCAGTGACTATCAGTGTTCATTACTTTGGCACCTCAATGTGTTCCATAAGATAATTAATAACTTAAAATTATATCATTTTATTGATAAATAGAAAACTGTATTTGATAAATATGAAACTCTATATCCTGTTGAAATTAATTGCCAATTTAAGCTGATACACATGCAATACTATCTCTAATGATGGGTCAAAAATGGCATCAGAACATAGATCCGCTGGTGTTTTTCTTTATATATGATTGCTATATGATACAGCTAATAAAAATTGAAGCATGTTTGTTACATACTCAACACTGCCAAAATTTAACAGAAGTAGTGGTCCTCATCTTCACATCAATGGAACAAATAGGTACTTTTCTATACAACAGAAGAAGCCTGTTAAACATAAAAGGGCAGATAATCTTGAAAGAGATAGGCAAAAAAAAAACTGACAAAATGGATGGAGCCTGTCAGTCACTGTGGAAACCCCAGTTGCTAGGGGAAACTAGCAAGGCACAGGAACTGTAGATTGACAATTCTCTGAAGAGTGTTCATACCTGCTTTACTGAAAAGATATTCACCACTATAGATGATAATCTTTTACTGCCCCTGAGGATCCTTTCAATTTTGGTCAGCATTATACAGGAAATATTATTAACATGATAATTTGGAAGCTACTGGACAGATAAAATGCTAGCAAAGCTATCTAATGCATTGAGCAAGATGACCTAAAGATGTAATACAATTATCAGCATAGCTGGGTTAAAATTTCCCTGCAGGAAGTTTTTTTTCAATGTCTTAATTGCATTTCCTTCATTGTTTTTTCATAGGGTTAACATCTTACCAAAAAGTGGATTCCTAACTTGTAATGGACAGAATAAAAATATATCATTTAATGTCATGTTATTAAATTCACATGGAGCTAAAAATCTGTTTATCATTTCTGTGGTTATGTAACAATATCTGTTGAATTATCCAATAGATTTTCCAACTGTGTTGATGTTGATATTCATTTTCTTGTTTAATAAAATGTGTGCTTATGTGTTGTGCACTGATGCATTAAAGCTGTTCAGGATAAGAATCCATCTTTTTTGTGGAAACACACTTTATGGTGTAATGGGAGCATAAGAAAAGGGACGTTGTCTTGTTTTAACATCATGAGGATTCCTTTCATTTTCAACATAGGAAAATAAGGATAGCAAAAGTACAACTATTTCATTGGGCAGAATTTTATGCTTGTCGGGTGGGCAGGCCCGACCCAATTGGCCAATCTCTGCCGGACAAACAGGCCGCTCCGCCATTTTGCACAGGTGGGCCAATGTTGCATACTCCCGCGGACAGTGGGAATTTCACAGTGCGGTGGGCGTGTACGGTTCCAATGGGGAATTGGCCAGTCTTGTATAAAGAAAGGCCAGGCAGCCTCCTTTAGGCTGTTCACCATGGCCAGTGACCAGTCTGCACAGTGGGCTCTAGAGGAGGGCAGGGCAGAGGAGGGGGACAGGCTGCAGGGTAGGCCAGCGGGGGGCCACTGTGCCCCTCGGTTCTCTGATGCCTGCCTTGCTGTCCTCATCGAAGCGGTTGCAGAATGTCAGGAGGTCTTGTTTCCCGAGGATGGGAGGAGGAGGGCCCCCCATGTTACCAAGCAGGCCTGGCAGGAGTTGACGGAGGTCATGAGCTCTCAAGATGCTGTGCGGCGCACAAGGACCCAGTGCCGCAATGCTTCAATGATTTGTTGCTCTCTGGAAGGGTGAGTATCATGTCAACCTTGGCCATTTTACCCAGCCTTAGCCTTTGAGACCCCCCCTACATCTTAGCGTCATTACTGCATGGGGCATTTGGCGTACGCTGGGTGGGCAAACAGATAGTGACCATGCTTACATCAGCCTTAGTGGTTGAGGAGAAGATGGGTTCTCCCCGCAGTATATATTGGTGTTTGAGTAGTCTGGGGGCACCTGCAGGGAAGGCTGCTAGACACATACTCAGAACTTCAACACATGTCTTATTGATGGTGATGAGATGGTGGAAGGGAAGCCTCAAGGTGTCGTGGCCAAGAGCCATGTGGTGGCCTTGGTGCCGCACCTAGTTGTGCCTCCTTGCCATGGGCGCTAAGACCCATGTGTTATTCAAAGTGACGGACGCCGAATGTGTCCAAGGCGGCCATTGGGGGTGGGTGTTGGGAGCAGCCATATTATCTTCTGGGGACTGATCACTAGTAGTGTGGACAGGAGCCGCTGGAGGCCTCAGATGGGCCACTGTGGTTGGGGTGTGGCCTGCGCGCGCAGAGTACATGAGCGAGCAGCCCCAATAAATGCTCTTCCCTGTTCTGCAGGCAAAAACAGAACACAACAGCTGGGAGCATTTGCGGACTGGTGGTGGGCAGGCCGTACTGCAGCATGTCACCAACTTTGAGGAGCAGACCATGGAGCTGGGGAGGAGGCAGGCGGCCAGGTTGGCAGGTGTTGGTGAGGCTGGGGTGCAGGTATTTGAGGCCCACAGTCCCATCCACTCTGTCTCCCCACCATCCAAAGCACTGATGGTTGCTGCAATCGTTAATGCTGCAACACAGCTCATTCACAGACTGATACAGTCAGACATGTCGGCCATACACAAAGGTCCCTCATCCCCTCGAGGATGCGCATCTCTAGCACCTTCCAAAGTCGTTTTATCCCATTTGTGACCACTATCCCCATGGCCTAACATGCCATGGCATCGCTGCCGCACATCCAAAGACTTATTGCATCTTAGGAGGGTTTGTACCTCCACCACCCTATCAGCCAGGGCGTCCCACATTACTCTGTCCAAAAGGTCCTCACCACCTCACCTGTCAACCTCATGGCACTCAACTTCTCAACTTAAATAAATGAATGCTGCCACGTTAGCCATCCCTGCGCCAAGGGGAAAAGTTGCCATCTGTTCACCAGTTCTATGCCCCTTATAACGATATGAAGGTCAATAATGTGACCTGTCAATCTTCTGTGCTCCACGGCAAGTGTTTGCAATGTTTCCTCATAACTCCAACTCTCCAGGCCAGCATGCATCCTGTCAGGTACCTCTGCACTCTCCCCACTCCAATGCCATCTCTCCCATGAAGCGCAGGTCACAACTGAACGCAGAAGTGTAGATGTGGCCTCGATAGCATTTTCTGCACTTGCAACATGACCTCCCTGTTCCTACATTCTATTCCTCGGCTAATAAAGGCAAGTCTGGCTTTGACCTTGTTAAACGCCTCATGCTCCTGTTCTGCTACCTTAACAGGTCTGCCCAGCAAGGTCCCTATGATCGTCCTTACTTTCAATGGTGCTACCATTTCTCATGTATTCCCATGCCTTGTTTGTCTTGCCCAAGTGCTTAACCTCATACTTAGCCACAAAACACTCCATGTGGCATTCCTTAGGCCATTTGACCAGGCTGTCTGTATGCATGTATAATGTTTGGGCCTCCTCTTGACTATTTATCATCCCACCAATGTTGGTCTCCTTAGGTTCTTGAAGGTTGAGCACATAATGAGCCTGGGGGGAAAGGGATGAAAGGTATTACTGATTGAACGCTAACTGATGCACTGTCCTTGTTGTTAATTTCAACATCACCACCGCATGGCTGCCAGGAGGACGTCCAGAGTCCCCCTTCCACACCTGAGGGGCATCACTGGCAACTTGTGTCACATCATTTCAGCGAGCCAGGCACCGGCGCGGCGACTACCACATTGGTGGGGAATATACCATCGGCTAGTGTCCCGGGGCACTGTGGATAGGGCACTTCACAATCGCTGGAGGAGATGGCACGGACAGAGAGTGCCGATGGCGCCAGCAGCCGGAGGACTGCAGGGGACCAGGCACATGCTGAGTCTAGCCGTGATGATGTGCCTCTGGACATATCTGCCATGCAGCAGCTGCAGGACAAGCAGCAGGGTGCATGGGAGCATCTGGCAGTGTTGCATGAGAGTGTGCTTCACTTGGCCTCTGTGGTGAAGGAATCCAGGCAGAGTGTCAGTGATGGCATGAACCTCAGGACAGAGCTTCAGGCTTCCTCCATTGAGAGATTGATGACTCTCATGGAGAGGGGCTTCCACCAGATTGAGAATCATTTGATTGGGTTACGCTCTGACCTGCAAGCCTTCACAGTGCTAATGGCCACAAATGGTCATTCCCAATGTGGGAGATTTTCTGGGCATTAAGTGTCCCAGCTCGGTGCCCATCCATCTGTGGTGAGCAGGGAGGTCCAATGTGACCTCACGTCGGCACAGCAGCTGCCTGTCGTCGCTGCGAGCTCCTCTTAGGGCGCTCAGGATGAGGGCAGCAGCTCCTCTGCCCCTCTGCAAGTGACCATTGCATCCATTGAAGCTGTGACAACTGGGGAAGTGCCAGTTCTGGAACTGACCACTCCCTCCCAGACAGGGCCATCACAGGCTCCACGGGCCAGAGGACGGTCACCAAGGTCATCAAGGCCAACAGGACAGCAGAGTCAGCAGGCTGTCTCACAAGCCACTCCGAGCGATGGTGCAGTACCTAGACGTAGCACCCGCAAACGGAAGCATAAAGCACGTTAGGCACAAGACGTGTTTCTCACTGGTGACTTTGTATTGGCCCTAGATTAGGAAATGTTTGATTCTCAACGTCAGAGCGACGTTTGTTCATTTTTTTGGTGGCAATAAAGTCCACATTTCTGATCATGGCTGAGGGTGTTTCCTTTGATGCATTTGTATGTTTCACAGACATCTCATGAGTGTTTGAGTGGACATTGATATTTCTGTACTAAGCCCTTAGTTGCAGCTGATGAGGTGGAAAATATAGCGCCTAAGTGTCACATGTGGAATTGCCAGGCAATGCTGGTTCTGCTGATCCATGTGTGTGGAGCTAGCTGAATGTTCATTGGATTAAAGTGTCCCAAATGTCCCTGCAGCCTTGGTGTAGTAGCGGGTCGGCGTTCTGCCCCTCATCATCGCCCTGTGCTTCCTCATCCTCTGAGCCACTGCTGGATTCATCATGTACAGCCGCATCCGCTGCATCAAGGTCTTCATCGTCAACTGCGTCCCCCCTTTCCAGCGCAAGATTGTGGAGAGAGCAGCATGCAACCACTATCACAGAGATATGATCTGGGGGGTACTGGAGTGCACCCCCTGAGCGGTCCAGGCATCAAAAGCGCATCTTGAGAAAACTGATGGCTCTCTGCACCGCAGCCCTAGTGGAGATGTGGCTCCTATGCACTCCTCAGCTTCTGTTCTTGGATGGTGGAGAGGGGTCATGAACCTTCTGAGAGGATAGCCCTTGTCACCCAGGAGCCATCCATCCAGCTGTGCTGGAGCACTGAAGAGACCCGGCACCAGGGAGTCTCTGAGGATGTAGGTGTCATGGGAGTTGCCTGGGTACCTTGCACAGACTTGTAGAATCAGCATCCTGTGATCAGACACTATCTGCAAGTTCATGGAGTGGAAGCCCTTCCTGTTGACGAAGGCACCGGGCTCACCTGCTGGCGCCTTGATGGCCACATGTGTGCAGTCTATTGTACCCTGGACACGGGGGAAGCCAGCAATGGCCACAAAGCCTCTGGCTCACTGTGTCTGACTTGCCTGGTCACAGCAGAAGTGGATTAAGGTCAATGCACATCTGAACAGAGCGTCTGTGACCTGCTTGACACAAGTATGGACAGCTGATTGGGAGACACCGCAAAGATCACCCACCGAGCCCTGGAAGGGGCCAGATGCATAGAAGTGGAGGGCAACTGTGACCTTCAGAGCCACTGGCATGGGGTGTCCACCCATACAGTTAGGGGAGATCTCAGGGCCAATCATCTGACAGATATAGTTCACTGTCCCCCTTGACAGTCGGAGCCTCCTTCGGCACTGCACCTCAGTCATATTGAGGTAGCTGCTTCACTGCCTGTATACCCTGGCAGCAGGATAGTGGTGTCTTCTGCGGCCTCTTGCACCTTGGACAACCTCTTGGCCCTGCACCCCTTGTGCCTGCACCTGGCCTCCCAAAGGTGGCTCCCCTGGAGGCTGATTGTCCACTCCAGGCCTCCTCCTTATTCTATCCCTCCCTTCCTCCTCAGAGGGGCTGCCTCCAGTGGAGATGTCAGGACCCATAGGCCCAGGCTAAATGGAGGCCTCCAGAAAGCTGAAGGCCTGAGAAAGATTACTGTCTGCAGATTGGTGAGTGAAGCTTCAAAGTACAGAGAAAGCTGTTGGAAATCGATCTGAACTGCTAACAATCACACAGGCAAGTTTAAAACACTTTCTGCAATAAATACTTCACATAAAACATTAACAACCCCTCTTGCCCACATATCCCACCCATGGATGAGGTTTGTTAAAAAGTAATTTACCCAGCCACCCACTGGGCCTGTGCGCCATGGTGAAGATTGCACGGATGCCTCAAAATCAGCATCGATTGCCGAGTTAAGGGCCTTCACAAGGCCTTTAATTAATGGCAGGTGCGGGTCACGCTTCATAGCATGCCCGTCCAGCTAAATATCGCGATGGCGCGTGCTGTTCTGCCACCCGCACGTCAGCCATAAAATCCTGCCCATTAAGCTTCCCCTATCCAGACCTGTTGTAGTCACCTACTTATTGGCCTACCTGCCTAGCCAAGCAAACTGCTGGAAAATACAAAATAGACGTGGTCACATTAGGAAAAGTTCTGGGAAATTCTTTGCCAACTGCTAAACCATTACACACTCATTAGGTCTCAGTTTTTGTTGCAAATTCTGGTCACTACTCTTTAGGATATCAAGGCATCAGAGAGGGTGCAGAGGAGATTTATTAAAATGGTACCAAGAATGAAAGATTTTAATTATCAAGAGACTAGTCTAAGTTGTATTCTTTGGAGCAGAAATAGTTCAGGAGCATAGAGATTGATTGAATAAGACAATTAAAGGGAAATGTTGAATGATAGTAAAAACTGGAAATGCTCAGAAGGTCAGGCAGCATCTGTGGAGAGAGAAATGGGGTTAGTGTTTCAGGTTGATAACCTTTCATTAGAACTGGAAAATTACATTTCTAACTCCCCCAATTCTGATGAAACGTCATCAACCTGAAATGGTAACTCTTTCTCTTTCCACAGATGCTGCCTGACCTATGGAGTATTTCCAGCACTTTCTGTTTTTATTTCAGTTTTCCAGCATCTGTAGTATTTTGCTTTTGTTGGATGATAGCATACTGAGTCACAGTGTGTTTAACCATGGTATGCTCATCCACCATGAACAAGTGGCATTCTTCATAAATTCAATAGTAATGCTGTCTTCAATCTATCATGTCGAAGTTTAATGTGCAACAAAAGTGCAAAATTCAAAAGATGTTATGTGTAAGGGAAATTAATGTGGCAAAGGGATGAGACCAGAACACAAGGTGTGATCGGCCTATAGATTAACAAAGAGCAGAACAGACTGAAAGAAGTGTTGAACCAGATATAAATTTAAACAACATTAAGTGTAGAAACAAAAGATTAAGATCATAAGATCATAAGATCATAAGATTCATCATAAGTACCATTGACTGAGACTGTATCACCAATGAAAAGAGAACACATGCCCAGAGCTGATAGACAGATTCAACCAACAAAGCAAGGAAAGTGATAAAGAAGCAGTGAAAAAGTGGGTGGATATAAGGAGTGCTTACCTAAGTTGTTAAACAATAGTGGAGTTGGAGAAGCCATCCCTGAAGAAGGAGTGGAGAGTGTGTGGAAATCTCCAGAGTTTGAAAAGGCTGCTTGGTTCTTGATTCTTGGTTCAGGACACTCCACACAAAGGTTGTATGTTTTTTGGCTGCTGAATTTTATATTAAATTTACTTACTAAGTTTTCTTAACCTCTGCAGTAAAATTGGGATTGTGTAATGTTTGTTTTAATAATGTGAAAAAGAAAAGAATTAAGTTTTGTATCTGTGGCTTATTTTATCATTCCACTCAGTTTGTTTAAACCAAGACTCACAGGGTTAATGAGAAATTCCTACAGGAGAGATTTGATAGAGGTGTTCAAAATCATGAATGGTTTTGATAGAATAAATAAATAGAAGTTGTTTCCAGTGACAGAAAGATCAGTGTAACCAGCGGACATCTATTTAAGGTATTTTGGAACAGAACCAAAGGTGACATGAGGGGAAACATTTACTGAGCATGTTGTTATGATCTGGAATGCACTGCCTGACAGGATGGTGAAAACATATTCAATAATTTTTAGAAGACAATTGGATAAATATTTGAAGGGGGAATATTTCCAGAACTATGGGGAAAGAGCAAGAGAGTGAGACTAACTGGACAGCTTTATGAAAAAACTAGAACATACATGATGGGCCAAATGGCTTCCTTCTGTGCTGTATCGTCATGGGCAGAATTTTCCCCCCATTGGGGGGGAAGTTTAGGAGTAGGTGCGTGGAGGCGCAGCTCTGATTGGCGCCCCTGATCGGAGGGGGGGCCACCATTTTATGTGGACGGGCCTTCATGACATCGACAAGGAAGCATTATGCGCTCCCTGTGCAGGTGGGGGAATCCCTAAACCAAGAGTGCACTCTTTCGTGCATGCGCGTGAAAGAGCGCACTCATCTCCCTGAGACTAAGTGCGGCCTCAGGGAGATCAGTGCCAAATTTTAAAATGTTAACATTTTTAGAAAAAAAAATTCCACTGACATGACCCCTTATGTGACACTGTCACATGAGTTGGGACATATCCATCACTTTCATTAACACTTTTATTGAAAATTTAAAAAGCTACATGAAACCTCATCCCACCCATGGAAGAGGTTTCATGCTTTTTCCAATGCCCACCAGGGCTCCTGGTTTGCCTCTGCCCGCCAACCTTAAGGTTGGACGGGCAGGTCCATTAAGTTCTTTAAATACTTTGACAGGTCATTGGGCGTACAGTTGATTCTGCTGAGCCCTTGCTGAACTGAAAATTGAAATGAGGTGGGGTGATGTTGGGAGTTCCACCCAACGTCATCTCGCGTCATTTTACACGTCGGTGAGCGAGCCCCATCCCCAGCTCGCCGCCTGGGAAATCCTGGCCCATATGATTCTATAACTCCTTATGGCAATCAAACAAGTTCCAGGAGACTGGGGTAGCCAATAATTCATTCTAATTACAGCTAACATCCTTGGACATGGACTTCGTGTCAGAGAATTAAAGGATTCCAATGTAATACTTCCATTCAAAAAGAGAGAAATGGATGGACAAGGTAGAATAGAGCAACTAGGCCTAACCAATAGAGGGAAAACATTGAAAATAAACTTAATAATCACTTAGAAAGTCAAGGACTAAATAAGGACAGTGACGATTTGTAGAAGACAAATTGTACCAACAATCCAAGGGGACATCTGCCAGTAATTTTTATTCCTGACCCCACCAATGTAGGAGAAGGTCAATTAATTTAAATGGGACAATGAATGTATTATGGATACCAGAAAAGGGGGAAAGGCATGTGTGGCACTGAAAAACTCAGCACCAAAACATAGCTGAGTTGTAAATGAATGAATTTTTATAGTGAGGATAGTTTTAGGTAACTTCTAGAAATTTTCTGTGTAGCCTAGCTCCAAATTGAGCCCAAGATCCAATAGGCTTCTTAATTCAGCATTCTCAGACAATAAATAAGGTAAGAGGCCATATAAAGGTAAAAGAAAAGATTTACAAAATGTAAGGGGAGGTGGAAACGAAACAGACTGGGAAAGCCATTAAAGAAACAAAGAGATAAAAATAAAGTCATGAGAGCTGCAAAAAAGTAACATGAAAAGAAAATGTGCCAGAGTGTCATAGCTAAAAGTAAATATTTACACAAATACATTAATAGAAAGAGAATAGTGAAGAGAAATTTGGACTTTTGAAGGCGGAAGTAGGTGAGACTATAATGGATAACAAGGAAATGACGACTCATTAAATGAGTACTTTGTGTCTGTTTTCACAGCAAAGGAAGATGATAAAATACCAGATATTCTAAAAATAAGTGGAAGAGCTTAGTGGATTTAACATTGGTAATGGAGAAAATAATGGGACTTAAGATAGACAAATATCCAGGCTAGATGGTTTCTATCCCAGAGTGTTTAAAGAAATAAGTGATCAAGTTACAGACACATTAGTCATAATATGCAAAATCTCTATATTCACGGATTGTGTCTTTCGATTGTAAAATTGCAAGTGTCATTCCATTATTTAAGAAGGAATGGAAGAAGAAACCAAGTAATCACAAACACAATACCTTAATGTCAGTTGTAGAGAAGTTACTGGAATCGATTGTCAGAGTTAGAGACTGAGAACTTGGAGACTTGGAATTGAAATCCCTTAAACAACTATTTTGCATACTAAAGTGTGTGGGTTATGCATTCAATAAAAAATCCAATATAAGCATTTCTATGGAGATTTTCACAGTGATGAACCTGATAAAACATAGAAACAATTCTGAAATCCTACTCATTCCCACATAAACAGAATGTGTATAGTTTGGTGTGATTATAGTACAGGATTAGCTACAATTCTATTGCTGTTTAATGAAGATTTATTCAATTATTTTAGTCTCATAGGGACACTTCATAAACACACCATATATTTACATCGATTCAATGAGCAGAATACAGTAAATCTTGATCCAATACATAATAAATTAAATTAAGTGCAGGCTGGCAGAGGTTCATTTTAGTCCCTATAAGTATCCATTATAAATAAATACGGCTGTCTATAGTAACCAAATCATTCCATCCAGTATGATTAATGTCTCTGAGGTACACCAGGAATGTAAATGCAATATTTTTCATGAACTATGTCAGCTTTAATAAGCTGTTTGACTTCCAGTTTCTCACTTGATGACCTTGGTTTTCTCAACAGGTTCACTTCAGAAACTATTGTTTGGGGGGAAACCTTCTTTGACACAACTTTTTAATGAAGATGACATCTATATCAACAACAACTTGTATTTATATAATGGCTGCCTGCAATGCCACTGAAAGTGAGGGGGTGAGAGTGGGAAAGCTGTTTTTTTCAAAAATTCAGTGAAAAGGCGAGAAGGGGGTTATGTTCTTTGGGGAGGGGGGTAGCCCTGTGTGCATCAGGGGCACCTACCCCAAGATGTTATCCTCCCCCTTTGTGCCTCCCCGTCTGGCCTCCAAAACCAATTTCCCCTCACACTCGCCCCCTCGCTAGGGTTCCCAAATCTTCCCCAAGCCTGGGACTTATCTGGGTCTGGTGTCTATCTTTGATCTTCATGGGACTGCTTACAACCCCAGCAGCACCCACTGTTGGGTTCTGCTGCTGCTGGGATTGCAAGAGCTGTCAGCCAATCCGATTGGATAGCAGTTCTCATTGGCAGGGCTTCCTTTCCAATGATGGTCAGAAGTCCAACCCCTGGATTCTTTAGGCCACCTGCAGAGTGTTATCGTTGCAAGGCGGCCTTTTCTAAAATTGGTCAGTTTCCAACAGATGTTTTCTCTGATCCCCCATCAGCCTCCCATAAAATTTAACCCATTGGCACGGATTTGGTAGATGACAACATGTCCAAGGATTTTCAAGAGGAAAGAAAGTTCGAAGATCGGGCCAGCAGTGTGCAAGATGGTGGGATCGAGGGTTTTTTTTGAGGAGAGGGCGATATTGACAGAGGAACTGCGCACAAAGAGAGAGAACATTAACAATGTCAGATAGCATGGGAACCAGGAAGGGAAGTTAGAAGGTCAGTAGTTTGGTGGGAATTTGGTTGAGGGTGGAGGAGATGGGTCTTACAGACAAGATCGGAGATGCAGGGCAGAAGGAGAGATAGGAGAGAAACTCAAAAATGATATGAGCTCGGGATTTAAGCTATAAGAAGCTTTAGAGGAAGTTTGGCCCAGTGGGAGGGAGGGAAGCAGCAGAGGCAGCTGATCAAATGATCTCAGCCTTAGTGCCAAGGAAGTCTGTGAGCTCCTCATACTTATTGTTGGATGGGACAGTGGAGGAGGAGGGTGAGAAGGGTTTACGAAGACAGTGTGCAGTAGAAGACAAAAGAAGAACACAAGAGAATTATGGCTGAACTCACTGATCATGGCCAAAATTTTACCCTTGGGGTGCGTCTGATGTTGGCGCAGTTGGAAGCTGATGTAAAACCTGCTCCCGGCTGAATTCATGCTATGAACGTGATCTTACACTGGGTGGCCAATTAAGGCCCGCCCAGCATGAAACGTGACCGCTGGATGTGTTTCCCGTGTGCAGGGGTCAGAATGTGTTGGACTCCAGGTCCAATGGGGAGCCGGCGGGGTGTTCAAAAAATGGAAGAGGCAGCTCCCTGAAGGCTGCCAGGAGTTGTGGGGGAAGCTAAGGGAGTTGTCTGGAAGCTGTTCAAGAAGATTCCGAGTGAGCAGACATGGCCTCAGCACCTGGCGGTCATGGAAGGTGGGAGGTCAAGTTGGGTGGGAACTCTGCTCCCCGTTTCTTAGATGATTGCCTGGGAGTGGGTTCATCTATTGGGATTATTATTATTATTATTAATAATAACCCCAGTTGATTCATCCTAGATTCACCAGGATGTTGCCTGGGCTGGAGCGTTTCAGCTATGAAGAGAGATTGGATAGGCTAGGGTTGTTTTCCTTGGAGCAGAGAAGGCTGAGGGGGGGCCTGATAGAGGTATACAAAATTATGAGGGCCGTAGAAAGGGTAGATAGGAAGAAACTTTTCCCCTTAGTGGAGGTGTCAATAACCAGGGGCATAGATTTAAGGTAAGGGGCAGGAGGTTTAGAGGGGATTTGAAGAAAAAGTTTTTAACCCAGAGGGTGGGGGGTATCCGGAACTCAATGCCTGAAAGGGTGGTAGAGGTGGGAACCCTCACAACATTTAAGAAGTATTTAGATGAACACTTGAAACACCATAGCATGCAAAGCTATGGGCCAAATGCTGGAAAATGGGATTAGAGTAGATGGGGGTTGATGACCGGCACAGATACGATGAGCCAAAGGGCCTCCTACCGTGCTGTAAATTCTATGACACTATGACACTTTGAGTTCTGGCCGAGGAGGTCAGTGCCAAGTGGCATATCTTAATGCCCAGGAATGGCAAGAGAAGGCCTGGGCAGAAATCACAGCTCAGGTCAGTGGGCATGATGTGGTGCGCCACATATGGCTTCAGTGCCGCAAAAGGTTCAGTGATCTGCTGTGGTCAGCAAGTGTAAGTGCAGAAATAGCATGGACATGTGCTGAGTGCTTTAGTCGGATGCCTGTTGCTCGGATTGTTTAGGGGTCTAATAGTGTTTATGCCAACTGGCACTTAAGTGTGCCTGCCAAGGTTGTGCAACTGAGCCCATGCCTCTCCTCTTAAAGGTCTGGCCCTGGGGTGCTGCCCATGCCCACCTGGCCTCCTCTCCCTCCTGCCCCTCTCTTCCTCTTCAGAGGAGGTTCTACCAGCGGAATACACTATCCCCATTCGATGGGATGCAGAGGAGCAGTGTATTGAAAATGAAGGAGCGCTGTGCTGCAACACTCAGGGGAACCTTCCAGGGAAGATGAAGAGCTGAGATGCTGAAAGGCAGGCTTGACAATCAAACGAGATGCAAATAAACTCTGGGACAACTCTGTACTCACACAGCAAAGAACTGGCAATGACAGAGAAAGTGCAGCTGCTCCAGGGGCCTTTAATCCCACCCATGGATGAGGAAATGATTAAAATGTGAATTCTGCCCACCCGGTTTGCCCATGCGTTGAGCTAAGAACCGCACGGTCAACATAAAATCCCGGTCAATAAGCTTTTTAATGACCTTAATTAGCCCTTTAATTGTCAAAGGGCACTGCTCCGTCTCCTGCGCACACCCACTGACCTCAATATTGCACACATGGGCGATGACATTGCGATGCAAGCCGATGTCTTTTCACGCAATTTTATGTGCATTCAGGTGGGGCACGTGCATGACCTCGGAACGCAAGATTTAGGTTCATCTTTCTATTGCAGTTTCAAGTGTTGAGCTGATTTGAAGAGATCCATATCTTTGGAAATGTACTGCTGTGTGGCATTACCATAGTGCTAAATGGGATAGATTTTGAACAGATCTAGCAATGCAAAACTAGCCATCCACTAGGCACTGTGGGCCATCAGCAGCAGCAGCAGAATGGTACTCAACCACAATCTGTAACTTCATGGCCTGGCATATCCCCCACTCTACCATTGCCGTGAAGTCAGGGGATCAACCCTGATTCAATGAAGAATGCATGCCAAGAGTAGCACCAGGCATACCTAAGAATGAGGTGCCAACCTGGTGAAGCGACAATATGCGCCAAACAGTGGAAGTAAAATGCAGTAGACAGAGTTGTGAATGGTGGTGGACAATTAAACAACTCACTGGAGGAGGAGGTTCCACAAATATCCCCATCCTCAGTGATGGGGGAGCCCAGCACATCAGTGCAAAAGACAAGGCAGAAGCATTTGCAACAATCTTCAGCCTGAAGTGCCGAGTGGATGATCCATCTCGGCCTCCTCCTGAGGTTGCAAGCTTCACAGATGCCAGTCTTCAGCCAGTTTGATTCACTCACATGATATCAAGATATAGTTGAAGGCACTGGATACTGCAAAAATTATGGGCCCTGACAATATTCCAGCAATAGTACTGAAGACTTGTGCTCCAGAACTGGCAGCGCCCAAAGCCAAGCTGTTCCAGAACAGTTACAACACTGGCATCGACCCGGCTATGTGGAAAATTGCCCAGGTATATCCTATCCACAAAAGCAGGACAAATCCAACCTGGCCAATTACCGCCCCATTAGTCTACTCTCGGTCATCAGCAAAGTGATGGAAGATGTTATTGATAGTGCTATCAAGTGGCACTTACACAGTAATACCTTGCTCACTGATGCTCAGTTTGAGTTCTGCCAAGGCCACTCAGCTCCTGACCTTATTACAGTCTTAGTCCAAACATGGACAAAAGAGCTGAAATCCAGAGATGAGGTGAGAGTGACTGCCCTTGACCACAAGGCAGCATTGGGACATCAAGGAGCCCTAGCAAAACTAAAGTCAGTGAGAATCAGGGGCAAAACTCTCCACTGGTTGGAGTCATACCCAGCACAAAGGAAGATGGTTGTTGTTGTTGGAAGTCAATCATCTCAGTCCCAAGACATCACTGTAGGAGTTCTTCAGGGTAGTGTCCTCGGCCCAATCACCTTCAGCTAGCCTTTCCTGCAACATAAGTTCATAAGTGGGAATGTTTGGTGATGATTGCACAATGTTCAGCATCATTTGTGGCTCTTCAGGTACTGAAGCAGTCCACGTCAATCTACAAGACATCGACAACGTTAAGGCTTAGGCTGATAAGTGAGTGGCAAGTAACATTCGTGCCATGCAAGCGCCAGGCAATGACCATCTCCTGCTTGATTGGTACCCCTTCCGCCACAATAAATATTCACTCCCTCCACCACTGACGCACAGTGGCAGCAATGTGTACCATCTACATGATGCATTGCAGCATCTCGCCAAGGTTCCTTCAACAGCACTTTCAAAACCTGTGAGCTCTACCACCTTGAAGGACAAGGGCAGCAGGTGCATGCCAACAACACCAACTGCAAGTTCTCCTCCAAGCCACACACCATTCTGATTTTGGAACTATATTGCTGTTCTTTCATTGTCGCTGGGTCAAAATCCTGAAACTCACTCCCTAACACCACATGGACTGCAGCAATTCAGAAAGCAGCTCACCACCACCTTCTCAAGGGCAATTAGGGATGGGCCTAAAAAATACTAACCTAGCCAGCTATGCCCACATCCTGTGAATGAATAAATTAAAAAAAAGCTAACATACATACCCAAAATAGTATTTTTATCCTTAAAGGGTTTTTTTTGTTTTTGAATTTTAGTAATGTATAAAACAACAGCTTATATTTATATAGCATTTTTAACATGGTAAAATGTCCCAAAGTGTTTCACGGGAGCATTATCAATCAAAATTGGACATTGGCTGCGAAGGAAATATAACTAAAAGGGGTAGGTTCTAGGGAGGGGAGAGAGGTTGAGAGATTTGGGAAGGGAATAGCAGCCATTTGGGCACAGACAGCTGAAGGCTGTTGTTGTCAATATGGGCCATTTCCTTGATTTACAGCAGGTGGCACCACAAAAATCAAGAGCATATATAGGCCAGACATTTCAAATCAAAATTTGTATTTGCTATGTGAACTTGGTGCTGTACATGTATCAGGGGTATCACAGATATTGACAATCCTTTCCACACAGAGTTTTAATTATTTTCCAAAAGTGTATTCATTTCAGTTTATTATTGCAGCTTCCACTAATACTTAAATTTAGTTTATTCTCAATAATTGAACCTTGGCAACACAGTTTTATTGACCTCTGACTCCAACATGCTTAATGAGCTGATAGCTCACATTAACATTCTGTTGGTGTTTAAAACATTCCTTGGCCTATTAATTAGGCTGTTGGTAGTTATAAACTCACCAGCAACATTATTTTGAATTTTCAGCTGAATAACTAATTGTTAAAATAATACAAAGACTGATAAAATAATCTTGGGTGGGATTTTCCATCCCGTCCTGCCAATGGAATCTCCTAGTCCCACCGAAATGAATGGAAGTTTGAATGGCCTCTGTATTTGCCTTAGGGTTACCCACTGCAAGAGGGGCCTGGAAAATTCCGCCCCTAATGTCTATGTAATATTGGCCCAGAGCCTCCGATCTCTGGGGGGTGGGGGTCTGTGGGGTTTGTACCCCAGAGGTACCCCAGAAGAAGTGCTGGGGCACCCTGCGGAAATTCCTACATAAGGACTGCACAGCAACTGCCCGGGACACCCAAACTTCGACGGAGCACTAGGAACCAGTCGATACTCCGGTTTAAATTGGAGGCTTTTGTAGGGGGTGGTGGTGTGTGTCAGCTTCATCTCTGACTTCTGAGCGGTTCGAATCACTCCCACTCCCTGGGTTCTAGACCTTGGACTTATTTGGGGGTTGTGACAAAGTGCAGCAGACAACTGGTTTTGGTGCAAGAAAAAAAAACTGAGTTTATTGAAGTCACAAATGAATTTATAACATTAGGATTACACTGGGATTATACAGACCTACAAAGTACACTTAGTTAAAAATGGGGAACACACGGCATAACGAGGGAAAATCATGCTACTAATTCCCTTACCCTTGTCCCACCCCCAAAACCTAACTAAATTGAACTAGGAGAGGTCAGGGATCATGCTCACCAACCAGGGTTCCTTGATAGTTTGAAATCCAGCCAGGTAAGCCGGTTGCAGTTTTGGGGTACGCTCTTTGTGTCCTCTAGGGCCTGCTGTCCCCATGTGGTCCTGGTCTGTGGAATCTGCGAATGTTCTTCAGTCGGGTGGAGGGCGCAGTTGTGGGTGGTCGATCTTCGTGGAGGGCTGCGGTTGCGGCCTTGTTGTCTTTGGTTGAGCCTGCCACCCCGTGCCCCTCGCCATGATGTTGCCTGCGGGCCTGCAAACCTCCAGATCTTCTCCCTCCACTTGGCTCAGCTCCCTGCTTAAACTCAGCTTCAACTGCTCCCAACTGCTCACTGCCCTGTGTCAGCTTTCAAAACTGCTCACCCTTCTGTGTCTCCCAAAAACTGCTCACTTCAGATCTGCTGGCCCAGTTATTCTGTTTTTTTTAAATTTCTTATCTCAATCCAAATCAAGGTTAGTTCTTTGTTTGATTTTGGTGGGCTTCCCCAGGTGATTGTTGTCTCGCATGATGTTTATCATTGTCTTCCTGACCCCGTAACTAGTTTTGAACTGAAAGCCATTGTATGTGTGGAGTATTGATGGGTTCGCATAATTGCATTGATTGTTGTCTTCCTGCCTTAGAAGCTAGTAGTGATTATTTATGCAAGATTTTGATGGGCTTTAGTTTAAGTCTTTCTCTGGGTTGATTGCTTTAAAGGGAAGAATGTGTGTTCTGTCTACTCTCGTTGTCTGGTTTCAGGTAAAAGTCCAAAAGTCATATCCTTGTTGATGATATGAAAAATGTGGGAATTTTGAGAACACTTCACTTTGCATGGTTCTGACTCGCTTGGAAGAATAGCTACCCAGGAAAAGTTGAAAAGACTAAAACCACTTCTAACTCCTCGCAGCCCCACTAGACCCCCAACTACACCTTCACCCCACATTGGACCCCTCCACTATCCCCACCGCCTGACTAATCCATCCTACCACCCCTGACCTATCCTACCCCAACCCCTCAACCTATCCAGTTACCTTACCCACTTACCTTCTCCCTGGATTCTCAAAGTGACTGGACCTTTAAACTTACCTGCCTTACAGGAGCTAAGAAGGGGTGTGGCTTCCTTTCCTCCAATGCTGCTGAAGGCTGAGGCAACCTGCTGTGTTGTACTTTTCTCACCAGGCCCGAGTCAGAAGGTCAGATATGAAATAGGGAAGTGGTGGCATAGTGATAACATCACTGGACTAGTAATCCAAAGGCCCAGATCAATCCTCTGGGTCATGGATTCAGATCCTACCATGGCAGCTTGTGGCGTTTAAATTCAATTACTAAATCTGGAATTAAAAGCTAGTCTCAATAATGGTGACCATGGAATCATTGTCATAAAAAACCCACCTGGTTCACTAATGCTCTTTAGGAAAGGAAATTCTGCTGTCCTTACCTGGTCTGGCTTACATGTGACTCCAGGCCCACAGCAGTGTGGTTGGCTCTTAACTGCCCTCTGAAATGGCACTGCAAGCCACTCAATTCAAGTGGAATTAGGGATGGGCAACAAACGCTGGCCTTGCCAGCAATGTCCACATTCCATGAAAGAATAAAAAAATGGGTATCTCCCAACTAATGTAAGTAAAAAGGAAGAGTGTGATTGCCACTCTTCAGAAGTTCTGACCCAATAAGATTTCAAGGTGCATAGTACATATGAGAACTGCTCTTGAACAAGTGACAGTCAGGACATTGTCACATCCCAAGCAGCCCTGTGTTCTGAAATATTTAGCAGAAATTGGGATTGAATTTAGTCTGGACTTATTTTCGAACGGAGAGGTCTGAGGATTGATGGAAATTGGTCCTCAGGCCTCTTTAGTATATTCACCATGAATTAACAGTGTTGGTCATGCCTCCAGAGTCAGCTATGCCAAGTAAAAACCATCAATTAGCATATTAGCTGGTACAAGCCTACAACTAACATTTGGTGGGAAGGCGATGGCATAGTGGTATTGTCACTGGACTAGTTAATCCAGAAACCCAGGATAATGCTCTGGTGACCCGGCTTCAAATCCCACCATGGCAGATGATGAAATTTGAATAAAAAATCTGGAATTTAAAGTCTGAGGAAGACCATGAAACCATTGCCAATTGCCATAAAAACCCATCTGGTTCACTAATGTCCTTTAGGGAAGGAAATATACCATCCTTATCTGGTCTGGCCTACATGTGGCTGCAGGCCCACAGCCTTCTGAACAAGGGCAATAAATGCTGGTCTAACTAGTGATGCCTACATCCCCGGAACAAATACATTTTTAAAAACTTGTAATTAAGGGACTGATGAATATAGCAGCAAGACCAACACCTGTGCAGATTGGACACAGATCAGCCCAATCTTAAATAGGTGTGCTTTGTCCCTAGGTTATCCTCAAAAAACATGTGCAATACCTGCCAACTTCTACCTCAATATTTGAAGGTCCTTGGGTCTCATAGGTATAGATTTGTTAACTTAGCTTCTATCACCAATATATTGTTCATTATTATACTTTATTTAATCACTTAGAGAGTTTGGATGTTTGCTGAGTGAGATATATTGAAAATTATGGGCAATCACAACCAGAAAGATATCCGATTTCAATCTGGGCAAGTGGATGAGTTAAATTCTAACCCATAGTTCCTGATTGGTCAGACACTATTCTCTACAATCATAGAACAATACAAAAGAAATATGCAAATTACTAAATACATCTGGCATTTCATTTCCCAAACAAATAGTAGCTCTCTGTGAAGTAGAGAAAGATTCTGTTACTTGAAGCAAAGGGAATCATCATAATAGTTAAATTAAGCACCTTTGATAAGACTTTAACAATGATTTGAAATTAATGTCTCTTGCACAAGTTCCCAGGTATTTGGAAGCTCATCAGTGAACAGAGGGGAGATTGAGCGACACTTCATATGTTGCCTAAAGGTCAGGTGTCCTGATATGAATAAAGCCTCAGGTGCACAGAGCTGCTTTCTCTGTTCCCTCTGAGAAATGGTTTGGTGAAAGTACTTGCTGTGAAACACTTTTTTGCACATCTTGGAGATGCTTACACAGAGAACATCAGGATGGCTGGGGCTGTGGCTGCTGTTCATTGGACTTTGAATAAGGAAGATAATCTCCACCCACAGCAGCAAGCCCATGTTGTGGAGGGATCAACAGGTTGACAACAGACAGAGGAGCAGGAGGGGCGGGGCTGAGGTCACAGGAGGCACTTGCCACCTAACAGGATCTACAGACAGGCTCAGCATCCTTGAAGAGCAGTGCTTCCAAAGGCTGATATTGTCATGGCAGGTGGTCACAGACAGCTGCAGCCTCCCAGAAGACCTGTCCGCTGCTGGGCCTAGTGACCTAGTGGCCTGTGAAAGGCACTGCCACATGCAATTTTTTTGGTTCTGATTCTTTCCAAGGCACTACAGAAGACATATTGAGGCTCTCCCTATCATATTTTAAGTCATCACTAACCATGCCATCTTTGACACATGGAAATAAAATTATAGTGAGGCACCAAAGTTGACATCAAACGTTCCCATGCATCCCACATGCAGCCAAGTTACACACCAGTTGTCACTCACCTTCACCCTCTTGCCTCTGCCACCACAACTCATATTCTGGCTCATCATGAATATCAATTCCAATTTTTTAAAAGTGGGGAATAGGATGATTTTAAAATTAATTGATGAAGGTTGTATTTTAAATCGAGAAACCAAATTGAAGAGCCAAGGTAGGATATCACCATGGATGAAATAAGTAAAATTTATTAGAGGTTGATAAACTTGTGCTTTAAAAGCCTGAAGATTGTGGGAGAGACTGAGGAAGGTAATGGACTATACAGTTTTGAGGGCCCTGTAAAAGAATGAGTCGAATATAAAATGGTACAATGAGTGATGACTTCAATACAAAAATGGTATAAAAAGAGGAAATAGCATACAGGATAAGACCTTACAAAAACAATAGTTAAAAATTCTGAGAAGCAGTGACCATGAAAGCATCGTTAAAACAGAGCAAAATAACAAAAGAGAAAATTGTGAGCAGAGTGCAGATTGATGGTTTGAAGATATAAAGGAATTGCCTCTCAGAGAATGAACTTTTTTCTTATACCTATCTAGAATCATGAGACATGCTAGAAGAGTCTTAATATGGAGCAGTATTCAAACTTTATCGTTTTTTTAGAGTTAAGGGTTTTTGAGGGAAAAGCAGTGTTTGATGTGAGAGGAAACAGCTTCTTGTAGGCAATAAAAATATGGGAGTTCCATTTTAAGTCAAAGAAGGTAGTGATGCTAGGAATGTCAATAGAGAAGGTGTTTATCCTTTCAGAAGTGTCAATGTGAATAGTCAGTCCTTAAAAATGTTAAATGGGCCACAAAACATAGCTTTACTAATTACTAGGATTATCTTGTATTCAGCTATATTAATTGTTCCTGTGGCAATTGGCTAAAAGGAAAAGCCACTTCTGCTTATATTGATAAGACAAGTGGATTGAAATTGGTCTTGTGAGTTAGCACAAAAAAGGATGATAGCAATAGCTCAGTTTATAGCTTGTTCAATTTTCAGGTTGTATAATGGGCTGCTCAATTATTGTTAGTCATTTTACGTTACCATTATAGGCCAATTTTGTGGTAATGTGATGTGTGATATACCTTTAAAAAGAGTGCTATAATGGAAAATCACATGATCTTAGCATCCAATAGCAGAGTAGCATGGGCTACCTTAGTAGTCAGTAATCAGTAGGAGTAGTCTAGAGCTAGAGACAGAGTTTTTGAGTTGTAAGCTCACAAGTGTAACTGCTGAGTTCCTTTGTAAATAAATAGAATGTCTTCTACAGAAGAACTGTCCACTGACCTACTCTGTCTATGGCACTAACTCGGTCATCCTGAAACAAGCATACAACTCAATTCCCTTAGTACAACTAAACTAAAGACCAGGATCCAACAAACTGGCAACGAGAAAAAGAAAGAAAAAGCAAGGAAGGAAACCAAATGAACTGAAATCGGGTCATACCTCGCACGGTAATTGTACGTTCAATTTCTGCCTTAATCATTGAAGCAGTCCCTTCGAAGCATGCTGCAGTTAGGAAGAGCTGATTTTTTCGACACATCCACAGACGATTGGTCCCATTATGTTGAATGCCTTACGTTCTTTTTCCAAGCAAAAACATTGTGGGGAAGGAGAAGAGCCGAGTGTTCCTCTTACCCGCATGTGGGGGTAAGACCTATGGATTGATTCAAAATTTGACGGCAACTAATGCCCCGGATTTCGAAAAATTTTGATGACTTAATGAACCTTAGTGAAGGTCATCATCAGCCCAAGCCCTCGGTAATGATACAACAGTTCAAAGTTAACTCAAGAAATAAAGTCCCAGGGGAGACAATTGCTTGTTATGTGGCAAGTTAACAGTTAACAGAATATTGTGAGTTTGGTATATCCATAAATGATATACTTAAAGATCATTTGGTGTGTGTGGTATAAGCTAAGATATGATTTAAAAGAAATTACAGTCTGAAACAAATTTGGTTTTTCAGAAGGCCCTAGAAATAGCACTGGCCATGGAAGTCTCAGTGAGAGATTCGAAAACCATTCAAGGAACACAAAATGGCACCGTTCTCCACTTTAGGAGGAGAGGCCCAGCCAAAAATGGCGCAAAAATGCACAGCTCTGATGCAAAGCAGGAAACAGCCATTGCTTGTAGACAAATAAAAAGAAATGACTTAGCTACGAAAACATGGAATAATAGTAACAGCGGTGGAAGCAGGCAACCTTGTAATAAATAGAAGTTTTAAAAAATCGAATGTTTTTACTGTCATCGAAATGGACACCTCGTGAGACATTGCAAGGATAGAATCAGGCAGATTTTCAATCAAAAGAGAAAACCCCATGAGATCCATGACATAGAAGAGCCTGAAATAACAGATTCAGATATTTATTCATTGTATAATTTAAATGTAGGAAGAACAGAACCAATCTATGTAACAGTGAGGGTGAATGGTAGGCCTAACAGAATGGAGGTGGACACAGGAGCATCCAATACAGTGATAGGTGAGCATACCTTCACATACCTGAATTATGGAGAATGCAAATTAAATTTGGGAGAAACAGATGCCAAATTGAAAACTCACATGGGAAAAGACATCAAAATCAAAAGCATAAGCAGGGTTACAGTACATTACGGAAGTCAATCAGTAAAATTACCCTGGATGGTGTTAGCTGGTAAGGGGCCAAGCCTCCTTGGACAAAACTGGTTGAAAGAAATTAAATTGGATTGGACTGAGATCTTCCAACTGAGAGCCAATGGGCTATCTGAGCTTCTCCAAAAAAATGTCTCAGTTTTCCAAGATGAACTCAAGAAGATCCAGGGACTACAAGAAAAAATTCACGTGGATCCAGATGATACCCCCTGATCTTTGAAGGTAAGACCAGTGTCTTATGCAATGCGGGAAAAGTTGGACGCCGAACTGGACAGATTAGAGAAACTGGTAGTTATACAACCTGTGCAGCTCTCAGAATGGGCAGCACCAATAGTCTCCATGCTGAAGCCTGACCAAAGCATTTGAATTTGTGGAGACTACCAACTGACTGTCAATAAAGTGACTAAATTGTACAGACACCCTATACCAAAAATCAAAGACTTGTATGCTAAGCTGGCAGGTGGAACCGCTGACACGAAGCTTGATATGAGTCATGCTTATCAACAATTAGAGTTAGAGAAGGCCTCCCGGCAATTTGTCACAATTAATACACACAAAGGGTTGTGCCCATATACCCGTTTGCCTTTTGGTGTATCCTCAGCATGCACCATGTTCCAGAAAACATTGCAAAGTTTACTGCATGGATTGCCTCATGTTGTAGTTTATTTAGATGATGTTCTGGTGACAAGGGTCACTGAAAAGGAGCATTTTGCAAACTTGGAAGAAGTTTTGAAATGTTTCTCACTGGTGGGAG
This sequence comes from Carcharodon carcharias, assembly GCF_017639515.1. NCBI lineage: Eukaryota > Metazoa > Chordata > Chondrichthyes > Lamniformes > Lamnidae > Carcharodon > Carcharodon carcharias. The sequence continues at coordinate 176,452,777 of NC_054468.1, read as the reverse complement.
TGCGCTTAAAAAAAGAAAAGCGTACGTTCCAAGTGAAAGAGGTAATTTATTTAGATCACAGTGTAGATTCACAAACCTCCGCCCAGTTGAAGCAAAGGTGAGAGCCATTAGAGAGGCACCAGTGCCAAAGAACACCTCCGAGCTAAAATTGTTTTTCAAGATGATCAATTACTATGGACACTTCTTGCCTAATTTGTCAACAGAACTCGCAACCCTATATTACCTACTCAAGAAAAACCAATGTTGGTCTTTGCAAACACCACAGAAAGAAGCTTTCAGAAAGGTGAAACAGCTATTGCATTCATCCACTCTATTGTACATTTTGACCAAAGAAAAGAGTTAGTTTTGACAAGTGATGCATCACCCTATGGGATGGGAGCAGTGCTCTTCCATTGAGTGGATGTTGGGTCAGAACAGCCTATTGGATACGTACCAACAACACTCAACACAGAGGAAAAGGGATACTCACAGATAGAAAAATAAGGCCTGTCAATCATCTTTGGTGCCAAGAAATTTCACCAGTACGTACACGGTTGTCATTTTACTATCGTTTTGGACCACAAGCCTTTGCTAGGATTGTTCAGCAAGGACAAGGCTATACCACCCATAGCCTCAGCAAGAATACAGAGATGGGCATTGATTCTGGCAGCGTATGAGTATACTTTCATCCAGAGGCCTGGAAATCAGATTGCAATGCTGATGTACTTACTTCTTTGCGTTTGAAAGAAAATGATGAGGATGTTTCAGTTCCTCAAAATCTCATTTTATTATTGAACTTCTTAGATTCATCACTTGTAGATGCTAGACAGATTGGACAAGTTGAGACCCAGTCTTATCCAAAGTACGAGAACAAATTCTTCACAGTTGGTCACAAGAACAGGAAGCTGATTAAATGAAACCATATTTTTACAGAAGATATAAGTTAACCAGTCAGGAGGGTATCTTATTGTGGGAAGCTCTAGTGATTTTTCCTCCAAAAGGATGAAAGCCATTGTTAACTGAACCACATAGTGCACATCCAGGTATTTTCCAAATGAAGGCCATAGCATGCAGCTACCTATGGTGGCCTAGGATGGATGGAGAAATAGAGAGCTTAGTGAGAAGTTGCATGCAGTGTCAGCAAGTGCAAAAGTTACCTCCTACAACTCCGTTACACCCTTGGGAGTGGCCAGGAAGGCCATGGGTGTGGTTACATATTGACTATGTGGGACCTTTTATGGAAGCAATGCTTCTTCTTATTGTTGACGTTCACTGAAAATGGATGGACATATATGGGGTGAAGTCACCAACATCTTCTGCTACAATTGACAAGCTACATCAAAGTTTTTCCATCAACAGACTACCAGAGGAGGTCATATCAGATAACGGCATGGCATTTATGAGTGCAGAGTTTCAATGGTTTATCAGCCTCAACGGTATCACTCATGTAAAAATATATATTGCTATATTGCCCTTCTTTGAACGAACTGGCCGAGAGAGCAGTTCAAACATTCAAAACTGGCATGCAGAAATTAACTGGAGATTCCATTATGACCAAGCTAGCACGTTTTCTTTTTCATTATTGGACCTCCCCTCACATGACAACAGATGTCACACCTGCGGAGTTGTTGATGAAAAGCCATCACAGAATAAGATTGAGCTTAGTAATGCCAAATTTAGGGGGGAAGGTGGAAAGGAGTCAGGGAAGTCAGAAAACTTGACATGACTGGCATAGTCATGACAGAAAGTTTACTGCAGGAGAGATGGTTTATGTGAAAAATTTTGGAGAAGGACCCAAGTGATTATCAGGTGAAATAAGTGCAGTGACTGGACCTCTTTCTTACCACGTAAAAGTGGAAGACCGAGTCATACAGAGACATATAGATCATATAAAGAGAAGAGAAATAAAGCATCAAGAAATTATACTTCCAGTGTTCACAACTGGGTCAACATCACCTGTTGAAAGGACTCAACTGAATACAGATGAGTCTGAAAGATCGGCTGTACCTGAAAGAGTTGAGGAACCAGATTTGCAGGTGCCCACCAAAGAACCTAATGTTGGGACAACACCAGAAAAGAAGGTTCTTGATATCAGAAGCTGTAGAATTGAGGCATTCCACATGCATAAGGAAAGCCCCAAGAAAGACTGAATTTGTAAATTACTTATCTGTGTAAATAATTTCATATTTTGAGAAAAATTGTAATTGTAACTGTGAAATGTATTTCTGAGTAAAGGGGGAGGGATGTGGTAATCTGATGTATGATATAATTTTAAGAAGAATGTTATAATGGAAGATCATGTGATCTTAGTATTCAATAACAGAGTAGCACGAGCTACCTTAGTAGTCAGTAGTCAGTAGGAATAGTCTAGAGTTAGAGTTTGTAACATAGAGACAGAGTTTGAGTTGTAAGCACACAAGTGTAACTGCTGAGTTCCTTTGTAAATTAGTAGAACATGTTCTACATAAGAACTGTCTGCTGATCTACTCTGTCTATGGTACCAATTTGCTCATCCTGAAACAAGCATGCAACCCAGATCCCTTAGTCCAACTAAACTAAGGACCAGGATCCAACAAATTTTAACCCATAAATGTCAAATCTTTCCTTGATATACTCACAGAGGTATTAAGGACACTATCAGGAGAACACTGTAAACGAGTCTCTTTGCATGTCAAAGCAATCACCCTTTCCCTTTCAGCATACCAACAGCTTGCTCTATGTTGGCTCTGGTTAAGATATGATAAAACTCCTCTGTTGCGTGCAGGGTCCAATGTAGTGGAGTGATGCTCTGGGGCAGAGTCACTTAACCTTTATGATCAAGCAGCCAACTGATCACTTGCCACAGATCATGAAAGGGAGCAGGGATAATTATATGGCTTCAGCAGAAAGGAAACATGGAAAATCCCTCCAAATCCAGCATTAATATAAAGGAGGCTATAGTTACGCACTAGCTGTTCATTCAATAACAACAACATCAGATATTTATATAGAGCCTTAATAATAATAAACTGTCCCAAGGCACACCACAGGAGAATGTTTGTAAAATATATGAAACCAAGCCACACAGGGTTGATGACCAAAATCTCAGTCAAACATGCATTAAAGGAGGAAACAGAGATAGAGAAGTGGAAAGATTTAGGAAGGGAATTCCAGAGCTTAGGACCTAGGCAGCTGAAGGGAGGGCCACCAGTGGTGGAGCTATTGAAATACTGGATGCTCAAGACATCAGAACTAGAGGAGCATAGATATCTCAGGGAGTTGTGGAGTTGCAGGAGATTATAGAGATAGGGAAAAGCAAGGGCATTTAGGGACTTGAAAGCAAGGGTGAAAGTTTTAAAATTAAGCCATCACTTTACTAGGAGTAAATGTAGGTCAGTAAGCACAAGAGTGATGGGTAAACAGGACTTGGTGCGCATTAGGACATGGGCAGTAGAATGACATCAAGTTTACAGAGGATAGTTATACCATTGGACAGAACGTTCAACATGAAATTATTGGAGCCTGTAATAAAGCCAATGTAATAATTATGGAGAACCTTAATCTTCATACAGACTGGACTAAACAAATTGGCAAGGGTAGTCTAGAAGATGAATTTGTAGAATGTTTTCATGGCAATTTCCTGCAGCATCCAACTAGAAATAAAGCCCTTGTTCTGCTATTATCACACTCTGCTTCCTTACCTTTATGCCACTATCAGCACCTTTTTTAGCACTAACCACTACCATTAACACTCTTTTTGTCCTTTGCTTCACGGCATCTTTGTCAATCCGTCCTTTGTCTGCACCTATCGTTAGCCTTCTATCCAGCTCCACCTGCCCCACCCCCTTTAACAATGTAAATTTAATCACATTTCCACTTCTCTTCAACTCTGAAGAAGAGTCATACGGGCTCAAAACATTAACTGTTTTTCTCTCCACAGATGCTGTCAGAACTGCTGAATTTTTCCCGCATTTTCTGTTTTTGTTTCAGATTTCCAGCATCCGCAGTATTTTGCTTTTATCCTCGGGATAAAGCTATTTTAGTTCTAGCATTGTGTAATGAGGCAAGGTTAATTAGTAATCTCATTGTAATTATCTGCTGGAAACTGATGATCGTAATATAATTGAATTCCATGTTGAGTTTGAAAGCAACATACACTTCCAATCACAAACAGGAATCCTAAACTTAAACAAAGCCAATGACTTAGGTATGAGGGAAGAGCTGGCCAAGGTTGATTGGGTAAATAGACTGAAAGATATGGGCCTGAATCTTCTGGTCGGCGTGTGAGGGCGGGCCCCGCTCACCGACGTGTAAAATGACGCGCGGTGACGTTGGGCGTGCGCCCTGATGTCACCGGGCATCATTTGGATCTTCAGTTCGGCGGGAGTGCACTGGAGTTGGATCTGTGCTTGCTGAACTGTCAAAGGCCTGTTAAGGCTGTTAATAATCTAATTAAAAACAAAAACAGAATTACCTGGAAAAACTCAGCAGGTCTGGCAGCATCGGCGGAGAAGAAAAAAGTTGACGTTTCAAGTCCTCATGACCCTTCAAATATTATAATAATCTAATTAAGCTGGTTGCCTGGGCTGCCCGTCCAACCTTAAGGTTGGCGAGCAGGTAAAGAGCCCAGGCGGCCTTCGCATTTATCATGAAACCTCATCCACAGGTGGAGTAAGTTTCATGAAGTGTTTATAAATTGAATTTAAAAATTTATTAAAATTCACTGTCACATGAGGAGACACATCTAAATATTCTTTTTCCTTTATTTAAATTTTTTGTAATCAAACTAATCTCCCCGAGGCAGCTCTGTGCCTCAGGGAGATTTCCGTGCTCATTCACACGCATGTGCGAAAGAGCGCAGGCCCCGACTCAGCCTACTCACCCTGCCTGTACAGGGAGCGCACAGCGCTTCCGGGTGCATGTCACGCTGGGCGGACCTTAATTGGCTGTCCCACATAAAATGGTGGTGCACAGCTGATTCTGGGCGGCAATCGGCTGCGTGCCTGTTCGCACCCGCTCCAGCTCAGCACCCATGACGGGTTGAAAATTCTCCCCATGGTGGTCAATAAACAATGGGAAACATTTAAAGAAACAATTCAAAATGTCCAACAAAAATACATTCCTTTGAAAAACAAAAACTCAGCAAGAAAGATCCACCTGTAGCTTACTCAGGAAATTTAGAGAAGAGACTTATAATCTTGCAAAGAACAGTAACAAATCTGTGCTTGGGAGTATTTTACAAACCAGCAAAAGGCCAACAAAAAGTTGATAAAAAGGGCTAAAATAGAATATGAGAGTAAACTAGCCAGGAATATGAAAACAGATTGTAAGAGCTTTTGCAAGTGCAAAGAAAGGGAGTTGCTAAAATAAACTTTGGTCCCTTAGAAGCAGAGACAAGAGAAATTATTGTGGGGAATGAAGAAATAGCGGAGACAATGAACAAATGTTTTGTATCTGTCCTCGCAGTAGAAGACACAAGTTGCATACCAGAAATAGAGAGTAACATCATTGCTAAAAATGAGTGAAGAAATTATGGTAATTAAAATCAGCAGAGAAAAATTACTAGAGAAACTTAAGAGACTAAAATCTGACAAATCACCAGGATCTAATGGTGTACATCCTAGGGTTTAAAAAGAGATAACTGAAAAAGTGGATGCTGTGGCTATGATTTTCCAAAATTCCCCAGATTCCGGAATGGTCCCAGCAGATTGTAAATTAGCATCAATGACACCACTATTCAAGAGAGGAGAAAGAGAGAAAACACTGGGGAGAATCGGCTGGGCGCCGCCATTTTATGTGGGCGGGCTAATTAAGGCCCACCCAGCATGACGCACGCCCGGAAGTGCTGAGCGCTACCTGTGCGGGCAGGGGAGTTGCCTGAGTCGGGGCCTGTGTTTTTTGGCGCATATGCGTGAAAGAGCGTAAAAATCTCCCTGATAAATTAGTTTAAGTTTTAAAAATTTTAATAGAGTAAAGAAAGCATTTTTAGGACATGTCCCCTCATGTGAAACTGTCACATGGGCTGGGACATGTCTATGAATTTTATTTAAAAACTTTTCAAACCTTCACCAAACCTAATCCCACTCATGGATGAGGTTCCATGAAAAATGCGAAGGCCACCTGGGGTCTTCACCTGCCCGCCAACCTTAAGGTTGAATGGGCAGCCCAGTTTATTATTTTAGTTGATAGTTAACTGGCCTTAAAAGGCCTTTGACAGTTTGGCGGGCACGCAGCCGACTTGGGTGCGCGCTCGTCAAACTGAAAATCTGAATGACGCATAGTGACGTCGGGACGCATGCCCTACATCACCGCACGGCATCTTATGCCTCAGTGAGCGGGCCCCCCACCCCGTTCACTGAGCCAAAGATTCTGCCCATTGAACTAGGCCAGTTAGCCTGACATCCGTCATTGGGAACGTGCAAGTATCTTATATTAAGGAAGTCTTAACAATGCATTTAGAAAGTTGGACAAATTTATTGGAGTTTTTTTGAGAATGTAGCCAGAAGTGTAGATACAGGGGAACGAGAAGAAGTAGTATACCAGGATTTCCAAAAGGCATTCGATAAGGTGCCACACAAAAGTTTAATAGGCGAGATGGAGTGGGGGGGGGGGTTAATATGTCAGTAGGGTTAGAGGATTGATTAATGGACAGGAAGCAAAGAATAGGAATAAATGGGCATTCTCAAGTTGGTAGACTTTGGCTAATGGACTGCTAAGGATCGGTACTGGGGCCTCAGCTATTTACAATCTATATTAATGAAATAGATGAATAGACAGAAAGTAAAGTATCTAAGTTCACTGCTGATACAAAGCTAGGTGGAAATGTAAGCTGTGAGGAGGACACAGAGAGGCTGCAAAGAGATATAGACAGTTTAAGTGAGTGGGCAACAAAATGGAGTACAATATGGGGAAGTGTGAGATATTAACTTTGGTCTTAAGAATGGAGAAGCAGGATATTTTTAAATAGCTTGTGAATATTGATGTTCAGAGAGATTTATGTGTGCTTGAGTTAGCATGCAAGTACAACAAGCAATTAGGAAGGCAAATGACACGTTGGCCTTTATTGGAAGGGGTTTGGAGTACAGGAATAAAAAAGTTTTGCTACAATTCTACAGGGCCTTGATGAAACCACATCTGGAATCCAAAGGAAAGTTATTCTTGCATTGAAGGCAGTGTAGCAAAGGTTTGCTAGATTGGTTCCTGGGATGAGTGTTGTCCATTGATGGAGGTTGAATAAATTGGGCCAATATTCTCTGAAGTTTAGAAGAATGAAAGGTTTTGAAGGGGCTTGACAGGGTAGACCATTTCAGTATCTGAGGAGTCGCGAATGGTGCTGAACATTGTGGAATCATCAGTGAACATCCCCACTTTTGACCTTATGATGGGAGGAAGGTCATTGATGAAGCAACTGAAGATGGTTGAGCCTAGGATGCTACCCTGAGGAACTCCTGAAGTGATGTCCTGGGACTGAGATGATTGACCTCCAACCACCACCACCATCTTATTTGTGCTAGGTATGACTCCAGCCAGTGGAGAGTTTCCCCCCCGATTCCCATTGACATAAATTTTGCTAGGGCTCCTTGATTTCACAATCAGTCAAAAGTTGCCTTTAATGTCATGGGCAGCAACTCTCACCCCATCTCTTGACTTCATCCCTTTTGTCCATATTTAGACTAAGACTAAAATAAGGTCAGGAGTTGAGTGCATACATACAAATATAGAAATTAGGAGCAGGAGTAGGTCACTTGGCCCCTCGAACCTGCTCTGTCATTCAATAAGGTCATGGGTGATCTGAATGTAACCTCAGATCCACATTCCTGCCTACCCCCAATAACCTTTCAATCCCTTGTTAATCAAGAATCTATCTAGCTCTGCCTTCAAAATATTCAAAGACTCTGCTTCCACTGCCTTTTGAGGAAGAGAGTTCCAAAGACTCACAACCCTCTGAGAGAAAAAAATTCTCCTCATCTCTGTCTTAAATGAGCAACCCTTGTTTTCAAACAGTGACCCCTAGTTCTAGATTCTCCCATGAGGAAACATCTTTTCCACACCCACTCTGTCAATACCCCTCAGGGTCTTAAAGGTTTCAATCAAGTCACTTCTTACACTTCTAAACTCCAGTGGATACAAGACTAACCTGTCCAACCTTTCCTCTTAAGACAGTCCGCCCATTCCTGGTATTAGTCTAGTGTCCTTGGCAGAACCCAAACTGAATGACAGTGAGTGGATTATTACTGAGTAAGAGTCACTTGATAGAATTGTCAATACCATCCATCACTTCACTGATGGTCAAGGGTAGACTGATGGGGCAATAATTGGCCAGGTAGGGTTTGTCCTCCTTTTTGTGGACAGAACATGCAAGGACAATTTTCCACATTGTCGGGTAGATGCTAGCGTTGTGGCTGTACAATAACAGCTCACTATGTTCATGCAGTAGATTGTCCCAATAACTTTGGGAAAACCAAGAATTCAATAAAAAGTGTTAATCCTCTCACACATCTTTCTGGTTTCTTTGACTGAAGTCACTGCAGCTCATAGGAATAACCCAGTGACAAAGAAATTAAGTTAAATTAAATACGTCCTTCTGGATGATGAATGTTGCATTTGCTCTTGATATACTCTGCATTTCATCTTAGAGGAGGGTGCAAAAATGTTTCAATGCTTCAGGGTTGAAACCTACCTTCCCCCCAGGACATAATTTTGTACTGCAAACAGGAGACCCGTCAGGGTCTGGCTTTATATACATAGATCAATCACTGATTCGGTCATCAAGGCTTGACTGCAGTTCTAATCCCAGATTTGTGCAGGGAAGCCACACAAGCAAACCTTGAGCCTTCTTGTACTGGATTTTGCTCTCCCCTCCATTAAACGCAATGCCCCCCCCAACTGCTCCTCTTAATCACAGAGTTGTGTTCTGGGACCATTCCTTCTGGTTCCTGATGAAGGTCTATTGCCATCAAAAATTCTGCTACCACTTACCAATCAATGCATACTTGACACCAGGTTCAGGCAGAAGACTGATGACAAATATGCAGATGAGGACAAGGAGTTTAAATCTTCTCAGCCTCCCTCTGCACAAGGTCCTCTGCCTGTATGGGTCCTGTCAGAATTTAAAAACTGGGCTTGAATGGGTGTTACAGCCAAGTCTTGAGTGTCATCGGGTCTTGTGGCTCAGTGGGTAGTGACCCTGCCTCGGAGCTGGAACCTCTGGGTTTAGGTCCTTCTCCAGGACATGTTGGCCCCAGAAGGAACATTCATGATGCATTGCAACAGGTTGATGATCAGCCTGCTAATCCTTCCAACTGTTCCCCAATGGGGAAAAAAGTATGTGACGATACAGAACAGATAAACCTGTCATATCCAGATAACCAATGCGACCTTCCAAACCCATGGCCTCTACCATCTTGGAGGACAGGGGCAGCAGATGCATGGGAACACCACCACCTGCAAATTTTCCTCCAAGTCACACACCATCCTGCCTTGGAACTATGTCATCATTCCTTCATAGTAGCTGGGTCAAAAACCTGGAACTCCCTTCCTAAAAGTACTGTGGATGTTCCTACACCATATAGATTGCAGTGGTTCATGAGGGCAGTTTACCACCACCTTTCTAAGGACAATTAGAAATGGGCAATAAATACTGGGCTAGCTAGTGACACCCAGATCCCATGAACGAATAAAAAAAATGTGAAGTTAAGTTTTGTTTCTTCAATAAACGCAATATTATTGAAAAGTACAACAAACTGTTAATTCAGGTTATTACTTCATTATCTTTGATTCTGAAATAAATCTTCATATAATTTTTCATGGACTTCATTCATGAATGCTGTCACATTCTAAGGTGAATTAACTCTATAGTTAAACAATAGTTAGCAATAGTTGTTGATTCAAAGCTGATGTTACAATAGTTTTTAATTTGATTTTGTTGATTACGACATATTAGAGTTAATCTGTTCAATGAAATCTTCTTCAGTATTGATCTGTACCACATGTTGAGCTGATGGAAGTGAGAGTCTTTGGAGATGCCATTTGAGTGATGCGAGCCAATGCCTGCCATTTCAAAGCAGTGGTATATGTTGTGCTTGGAAATTCTGTGACTTGGTAGATTTTTACTTTTTTATTGAATGCTGTAATCAATGGACTGAAAATCAAACTATACTTAGTACCTCAAAAGAAATTAGTTCTGGATATTTGCAGTCAATATGCCCCAGCAAATTACTTTAATATCATCTTGCACAGCTCTGAAATAATTATCGCTATCAGGGACTATTGTTTCTTCTGTGGGTTAAGTTTAACTAGAAAGTCAATGTGGATAATAAGCATTACTCAAACCTGTTCCATCGCCAAGACATTTATCAAAGTTGGTTCTTAGCAAAATATACTTGTTGAAGATTTGGACAAGGCCACAACAAAAGGTTTTGACAAAGGCCAATCATGAAGACTTCTAGTAGTGGATTGAAAATGGGAAATAGAAAGTCAAAGCGTTTTATTAACTTACTTCAAACTGTGAATTACATGAAATGTCAGATTTTGAAGCATCAGTACAACAAGTATTTTTTGTTTATGAATAATCTAGTGACAGCACAATGTTTACACTCGTGGGAATGGAAATATAATCCTGGATTGGGTGCTCCCATCTCACAGAAAATTCTGGTTGGAAGATTAAAGATCTTCAGACTCCTGTTCCATCCATTAGTTTCAGTGGTTCAGACAGCCCCTCCTTTAAAAGACCTGTCCATCTATACTTGTCTTGGGGGAATGCCTGATCATCCTTCCCAGCAAAGCACATGGTCCTCCCCACCCCTAACACACTCCAGTAGACACACAGTATTCACCCATAATAGTGTAAGTGGGAGCTGATAGTTAAATGAGATTGTGGGTGGGATTTTCTGGCCCCGCCCACCGCCGGGGTCATCCAGTCCCACTGAAAGTCAATGGGCTTCTGGCTGGGCCACTGAAACTCCTGAGGGAGGTCCCACCACGATGGGGCCAAAAAATTCGGCCTATGTTTCCTGAACCTATGTATTCTATTACGGTTGGAAGCAATGATCACAGAGTTTTGAGACGATGTATATCAGAAATTTAAAAAGTTGAGTATGAGCACTCATCCTGTTCACAAACTTCATTTCCTTATGACAATACTTGTCACAATTTTATGTCAAAATTTCACATTGAAGTTCCCCATATAGCCACTTATAACTGGATTTTTCTGTGTAAACAGTTACCTGCCACTTGTATGTCAATATACTAATCAAACGCTTCAAAATACTTTTCAAAACACATTTACTATGTTTACTTAGTGACTGAAATCTATAATGTCCAAAGTCAGGATTTAAAGAAAATTTAAATTGGCTAAAGCTACACACCACAAAAATGTGGTTAAATGTACCCAGTAAATTGTCTTCTGTATCTTTTAATATATTTCTTAAAAAATTATATTTCAAGGACTCAGCCTGTCTTCAAATGTCTGAGCATCAAGTAGAAATTTCTATCTCAGGACAAAGGTGCACTTGTGCATTCTGAGCATGTGTCATTTGCAGAATTGTCCTGCGTGCATTAGACAGTTTCTGATTTGAAGCAGAAGGGTGTATCTCTTAGCATTCGAGAGTTTTTTACTTTATCCAAAAGACTTTAAAATAAACTAGAGGATGAATCCTCAAAGGTTTACTTCATTTCAAGCAGTTTTCATTTCCTGTATTAACAACTTTTCTATTCTGACATGATCAGTTGAACAAGCTCTGTGATCAGCAGCACCAATGATATATTTGCTTTCCTATCTACTTGTTAACAAAGACTGTTTATTGGAAATGGAGGTAATTTTCCTCAATTAAAGGTTGAAAATTCAGTTAAAACCTTTTTCCAATCGGGGGGTGCCGATTTGAGGTGCACCTCCGCACGCCCGCTCTCCAACTTCCCCCCCAACGGCCGGGGTGGAGGGGGGGGGGGGTAGATTCTGCCCATTAAGTTTATTTACAACATCCTCAGCAGCAACTACACATGTGCTTCAACTCTAACTCTATCTGTACATTGACTGCTGAGGTAGCTCTCACTGCTCTCCTATTGGTTACTACAGATCATGTGATCTTCCTTAACAATTATTTTTAAAAGTACATTACCCACTAACTAAGACCATAATTATTACATTCCTCCCCCTTTAACTTGGCTATATGTATTATATTTACAAGTACAATTTTTTCAAGACAACATAATATTTACATTGGGTAAGGAATTTACAAGTTCAACCTTTCAGGTGGTTTCCTGGTACGTGTGGAACATCACAGCTCCACAACTTCAGATTCTTTGTCAGGAACCTCCTTTTCAGGAGTTGCCTGACATCAGGTGCTTCGGTGGGCGCTTGCAGTTCTGTAACCTCGACTATTACAGGAACAACAGACATGTCTGTCCTGGATTGATAAACCGCAACAGGAAACACAGACCCGGTCATGATCACTGATGGAACCAAACCTTGGTGATTTATCTCTCTCTCTTTTTTAAATGTTCCTCATGTTTCTGGATGATCCGGCCTTCCACTTCCATTTAGTAAGATAGAGGTCCAATCACCACATTTATCTCAATGTGATAACCATTTTTGTCCTCCTCCAAAGTTTTTCACATATACCAGCTCTCTCATGATAAATTTCCTCCTGTGACAATGGCAATTGTGTCTAGTTTTCTGGCTTCTCTAACTCCTTTCCACTTTCCCCTCTAAATTCGGTATTATTAAGCTCAATCTCATTCTGCAAAGACCTTTCAACAATAACTCCACAGATATGACACCTGTTGCTGTGTGAGGGATAGTCCTGTAATTTAAAAAAAGTGTGCTAGCTTGGTTGCCAAGGAATCACCAATCAGCTTTTTCATACCTGCCTTGAAAGTTTGAGCCGCCATTTCGGTCAGTCCATTTGAGGAAGGGTGGTATGGTGCAATTTTCACATGGGTGACACCATTGATAAACCATTGAAGCTCAGCACTTGTAAATGCCATGCTGTTATCAGAAATGACTACTTCTGGTACTCCATGAATGGCAAAACTTTGATGTAACTTCTCAATTGTAGCCGAAGACTTTGGTGATTTCGCCTCATATATGTCGATCCATTTTGAATGGGCATTGACAATGAGCAGAAACATTGTTCCCATGAAAGGTCCTACATAGTCAATGTATAACCACACCCAAGGTCTTCCTAGCCATTGCCAAGTGTGTAATGGAGCTGTTGAAGGTAACTTTTGCAGTTGCTGACATGGAACATAATTTTTCACTAACTTCCCTATTTCACCATCCATCCCAGTCCACCATAGATAGCTGCCTGCTATTGTCATCATTCAGGAAATTCCTGGATGGGCACTGTGTAGCTCAATTAAAAGTGGCTCCTTTCCTTTCGAAGGAACTCTCACTCGTGCTCCCCACAATAAGATGCCATCCTGGTTAGTTATTTCATGTCTTCTGTTGAAGTGCAGTTTCATTTCATCACATGCGGGCTCCTGTGATCAACCATGTAGCACTTGTTCTCATACTTGAGCTAGGACTGGGTCCCGACTTGCCCAGTCTCTGATCTGTTGAACACATACCAGCGAGAAATCTAAGAAATTTAACAGTAAAACAAGTTCCTGTGGAACTCGGACATGCTCATCATTTTCTTGTAAAGGCAAACGACTAAGGGCATTACTGGTGAGGCCACAACTGGAGTATTGTGTGCAGTTCTGGTCACCACATTACAGGAAAGACATAATAGCTCTGGAGAGAGTGCAGAGGAGGTTTACAAGAATGTTGCCAGGGTTAGAAAAGTGTAGCTACAAGGAGAGATTGGATAGTTTGGGGTTATTTTCCATAGAGCAAAGAAGGCTGAGAGGTGACTTGATTGAGGTGTACAAAATTATGAGGGGAATAGATAGAGTGGACAGGATAAAATTGTTTCCCTTGATGGAGAATTCTAGAACCAGGGGACGTAGATTCAAGATAAGTGGCAGAAGGTGTAGGGGGGACATGAGGTAGAACTTTTTTTACGCAAACAGTAGTGGGTGTCTGGAATTCACTGCCCACGTTGGTGTTAGAGGCAGAAACTTTAAACTCTTAAAAAGTACCTGGATCTGCACCTAAAGTGCTGTAAGCTGCAGGGCTATGGGCTGGGTGCAGGAAGGTAGGATTAGAAAGGGCATCTGGGTGTCCTCGGGCTTGCATGGTCAAGATGGGCCGAATAGCCTCCTTCTGTGCTGTAACTTTTCTATGGTTTGCAATTTAATTGCCAGGCCTATGCATGAAAGCGTATTCGTATGCTGCCAGAATTAAGGCCCATCATTGGATTCTTGCTGAGGCTATGGGTGGTATAGCCTTGTCCTCACTAAACAATCCTAGCAATGGATTGTGGTCTAAAATGATTTTAAAATGGTGGCCGTGTACGTACTGGTGAAATTTGTTGACACGAAAGATGATGGGCAGGCCTTTTTCTATCTGCCTTTTCCGCTGTGGTGAGCATTATTGATAAGTAACCTATTGGCCGTTCTGTGCCATCGTCCATCCGATGAGAGAGCATTGCTCCGATTCTGTAGGGAGATGCATCACATGTTGGCACCAACTCTTTCGTCTGGTCATAATGCACTAATAGGTTGGATGAGTGCAACAATTGTTTCACCTTTATGAAAGCTTCTTTCTGGGGTGCCTCCCAAGACCAACATTGGTTCTTTTTGAGTAGGTAATGTGGGGGGAGGGGGGAGGTGAGCACTGTAGACAAGTTGGATAAGAACCAGCCACAGTAGTTGATCATTTCTAGGAATTATTTGAGCTCTGAGGCATTCTTTAGCGCAAGTGCCTCTCTTATGGCTCTCACTTCCTCCTCAAATGGGTGGAGGCCCTGTGAATCTACCCAATGACCCAAAATGATTACCTCTCTCACTTGGAACATGCGCTTTTCTTGTTTTAAACGCACTCCAACTTGCAGGAAACATTTTAAGACTTCTTCTAAGTTTGCCAAATGCTCTTTTTCCGTAAATCCTGTCACCAATATAATCATCTAAATAGACTACAACCTGGGCCAGTCCCTGCAGTAAGCTTTCCATTGTTATCTGAAAGATGGCGCAAGCTGAGGAGACACCGAAAGGCAATTCAACATCCTGGTACAACCCTTAGTGGGTATTAATTGTTAAGAATTCCTGGAAGGCATTATCTAACTCTAACTCCAGACTCATGTCAAGCTTTGTGTAAGTTGTCTGTCCTGCCAGCTTGTCGTACAGGTCTTCGAATTTTCGAATGGAGTGCCTGCGCAGCTTAACTAATTTATTAATCATCAGTTTGTAGTCTCCACTAATTCGGACACTTTGGTCAGGTTTAAGGATGGGTGCTGCCCATTCTGAGAACTGCACAGGTTGTATAAAAAACTCCCAGTTTCTCTAGTCTACTCAGTTCAGTGTTGGCTTTTTCTCAGAGGGCATATGGCACTGGTCTCACCTTCATGAAGTGAGGGGTTGCTTCTGGATTCACAAGAATCTTTGCTGGCAAGCCCTGGATTTTCCCCAGTTCATCCTTGAAGATGGTGGTGTACTTTCTAAGTAGCTCTGGTAGCCCACTTGCTCTCAACTGGAAAATTTCAGCCCATGAAAACTTAATCTCCTTTAACCGATTTCACTCCAGGAGGCTTGGCCCTTCACCAGCTACCACCATCCAGGGTAGCTGTGCCGATTGGCTTCCATAATGGACAGTTACACTGCTTTAAGAAAATAAAAGCAAAAAACTGTGGATGCTGGAAATCCAAAACAAAAACAAAAATACCTGGAAAAACTCAGCAGGTCTGACAGCATCTGCAGAGAGGAATACAGTTAACATTTCGAGTCCTTATGGCTCTTCAACAGAACTAAGGAAAAATAGAAAAGAGGTGAAATATAAACTGGTTTAAGGGGGGGGTGGGGGGGGGTGTGGGAGAAGTAGAGCTGAATAGAGGGCCAGTGATAGGTAGAGATAACCAAAAGATGTCATAGACAAAAGGACAAAGAGGTGTTGAAGCTGGTGATATTATCTAAGGAATATGATAATAAAGGTACAGATAGCCCTAGGGGGGTGGGGGTGGGGCACGGATCGAAATAGGCTTAAAAGCAAACATAAAACAATGGATGGAAATACATTTAAAAATAAATGGAAACACTGCTAATGCCTTTTACTTGAATTCACCCAGATATATTTTGAGCTTGGCAGTTGTTTCATCTAAACTTATTTGATGTTCACCATTATTCAGATATCTGAAGGTATGTTCCCCAATTACTATGGTGGAAGCTCTTGTGTCCATTTCCATTCTAACAGGTTTGCCATTTACTTTCACTGTGACAAATATTGGTTCTGTCTTTCCAACTTTCAGATTAAACAAAGCATAAATGTCTGAATTTGTTGTTTCAGGCTCTTCAACATTGTCTATTTCATTGGGCTTCTTCTTTTATTTACAAGCCTGCTTGAATGTTTCCTTACACTGTCTCATTATATGTCCATTTCTGTGACAATAGTAGCATTTGATTTTTTAAACTGCCAATCGCTAAAAGACTGCTTGTTTCCATCTCTGTTGAAATTATTCTTTGATTTTGTTGCTAAGTTATTTTTCTTTAGCCTTTGGCTAGGTGGGAGCAGTTTCCAACTTCTTGGCAGAGTCTCACATTTTCACATCATTCTCAGCTGGGGTTTCCCGCCTGATTTGGAGGACATCACCATTTTGTGCACTGTCTATTGCTTTTGAATCTCTTGCTGCGCTTTCCATGAACAGGACCCGGGAGTGGTCGGGAGGAGAGCGAGAGCTGAAGTTCACACATGTGCACGGGTGCGGCAAGTAAAAGCTCTCTGAGGCACTGAGCTGACTCAGGGGGCTGGAGATTTTTGAAAATAAAAAATAAAAAAATTAAAAGTGTTAATAACATGTACCCTCATGTGACTCTGTCACATGAGCAGGGACATGTTAGAAACTAGTCTGAAAAGTTTTTATTTTACACTTGTTCGGGTTGGGTGCGCACCCGCCCTATGAGCGCAATATTCTGCCCACAATGTTTCGTTAGCTGCGTCAAATTTGCCACATAGCATGCAATATCTCACTCGGTGCTCTATTTTGCCAATTAAACCTGAACCTCTGCATTGTGACTGAGGGTTTTGGTTGATAATAACCCTTCATGAGGTTCACCAATTCATCAAAATTCTTCAAATCTGGGGCAGTGGGTGCCATCAAACTTCAAATCAAACTGTAGGTTTTGCTCCCACAAGTACTTAAGAAGATAATTTGCCTATTCTGTTCTGCCATAAGCTCATTCACTTGAAAAAGGAATGCGTTGCATTCCATGTAATGAGACCAATCGTGGTTGGTTCAAAGGGATCAATTCTCCCAAATTGCAGCATTTTGAGAAGGGATTACTTCTTCAATTCTAACAGAGCTTGCTACTTACAACCACTTGGCAAGGAACAGTGCCGATTTCTTTCTAACTTGAATTCTTCTGTTGAACTCTGATTTATACTCATTGCCAGTTTGTTGTAAGGTGACTTGCTACTATTGATGATGGAGTTGATCTGAGAAACGTCTCAGGTGGAAACATTAAGTTTATTTACAACATGCTCAGCAGCAACAACACGTGTGCTTTCAACTCCATCTCTATCTCTTCACTGACTGCTGAGATAGCCCGTGCTACTCTCCTATTGGTTACTATAGATCATGTGATCTTCCTTAACAAGTATTATTCTTAAAAGTACATCACACACAAAATGAAACCATAATTACTACACTTCTGAACTATTTTTGAGGATTACGGGATTTTTTAAAAAATTAATATCAAATTTGGATTTGTTTATTGAAATGTTTGTTAAAAACTGAATAATCCAGCCATCTCATTAATAATGCACAAATCACTTTAAGTCAGATGTCTAATTCCCCTTTCGTCTCCAAAGTCATTTAACATGATCTCATCTCCCAAATCCATTCTCACTTTTCCCAAATTCACTTTTTGAATCTCTCTCATTGGGTTCTTGACCTTGCCACTGCACCTAAACAGTCCTAACCAAAGTACAAACAAACATCCTCTTGGACTGTAAACGAGGGGAAATATACGCCCTCAACCAACTCTCTCTGGATCCTTTGATACAATCCAATACACAATCCACCTTCAAAAGTGTCTCTCCACCATTATTCAGCTCAGTGAGAACGTACTTGGTGACAGATCAGCAGACATGATGTCAGCTTCCACATGTGCAGTGATGACTCCCAGCTCAACTCCTCCATCTCTCTTGATCTCTTTAATGCCTCTGTGTCATTGGATTGCTAATTTGACATCCAATCCTGGATGAGTTGCAAGTCCCTCCAGTTAAAAATCCGGATAATCAAAGCCATTGTGCAAAATTTTACAAGCCTTCCCCTTGGTGGGGTTTTCCAGTGCTGTTGAAGCCAATGGACTTTTGAATGGCTCGTCTCATTTTACGGCCCCACCCCCATCTTTAATCCTGATGAAACTCCATATCCTCATTACAAATTCCAAGTCTCCAGTCACTGCCTCACAGTAATCAGACTGCTGAAACTTCACCATCCTGTTCAACCATGTTCTGAGATTTTAACTCCAAATACGCTTCATCACAAAGAACACCTACTTCCAGCTCTGCAGCCTTGCTCACCTCTACCATTACTACAACCTATCTGCTATTTAAATCCATGCCTTCATCATCTCCAGACTTAATGATTCCAATGCTTTCCTGGTCAATCTCCCATCCGTTTTGCTCTGTAAACTTCAGATAATTGCTAATTGTGCTGCCCACATTCCATACCATGCCAAGCCCTGCTTACCCTTTACCCCTGTTCTTGCTGGCCTAATTCAGCTCCATTATCCCAGGTTTAAACTTCATATCCTTATGTTCAAATCCCTGCAAGGCCTTGTACTCAAACAACCTGCTTTACCCTGGTCAACAGAACAGTTGCACTTGGTATTGCTCTATGTTTAATGTCAAATTTCAATATACAACACTTGTTGTCTTTGCTTTACATTGCTACTGGTATGAAGCCAAATGCTGGTTGCACTGTGCATGCTATAATATTCTCTATTGGAAAGCAGGCTGACTAAGATCTCTATCCGAAGGAACCCTTGAGAGACATTCAGCACACCAGACCCCCTCAGTAGCTACCACCTGTTTTAATCCTTCACCATCAAGGACCAGCTTCATCCTATGATGCTTCATTCCTCTTCATTAAATACTGAATGCAACGTATCTGCATCAAGATTGCTGTGGCAATTGTTCAACTGCAACTGCATCTTGATGAACAATAGTTTCTCCAAGCTCCATACAAATGGGATTATTAGCAACCTTTTCTGTTTGTGTAATAAGCTGATCTTCTGCCAAGGTAGGACATTTGATTAGGAGAATCAATGAGGAATTTCCAAAATTTACTTGGAACCACAAATATTGCTTAAACAATTTTTGTTAAAGAAAATCTTTGAGGCTGATTTTATGAATTTGTGCGAATAGCAGGCAGCTTTAGCCTTCAGCAGCATGTTGTGGAATTTTGGGCATGTGTTGCTCATAGTTCACAAACTGGTGCATGGACTAGTAAAGTTTCTCTTCAGTACCCACATTTGGGAAAACAATTAAATATTGGAACAATCCAAAAAATAAATAAAGATTATATTTTCAATAAAAAGTTGTATTTGTTGTGTGAACTAATTGAAATTATTTTGAACTTCTTTTGTCTAATTTAACTTCAAGGCATTAGAATATTAAAGCATGGTTATATTGTCACTGGACTAGAAAACCAGAGACCCAGGCTATTCCTCTGGGGGCACAAGTTCAAGTCTCACTGTGACAGCTGGTGGAATTTAAATTCTTATGGGGAGACAGTGGTGCAGTGGTAATGTCACTGGGTTAGTAATCCAAAGGCCCAGGTTAATGCTCTGGGCGTGCATTCTCAGATCGAAGAAGAGTCGTAATGGACTCACAACGTTAACTCTGTTTCTCTCTCCACATGAACTAGCCGACCTGCTGAGTGCTTCCAGCACTTTCTGCTTTTATTTCAGATCTCCAGCAGCCACTGTATTTTGCTTTTATACAGCGAGCAGGCTGTCTTTACCTCATCTGAGGCCACCTGAGGGGATCACCACGTAGGAGCGGCTAAGCGTGATGGTTCTGAATAGGTGACTGAGGTGTCTTCTTACTGTATCTGTGCAATGTTTTCCTTCCTGAGTATTATGTCGATAATGACACTTTAAGCCACATGTCTGAAACTCCTTTTATTGATGGTGACAAGAAAAGGGGTTATGAGGTGTTGAAAGAGAACAAAGTTTCCTCAATGGTGACCGTGAGGCCCTTGGGCTGATGAAATTTCTTCATTGGCGGAAAGATTTTAGATAGTCCAGGATGTGTCAATGGACATGTCAGCAAAGGTACCTCAGAGTGATTTATATGCCATTCCCTTTATCGTGAGGCAGAAAGACTCAGTTGAAATGTGCCTGGTGCAAATGATCCCTGGCACTCCTGACACCCTGGTGAAACCATCAAGCCCCATGCTGTTCCCAGCAACCTCCCTCTGTAGCTGAGGCAACCCAGGATCCTGCATCCATGCTATCCACCTCCTTTTCCTCCTCCTCTCCCAACTCCTGATCCTCCTCTTCCTCCAATAAGCTGTGTCCTTCGAGGGTGTTTTGTTTTTATTAATTTATTCTTTCACAGGATGTGAGCGTCACAGGCTAGGCCAGCATTTATTGCCCATCACTAATTGCCCTTGAGAAGGTGGTGGTGAGCCGCCATTCATGTCCCCATTGTCAGCTGCTGCCTTCTTTTGATTAAGTGGCCTTGAATTCTTTTGATTAAGTTGCAGCTTTACCCCCCCGCTCTTCTGCCTCCACAATGCCAGTAGGGGGATGACCTCCTACACTGCCCACTCCTGCCAACTCTTGCACCGTGCCAAGGGCACCTCTTTCCCAATGGTTGAGTCCTCCCTTGCACCATTCTTTCTTTCATAGGTCTGAGGTCATTCTCTTGGGCGGTCATGACTGGCTTCCTACTGTGTACTGACTTCCCTTTACCTGGTCTGTCCCAGGCAGTGCGTGCAGTATGTGTAACCCCATGAAAATCTCAACACACTCGTTAACAAGTCCTTAATGAGCTCCCTGGATTAGAGAGGATTGGAATCTTGCCCTCTCCTGTCCTGGTGAAACTGGCCGGCTCTGGGAGTGGCTACAGGAAATGGCACGCAGCCAGTGCCTGTATTTTCAGGCCCCATCCATCTCCTTTCCCATCTCGAGAAGGACCAGAAATTCAGCTAATTAACTCAGTTTCTCTCCATTGATATTGCCTGACCTGTGGAGTATTTCCAGCATTTCCTGTTTTTATTTCAGATTTCCAGCATCCGCAGTGTTTTGCTTTCGAGCAGGTCATTTGTCTTCCCTTACATTGCACTTTCACAGAAGCCTGTAGGTTTGGTCAAAGGACATTCTGGAAGCTATGAAATGTTACAACTGATGCACAACTGAGTTGTCAACTACAGTGAACCTGTAATAAGAGCGCTGAATCACCAGGCATGTATACATTACAAATAACAGTCAGTGAATCAATCCAGCTTTGGAGACAGTGGAGGAAATAATTTGTCAAAAGACCTGTTTTACTGAAAAGGTCCAGCAAATTATTATTACTCAGTGGCAGCCTTGACTCTATGGAAACATTCTCCCCTTTGAATCTGAAGAATATATTTTCAACCCTCACTCCAGAGACTGGAACATATAATTCAGTTTGACATTTCAGTGTAGCACTGTCTATTGGATGAGGTGTGAAACTGAAAAATCTTCTCTACCATCTCCGATGGACGTAAAAGACCCCAGTGCATTATTTGAAAATGAGGAAGTTTTTCCAGTGTCCTGGTGAGTGTTAGTCCCTCAACCAGCATCACTGAAATACATTAGTCACTTATCTCTGTGCTGTTTATGGGTCCTTCCTGTGTGTAGATTGGCCGCCCCACTCACTCCTTTATCACAGTAATACTCAATTGGCTGTAAAGTGTTTCAGGATGCTTCTCAGTGTTTCTCAGGAATACTTCTCAATTTCTTAACAAGTGTTTAACCAGCAAAGATTAATATGGCTACTGTGTATTAACAGACCTTATAATTATTTACTATGGACAGAATTTTATGCCAGTGGGATTTTAGGGTCTCGCTGAAGTCAATGGATGTTTGAACGGCTTGTTGCATTTTATGGCCCTTTCCCACCCACCGCTGAAAAAGGGCCATAAAATTCTGCCCTTCAAAGAGCAAATTTAGGAACATAGGCAAAAAGTATTAAAAAGCTACTGCATTAAATGACTGCTCCAACACTGATCAGATGTGCAACTTCCAACAAATAGTGCAAGTTAAGCATCTAAGGGGGGAGTTTTATGCCCCCCTCCCCAGCGGCACATTTTAAGGCAGGGGGCATGTAAAATAAAATGGGTGGCTAGCCCACTGCCTTTCCACCTACGCCTGATGTTGTCCCCCATGTTACAGTGGATGGGTAAGGTGCCAGGCTGCTGACCCACCCTTAGGCCTATTGAGACCCTTAAGTTGCCAATTAAAGGCCACTTACGGGCCTGCTTCTGCCTCCACCACCATAATACAGTGGGCAGTTTAAAAGATTATTTTAAAAGATTATAATACAGTGGGCAGAGGAAGACGGAATGCAAGTCGCCAGTCCATGACTTTACCAATTTAGGGTAAAAGACGAGAAGGAAGTGGGGTGCCTCCTGCCCTATTTGGTGCTCCTGTGTCCATTGCAGCCATGCCCCAATATGGTACCACCCCCTTGCGCCTTCTCCTCGGCCTCTCGAATCCCACCTCCAAACCCCCACCCTTCCCCGAAACTTCCCCAACCAAAATCTTCAGACTCACCTGTAAGTCCAGCATCCATGTTTTTCCTTCTCAGGACTCCTTGTAGAGCCATCAGTGACCACTACTGTCTTCTGGCGCTGCTGGGATTGCTCTCGATGGCCAGACTTCCTGCGCCTGAGGAGTGGATGTCCCATTCTCACCTTGTTAAGGCCGCTCCAAGGGTATTATCACCACAGGGCAACCCTTTCAAGTCAAGACCAACTTTTCTACCCAGCTGGGGGGAGGGGATGGTGATCATGGGTACTGAGACCTCACTGCAGACATGGGGCAAGTGATGTTGCAATCCAAAATCCAAGGCAAATGTTTAAGCATTTTTGTATTTAAGTTCAATGAATATATTGTAATAAATTAAACATGAGCAGACATCAATCAGCAGCACAAGGATATATTAGGACATGCTGATGACACATTTACATGTTTGAGAATGTTATACCTCATGGTTCTTCTCCCACTTGTGGGATAACTTGCAAGAACTTTTCCAACTCAGTGGGTTATTTACAGACAGAATTATTCCCAGAACCATCTCCTACAGACATTTTGTAGGCAATGAGATTTCCAATATTAATACAAACTGTGTCAGCTGCATTTGTATTCTATATTTCTGAAAATCGGTTCCTACAGTTTATGATCACCTAAACTATTTTTAGATGCATTCTTACCACACTGGCAGTGCTCTACATGTTGGAAGGAAACAATGGACAAAATAATTTTATGATATTTGTGGAACCTGCAGCAGAACTGACGATTTCTGCTACAGAAAAATCAATTCATGTTTCAGAAATATTAGCCCCGACCCCCCGTCCACTAGCCTTCCTGGGGAGCAGGCTGGCAAGCAGGGGAAGGTGTAAAATTGAGGGGCATGGTATGGGTATACCATCGCCTACCAGCTTCCACTGGTATTTTATCATTGGCAGGGAAGAGGTCGAGCAGTCTCTTACCCTTGGACTAATTGAGGCCCTTAAGTGGCCAATTAATGGCTACTAACAGGCTTTCTCCTGCTGCCATTAATATTTTACTAGCAGCAGGGGTCTCAGGCCATGTTGCAGCTTTGTTGGGTGCCATAAAATGGATTAAGGAAATGTGACAGCAGGAAATCTTCCAAAACAAAGCAGCAAAGATCTTGTGCTGTCACATTTCTTTACATTACAATGGTGATTCTGCTGCAAGACTATTTAATTGACTGCAAAATGCTTTGAGGTGTCCTGAGGTTGCAAAAGGCACTATATGTAAATCACTCCTACTCTGTGAGACATTCTGGGAGGAGGAATAGACAGCAGATATTAGAAGCATGGCTGGGAACTGAGCAAAGTTGATTACTATGCTTTGGTGACTTAAGGTACTTGACAAAAGAACCAGCGGGGACATGAAGAGAAATTGTTTATGCAGCAAATTATCATGTTCTGGATTGCACTGTTTAAAAGGCTGGTAGAAGCAGATTCAGCAGCAAATTTCGAAATACAATTGGATAAATATTTAAAGGGGAAACATTTGCAAGGCTCTGCGGAGAAGCAGGGGAGTGGGACTAATTGGATAGCTCCTTATTAGAGCTACCATAGGCATGATGGACCAAATGGACTCCATCCGTACAGTATGATAATATGATTCTATGGGGTAATTTTAATGTAGGTGATTGCATGAGATTAGTGTGGGTTGAGAGTTAAACTGAGAAAAATTATGAGCATGTCAGGAAGCCAGGTCCAACATTTCGACTTCCAGATGTTACCAAAGCAGGGCAAAGGGCTGAAATATTCCGTGGAGGTGGGTTGGTGAAGTAATTATAGTTTTGGGAAATGTAGGACTATAGCTTTAAGAATAATCCTGTGTTATAAGATCACATGATCTGTGTAAACTGATGTGTTAATGGTGCGGGGAACCTCTTCAGGACAATCATTCTTTAGTTATGGAGTTTGATGCACATGTGTAGTTACTACTGCTACCTTGTAAATAAAGTTAAATGTTTCCACTAAGAAAAGTTGTCTGAACATCAACTCTATAACAAACTGGCAATGAGGATAAATCAGATTCAGAGCTTTACCTTGCCCAATGATTGTGAGTATCTAAGTTTGTTAAAAATAAATGAAGATATACTCATCCAAAATGCCACAGTTTGGCAGAATTGATCCCATTGAGCCAGCCAAAGAAGCTTGGTCTCAATATATAGATCGTTGTGTTCTTCTTTCAAGAAATGAAATCTTGGGGAGGAAAAGAGGAGAGTGATTCTCTTGAGTATTTGTGGGAACAAGGTCTATAGTTTAATTCAAAGCTTGACAGCCCCCAGTGCTCCAGATTCAAAGGCTTTCAGTGAATTAGTAGACCTTATTAAGGGACATTTTCAACACAAACCCTCAGTCACAATGCAGAGGTTCAGGTTCAACTCACAGAATAGACACCCGGGGGAGACAATTACTGCCTATGTGATGAAATTGAAGCAACTAACGGAATATTATGATTTTGGTGAAACCCTGAATGACATGCTCAGAGATCGTTTAGTGTCTGACGTGTAGGAAGACACTATTCAGTGAAGATTGCTGGCTGTGAATCTTGATTTTAAGAAAGAGTTTGAAATAGCACTGGCGATGGAAAATGCTGTAAGGGATCCACAAGCAATTCAATGGATGCAAAATGGCGGCGTACTCCTAGTTGGGCAGGGACAGTCAGCCCAAAGTGACATGAAAAGTCGGGACTCCACTGTGAAGCAGGAAACAGCCCCCATTAATCAAAAAATGAGTGGAAACAGCTTAGCAACTAAATTGAAAAATAACTTTCATCGACATGGAAAAAAATCAGTCTTCATGTGATTGGCAATTTTAAAAGTAGAATGCTATTTTTGTCACAGAAGTGGACACATAATGAGACAGTGCAGAATGAGATTTAAACAAGCCTCCAAACAACAAACAAAGTTCAATGAAGTCTACAATGTAGAACTGCCAGAAATAACCAATGTTGACGTTGATTCATTATTCAACATGAAAGTTGGGAAGACAGAGCCAATATTTGTCACATTGCAAGTGATTGATAAACCATTAAAAATAGAAGTAGACATGGGTGCTTCTACCACTGTATTGGAGAACACATTTTCAGATATTTAAATAAAGATGATCAACAACTAAATTGGGAACAAACATCTGCCAAGTTGAAAATGTAAAATGTGCACAGGCAAAGAAATCCAAGTAAAAGGTTTCACCAAAGTAACAGTTCATGCTGGACACCAATCAGCACAACTACAAGTGACCAAGCATCCTGGGTTGAAATTAGTTAAGGGAAATTAACCTTGATTGGCCAGGGAGATTTCAAAAGGAAGCTGGAAGAGTTCCTGCCTTGAAAAAGGAACAAAGTAAAGTACTTCAGAAAAAGCTTGGAGAGTCCAAGGACTGCAACTGGATGAAAAAGAAATGTATAAACATTCAGCAACCCAAAAGAAATGAAGACTGTCTGAAACAATGACATGGAACAACAACAGAAGAAACTCAAGGAGACTCTGTTAAATAACAAGATTCATGATGAATGGAGTGAGCTTCGCAAAGAGAAGGAAAACCTGATGAAAGACCTTCACACACTACAAGGATCCCCCGGTCAAAGTTTGTGCCTCTAAAAAATTGTGAAGAGACACAGGAAAAATTTAACATCTCTCTGAACAAACTAAAGAACCAGTTGGCAGAGACGACGCAACAATGTTCAAGTTTCCAGGAGCAAGCCAACAGAAACAAGGAGACTGAAGACTAAAGAATCAGCTGAATGAGGCTAAAGAGGCCTTGAAAGCAAAAGCTGTAGAACTTTCCAAGATGAGGGTAGATAATGAAGTCATGGGTAGCTCATCTACTGAACTAAGACAAGTTGAGATTGCATCTGAGAGAAGCCTGGCTGACAGTGAGGTCAAGAAGAAGGCGGAGACTAAATTCTGTGATAGAAAGAAGAAGTCAAGTAGGAAGAGGTTGCAGGATTACTGATGAGGCACCATCTTCGAACAAAACTAAGCCTAATGCTTCCAAATTTGGAGGGGAAGGTGGGGAAAAGTCAAGGGAACCAAAACGTGACTCATGATTTGCATAGTTGTGAGTGGCAATTTACTTTTGGAGAAGTAGTATACGTAAGGAATTTCAATGGAGGACCGAAGAGGTTACCTGGTGAAGTGAGTTCTGTGACTGGACCATTGTTGCACCACATGGGGATGGAGGAGCTGGATCACCCATAGGCATGTGGATCATTTAAGAAAAAGAGAGATACCCCAACAAAATGATGCTCCATCTGTAACCATTACTGAACCAATGGTTCCTGTTGAAGTTGCTCAACCAAGGACTGACATGTCTGATGTCTCTATCAGAGTGGAAGACACTGAACTGCATGTGCCAAATGAGGTACCTGATGTTAATGCAGTTCTAGAGCATGTGTTTCCTACAAAAGAATCGGAAGTTGTGGAGCTGTGATGTTCCACACGAATCAGGAAACCACCTGAAAGATTGAACTTGTAATTTCATGACCTGTGTAAATATTGTAATGTCATGAGATAAATATCCTTGTAAATACAAAATGTACAGAAAAGTTAAAGGGGGAAGAAGGTAGTAATTATAGTTTTGGGAAATATAGGACTGTAGTTTTAATAATAATCCTGTGTTGTAAGGTCACATAATCTATGTAAACCAATGTGTTAACAGTGCGGGGAACCTTTTCAGGAGAGTCTTTCTTTAGTTATGGAGTTTGATGCACATGTGTAGTTGCTGCTGCTGTCTTGTAAATAAAGTTAAACATTTCCACTAAGAAAAGCTGTCTGAAGATCAAATCCGTAATAGTTGACATTTTAAGAAACTGACAACTTCTGATTTAACACGCTTTGTAAATTTTATAGTTGACAGCCAGGATTTCCAAACCTTGGGAAACACATGGCAACTGAAGTAAGGCAAGCACAACTTCATGGAGAAGGTAAGTGCCTTCAGAGCACCACTTGAGGGCCCAAGGATCAAAGTGCTTTTCCTAGCCAGCCATCACTTTCCTTCCCATCAGACCTTCCATGACTGGAACCCCAGGGCCAGGGAATGGACCCACCCTGGAGCCTGAGATTGGAACATTACTAAAATAGAACACTTCGCAGGAACGGAGAGTCAACACCTGTCCCAGGAATGAATAGGCCACTGCCTTCCATCCACTGCTGGGATGTGGACCAGACCACCCTGCCCACCAGGGTTAGGGATCAGATCCCCACTGCTCACCAACCCTATCCCCTCCCAGACTGTCAATTAAGCTGGCTTCCGAGCAGAGAACATCTCCAGACCAAAATACAATGCAGCAGTGCTTTAAATCCACAGCATGCTGGCAAACCAAGGCTTTCATGTTTCCTATCCAAAATGCCAGCTACCTATATAACCCGACCCGGGAAATATCATGGCCTTTTCTCTTCTGAGCTTGATTCTATCTCCCTGATCACAGAACACTGCTTATTAGAATTTTGAAAGTTTATTTTTCTTCCGTGCAAACTTTCCCATTTTCCTGGCTCCTCTTCGTAGCACAAGTATCTAATTTCCAAATTAGATCAGTGACTTTTTCTGTATCCTCTGCAAAGCCACAATGTTTCCAATGTAATATAATGGCTAAAATTGTACACGGTGCTCCAGATAGGATTGAATTAATGTTATGTATAAGCTCACTATCAATGCCTAGGGATTATTTATCACCCCTCTGGTCACGTACAACCTACAGATATTGCATGTTGTACTGGCATTCTCATTAGGCAATCTACCTGAATACATACTCTGCTCGGAATCCATAATCATTTACTTTACATTTGCACTGCTCATTCCCTTCCCCTCCTTGGATTTCACACATTACTTGATATTTAACATTTGTTAGCCAAATCTTCCAAACTATCCAAAAACCACTTATTCTGTTAATAGCAGCTCCCATCCTTCATGTTGTATCACCAGAAAATATGGACAGCTTAATTTCTGCACCACTTCCAAATCAATTGTGATCCTGCCTTTGACCCTGAGCACCTTCCATTCTCATGCAGCTCCACGCACAACTATTATTCATTTCCCTGAATGAGTCAACTTTTGTTTTTCTTTCAGCATTTCCCTGTTTATCCTGTGCCTATGGACCATCCGATGCAATACTTCATCAAAAGTTGAGGTCCAAACGTTAAAGGGGTGATTTTCCATGAGAATTGCTTCATTTAAATCATTTTTCAGACTTTTGCAACACTTTGACCAAAACTGTGGTGGGTGAACAGGGGAAACCATCAGAACTTTACCTTGCTATTTAATGTCTACAGTGCTTCAGAGAAAGAGAGCGAGATGGCTAACTTCTATGTGCGATCCATAATACACAGTGGAAGCATTCCCTAGGGTCCAGAAAATGGTTATCTATTATTAAGCTGTCTAATTAATGAGTATCAATCAGATCCACACCATGTATTTTAGTGGTTTTGTTAAAATTTGCAGAACACACCTAGGAAGTTATCGATGAATATTATTAGGATCAAATTATTTTCCTAGAGAAAGAAATGAACCATCAAATTTTGTCAAAAACCATGTTTCCTTCAGCTTTTTAATTATATACCAAGACTTCAGTTATTTCTGTCTGACAGGTAGCTGAAAAAATATCTCATTAGTGATGTGAATCTAATGAAAATTAGTTTCAGGAGGTGTTTCCCCAAGGCTCTTCCTGAGGCCAAAATTATTTGCCCTGACTGGCGGTTGGTATGTTTGCATTGGATATATTTATATAGCTTGATGACATGGTACTTCTTCACAGTTCATTCTTACTGAATTAAATTGCAAATGTCTCCTTCAAGTGAAATGGAATGGCTAGGTTCAGGTTCACTTAAGGCTTAAAAATAAGTTCTCCCTTTGCAATCCCTGCAAAATTAGCTGCAGAGGTGAAAGATTTGACATTCTCAGTCCAAGTTACACATCATACAACTTCTGGCAAAGTGAAATTCCTTGGTTTTATCTTATGGTCTGATTCTATTCACTGCTTTAGTTGGAGATCCTATTGTGCATCTCATGACCTTATTTGCAATATGTCTTTGATGTGAATATCAAGTGGCTCAAGTCTGAATTTTAACAACCAACTGATGCAGCTATACAGAAAGAAAATCTTGCTTTCAACTGGTACAGATGCTGGGCTTTAATTAAAAACATTGGGCAGAATTTTCCGTGCCTGCTGGCGTCAGGCGTGATCAGTGGCGTGAGCGGACAATATGTACGTGATTGGTTTTATGACAGTGGGAAGCCAGTTTGCATTTGTCTGCTCAGCCTTCCAATGGTGAACCATGTTTCCTGCCATCGGATGTAGGGAACCTCACTGCAATACATCAGCATATCATTATCAGGCCATCCCGCCGGAATCTTCGACCCCCGGCTGGATTGTCCATCCACGCCAGTGGGGAAACGCACCGACGTGTTTCACAACAGCATATAAAAGACGTGCATTTGGTGGGCTGCACTTTGAGGGGAACTTGGAGGGGGGTAAACAGTAACATTGTGCAGCGCTTGCCAGGGTCGCCTGTTGGACTTCATGCTTCAGGGGCATCAGGGGTGGGGGGGGTCAGGGTTAAGGGCAGCCCTGCTGTTGAGGCGACTGGTTGCAAGGGGTCAGGGGCAGCCCTGCCATTGAATATAGTGCACAATCATTCAGGGTTGGGGGGATAGGGTGGGCGAGGGAAGTGGCCACACATTTGGGAAACCTGTAGAAAGTGACCATTCTTCTGCAACTGAGACAGTTCAGGCACAGCCACATTGATATGTTTGTGGTCGGGCTCCTAGTTTATCTGCCCACTCAAGCACTGCAGAGGCATCAAAGTGCCACCAATTGCTCCAGGGATTCACCCATTCCCCACTCCACCCAACCCCCACCACCCCACCAAGCACAGACTGCAAATTCATGAGCATTTAAGTAGACTGCAGAACAGTTAGACGACTGCACATGTTGTACAATCTCCTCGCTAAAGCTGGTCATGGAACAGTCACTGCTGGAGGTGCACACAGCCTCTTGCAATGTCAGCATCTTGGTTTGGACCAGTCTCCCCCATGGTTCAAGCCAACAGGGCAGCCATGTGGGGCACTAATCTCTGGCCATCCAGGTGGTGGCCAGCACTCTCCGGAAAGCATTAAGGGGCCGTCACACTTAACCAGGACAGGTTCTTAGTACACCCATGATAACCACCTGTCTCTCTATTTCATCCTGCGGGAGGACTACATCAGCATTATGGAGCCTGGTGAACTAACTGTATGCCTGATAGTCTACAGAGTACGAAGACGATTGAGGAGAGGGCGACTGAGACTCCTAGCTGCGCAGAAGCTGGAACAACAAGATGAGGAAGAAGGGGTTGTTGGGGCCCCTGCACATGCCTGTGAGCCATCACAGGCTGGCGCCTAGCAACACCCAGTGTCTATAGATGCCACCTTTCCTTCCTGCAGTTGACCGAGAACCAGTGTCGCCGAAGACTGCGCATGTCTAGGGAACTGGTCGGTCACATTTGTAACTTCCTACAGGATTTGGCACCACGGGGTCATGGAGGGCATCCACTGCCAGTGGCAGTAAAAGTGACCACGGCGCTCAATTTCTATGCCATTGGTTCCTTTCAGGGTTCCACAGGTGACATCTGTGGGATATCACAAGCCTTCGCCCACAGATGCATCAATGGGGTCACAGATGCCACCTTTGCGAGGACACAAAACTTTGAGCATTTCACCCAGGACCAGGACAGCCAGGATGCTAGAAGCAATTGGATTCGTTCTGATCTCAGGTTTCCCACAGGTTTAGGGTGTGATCAACTGTACTCATATGGTACTCTGATCTCCATTGCAACACATGGTGAACTATATCAACCACGAGGAGTTCCATTTGGTGAATACGCAGCTGATATACCACCATCAAAAACAAATCCTGCAGGTGTGCATATGGTTTCCAGGGAGTGGCACGACACCTACAATCCTCAGTGGGTCACAGATCCCTGGAGCCTTCCAGGGTCCACAGAAGCTGCAGCATTGGCTCCTCGGGGACAAGGGCTACCTGTAGAGGTAGTAGCTGATGATACCTGTGCGGCAGCCTCAGACTGCAGCACAGCAACGGTATAATGAGGCTCAATCTGCAGCTCACAACTTGGTGCAGACCATTGGGATGCTTAAGATGAGGTTCCGGTGCCTGGACCAGTCTGGTGGATCCCTGCAATACAGTCCACAGACAGTGTCATGCATCGTTGTCGTCTGCTGCACACTTTACAACCAGGTGCTGTAACAGGGAGAGGAGCTTGCTGAGGAGGTGATGGAGGAGCTGCACATCTCCTCCAATGAGGAGAACGCCGATGGAGTGAGGGTGAGGAGGTCCTCAAAGGTGACAATGACGGGATTCAGGCCTTCACAATGGCTAGACAAGGCAGGCACATTCGGAGTCCCTCATAGCTGCTAGATTTGTGGAGGATGATGATGACAAGCAGTGAGGTGGCACCAATGATCCTCACATTGCACCTGTGAACGTTTGACTCCAGTCTGGTTAATGGCAATGCAAATACCCTCTGTGAGAATGCACCTGTCATGGAGATGCGGTGGAGGCTCTCAATGTTGCTTGATTGCAGGAGGATGATGATGACATGTGAGGACATTCCATAAATCTTCACATAGCCTCTGAAAATGTCTGACTCCTGTCTGGTCAAGGGCAGCTGGCTTGCGCCCTGTGATTGGGGTCATATCATAGAGACGCAGCCATAAAACTTTAGAAGCATCTGATCCTTTGTCCGCCTTCAGCACCTGAGCCCTTCAGGAATACAGCGTCACTGGTCACAGATGCTGAAAAGATGGGGTGACAGTGCCTCCTTAAAGGTGCTGAGAGCACATCGAGAGAATGAGAGAATTCAATGGCACCTGCCTACTACATTCTGGCAGCAATGACTAGCACCGCCGAGTTGCAGGCATCAGTAATGTGTCCAGGGAGTGTGAAGCTGGACCTTCACTTCTGGTCTGAAGGCTGCACAGAGCACAGGGAAGAGGCCCTGAACTGAAACACCTGCCTACATCTTGTGCAGAAAGGTTTCACATCTGAGTGACAAGGACACTGCTCGTCAGAACAAGGAGCCATAGGCAGGGAGACATTCTTGGGAGTTTATTGACAATAGTGAACAATATGTACAAGCGATTAACGCCCATGCCCAAGCTGTGCAACTAATTCTTCTTAACTTTCCTAACCATGCCACTACGTCTTGGTGCTCCCCAGACACCTACAATGGAGACGGAGGCAGCCTGATAACTGTGACGCCCTGTCTGTCATGACCTTGGCTGGCATCCTCTGGTGGACTGAGACTTTGAGGGCCCCAGCCTGCTTTCAGGGTCCTGCTGTATGGCAGGGGCACCCTCTTTGGTCTGTGGAGCTGGAGCTGCTGAGGTCACAAGAAGAGGGGAGTCAGATGGGCCAGACACTCTCGGAGTCACCTGGATGGATGGGCCAGGAGAGTGCACCTGCTGATCCTCCTTCCTTTGGGTGCCCGAAGGCCCCAGGCTGACTCCTTGAGGAGCAGGGGTAGCTGGAGTGAGATTGCCCGGCACCCAACTCAAGTGCACACTGTTGGAGGCCAACTATCGTATCAGCGATGGAGTTGAGCCCGCGCAGCAGTGCAGGAGCGACGTCCTGGACCAAGGTCTCCATAGCGGCCGCTGTCCTACCAGTGTTGACCTCGGTGTAGGCAAGCCAGTGCTATCACTTCAGAGTGAAGACAGACAGACTCCTCCCTTGTGTCTTGCAATCTGCGGAGTGCAGCGGACATCCCTTCCTTATGTTCTCGAGCTTGCCTTTGCAGCTCCAGCAACTGTGACATGACTGAGTCCAGAGCCTTGTCACCTGACTGGGACTCAGCAAATTTCTGGCCTCCAGTAATCCTCCGAGTGCCAGACACCTGGGAAGTCCCTGCCTCCACCTGTTGTGGATCAGACAGAGCAACGTGCTCACCAAAATTTGATCCTGAGGCTATTTTAAAGCTAGGTCCCTCCAAGTGTGTGTCTATGCGCTGGTGGAGGGTGTGGGCGAGCGCTGTGACAGAGCTTCAAGGAGGGTGCCTCCAGATTGGAGGTTCCTTCGGGGCTTGATTGGAGGCCCTAGGTCATGGACTCTGGTGGCTGTTTGGCAGATATGCCTGTGAAAGCAAGGGGAGATAGTTAGTGCATGGCAGTGGCCTGTGAAAGAGGACACATCACTCACAGCATGTTTGCCTGATGGATGTTGCACTGCTGGACCCTCACTTGGTAGAGCAATGCCGACCTCACCGTCAGCACAGGACTGGTCCAGATTCTCACCGGCCAGCTGGATGGCACTGTTTTCAAAGTCCATGAGGATCTTGATTTTGGGCATTGTGCCTCCGGTCTGTGAACTTTCCCTCTTGTTGTGTACCAGCTTGTCCTGCATGGATAGAGATGGAGAAAGTGTAAGCAGGACTCCTGCCAGGCCAGACGATAAGTATACCTGGCATACTTATGAGTATGTGAGTGGTCCCATGGATGGGATGAGGACAATGAAGGTGTGTGTGAGAGAATGAATGGTGATGTCCATTGAACCGACAGTGAGCGAGATCCCTGTGGATGTGTGATGGGTTTCTGACTGTGTGAGTTGAGAGTAATGAGAAGAGTGACTTACCCTGGTGGAACAGAGGAGATCATTCATCCTCTTGTGGCACTGGGTGGCTGTCCTCTTTTGCAAGGCATTGGCACTGACCAGTGCTGCCACTATCTCCCAAGCTGGGTTAGAACTGTTGCTGCCCATCCTACAGTCAGAGCCGGAGTAGAGGACATCTCGGTGGGCCTCCACGGCATCCAAAAGGCGCTTGAGGGATGTGTCGCTGAAACTGGGGGCTGCAGTCTTCTTCAGTTTCAGGGTCATGTTTTCCATGCAGCAGTGCTGGTCTGGAAGCACTGGGATGTCTGCTTGCGGCTGGACTTTAAATATGGAGCCCGATGTGATGCAGTGGCAGGGCAATAGCAGGCAGGTGAATGAGAGCCAGTCCCCCATGGAAACAGCATTTTTCCCACCTGCTACTGCACTTAGTGCAAATCTGGGATGACTCCGCCCATTGTTCCAGCCTGCCATTTCTACTAGGCAACCATGACATCACCATCTGGTGTAAGAAGTTGGTAATGGTCTCTGCAAAGAAGGCAAATAGTTACTATTGTGAGGGAATCGTTATATTTAATTT
The DNA here is from genome assembly GCF_017639515.1 of Carcharodon carcharias. NCBI lineage: Eukaryota > Metazoa > Chordata > Chondrichthyes > Lamniformes > Lamnidae > Carcharodon > Carcharodon carcharias. The sequence continues at coordinate 176,417,805 of NC_054468.1, read as the reverse complement.
GTATTTTTTGAGACAGGCCTAACTAAAACAGAAATTGAAGTGAAAATGGAAACAGGTAAGGAAACAGAACAGATATACGTAGAATGGAAATTGACCCTCCCAGTTTCTAAGGAGGCAAAAACAAATTGAGGTTTGGAAACCAAAACTTATGGCAAACTGTCTCTGGTTGAAAGATATATCGGGTACAGATCAGTCAAAGCTGAGCAGTAGCAGTTGATGAGTCCAAGGGTGCAGAACAGGCAAGTTAAAGGTGGCAGAGTGTAGATCCAGATGCTGACACAAGTTGCTGCAGCTGTTTACACTACTGCAAGATAACATTGGTGGTTCTGTGCCTACAGACTGAGTTGAGCAGTTTATGCAGATCTGTGCCATTTATGGCGAAGCCTATGCCCATGGAGATTGGGTTGATTATGCGCTGCTGTCAGCTGTGGCTCAGACTAACTTCAAGAAGAAGGGAAGCTGAAATTCCTTGTAAGTTTGAAGGACTTTGTGACTGAGTGTGATCACTAAAATCTGAGTGGATTGCTGAACCAAATCATAAGATCTGTCTCAGTTGTAACTGTCATTTAACGTGCAACTTATAATTTATATTCAACCACAATTTTCCTATTAATTCATGTTTAACTAATGCTAATTCTAGATATTAGGGTATAGGATAGATAGCATTTAGTGTTTGCTTTGTTGACTCTCGTATAGCAAAAGTTCTTTGGTTTTAAACTGTGGAATCTTGTGGCTTTATTCTTTCAGTAACACTTCAGTGACATTTGATAAACCTGCAAGTTGCTTCTGAAATGAGAAAAAACAATTACTGCTAAGAGCAATAGAGGGGCTTTTTCTCCTGTATAATAATGTGTAAGGAGGCTGAGGTTTAATTTAAGTTTAGATGCTGAAAGATGGACTTATGAAATTCAATGCCTAATGCAGAATGGAGTTTATTTCAAAAAGTATCAGATTAGGGCAAGTGTATAAAGTACCGTCAAAATATTGCTTGTTTGTTTATGTATTGATTGACATAAAACCACTAAAAAATCCAAAACGACAGCCTTACTGTTTAGCTCAATAAATTTTCTATACAACAGTACCTCACTTAAATACGTGGATAAATAAATGTATTCTTCAGAGGATAATCTATTCTTAAAAAATAAAGTTATAAATAATGGAGAAACCATTATGTTTCATTTTATGCAATAAGGAAACAAAGAAATCTTCTTCAAAATGTGTGTGAGCAGCAAGCAAAGCAAGGACAGAATTTTAACCAGCTTTGAAATTTTTGTAATCTGATTCAAAAGTGAGCCTTGTCCCTGCTGGTGTTGGCTAGTCACACAGTATCATGATTTTCCAGGAGGCAACAATTCAAAGGCAGTCTCCACATTTGCCATCCAATTAAGAATGTCAGGCAGGTTCACGAGGAGGGATGCCCAATCAGTGAGCCCAAAGGATGACCGACAGTCACACCGAGAGGTGAGCATTGCTGAGGTGGTTAGGGAGCCATGAAGGATTGTGGCCGTGGCTGAGACCTTCTCATCCAAGCGGTTCCGTCATGAGGGGATTGAAGGAGGCATCAATGATCTTATGGCCTGTACTGGGAGGCTGCCCCTAGGCGCTGTGGTCTCAGTGGGAGGTCTGTCCAATGTTAGGAAGAGCCTGGCAGCATCAGCAACTTGCCCAAGTTGGTCCCTTAATTGGCCAACTGGTTACCCCCAACTAATGGGCGATGAGTTGCTGCATCATTTACCCCACAGCCAGCAAGATCATACAGATGCAGGAATGCAGTGAGGAGCTGATATGACACAAATTTTGCTCCTGGTCCCGCCTTTAACTCTACCTCTGTGGAATTGATAAGGTTCCACCACAAGAGAGCCAGGCTGCTGGATACACAAAGTACAATTGCAGTGATACTGCACAGGTCACATAATCAAAATGAAACTGGGTTAAGATCTGCTCCTATTTTGTATTCTCAATATGTGATCCATGACAAAATGGAATAGATGGAAATCACAGGCTTCCACCTGAGTTTTGGAAATGTTCTCTCTATGACCACTGGGAGTGCTGAATTGTGGATTTACCCCTGATTAATTATTCAAAATATGAAAATGCTATTATATAAAAGGGTAATAGGGTGTGTTGCATTTTTCTATTTAGCACAAATAGGACACAACAAGGATTGGTAGAACATTAATGTGGGTTCTTTATTTGAAAATAAGACTACACACATACAATAGTTACTAAGAGGCTATGTAGAACACATCTGATCTATAGAACTGTTGCTCTGTCCTGTCTACAGAGTACACGGAATTATACATCAGATCCTGTTCCATGGTGGATGGTAAACAGCCGGTTAAGCTTCCTTAAAGGTACAGCACAACAGTGTGACTTGAAGTTCTTCTTTATAAATTTGTACAGGACAGAAATTTCCTGTGCTGCTTATATGGCACAGCAAATAATCAGGTTATAGATAGCCATTTGGAGGTTGAAGGGAAGTTTTCTGACGGTGTTTTCTGCCTGTTTACTGGTGTTTTTATTTGCATTTTTGGCCATTTTCCACTTTGGACATAGAAATGTTCTACTGAAAAATGGGAGTGATGGTGGCTACCCTTTACTGGTTGCAAGAGGAAGAGGAACAAAGTCAGCAACAGCAACAGGAGGGTAACTTCAGAGAGCAAACCATGACCCTAGAAGAAGTCAAGCAAAAAGGATGGCTGCTCATAGGCAACCTGATCTTGTTCATAGGCCCAGATTCAGATACTTAAAGGTCATTGAGGAGCAGCATAGAAGATTGCCATTGCCACAAGATGCTTCTGCAAAAATTTACAGTATTCTACAGTTGGAGCTGAAGCTAATACCACACATGCTGCTGCTTTGCCTGTGACTGTTAAGGTCACTACACTCGTGAATTTCTATGCATTGGGATGAATTCAGGCTGCAGCTGGAGATATGTACAAGCTCTAGTACATGCCTGCATCAAACAAGTTACAAACACCCTTTTTTGCAGGGCTAATGATATCATTGCATTCGTTGTAAACTTAAAGGGCCAGGTGATAAGGTCTGGGGCTTGCAGTCAGTGCAACATTCTGACAAGTGCAGGGTACCATCGACTGCATACTTGGCAATCAGAGCCCTTGCAAATGAGCTTGGTACTTGAAAAACTTGCAAACACTTCCATTCTCTTAATATCCAACTTTTCTGAGACCAGCAGTAGCCATGAATGCAGTTATGTTGCTGATTTCCAGGCATCTCCCAGGAGGCTCATGTCCTGTGACACTTCAACATTCCTGGTCTCATTTAAAAGGAACAGTCTGGGGTTGGCCAATAGGAGACAAGGGATACCGTCTACAGACTTAGCAAATAACCCCAGTCAGAAGCTTCCAGAGTCTTACGGAGATCAGATATAACTCAGTTGTGGCTTAACCAGAGCATTCTTAAAGCAATCCTTGGGAAGTTGAAACAATGGGAGTAAAATTATAAGGCCCAAAAATGGGTGCAGGGATCACAATGCACAATTGGCCCATTCATTGCAACTCAGGCAACATGTAAACTTTGTGCTGCCCATTAATTATAATGAGAGTGGCATGTTGCTAATGGTGCCCCCTGCTGAGGTACACAGTCAAAGGTTGTGGGGGGCTAGCATCACTTAAATCTAGCCTGCATTAATTAAAGCCAACTTCCACCTCTTAAAGAGGAGGTGAACCTGGCTGCAACATATGCTGAAAGAATGCCTGACCTGCAGTAAGAGTAAATATAGCTAAACTGGAGCAGAAGGCATACTCCAAAGGTCTCTGATGCAGCACTGGAAGCCTAGGTGTAAGAGGTGGTCAAGAGGAAAGAGGTCTTGTATCTACAAGGAGCCAGGAGGCCCTCCAGACAGACACTGCAAAGATGCTGGTTGCAGATAGCCATCACAATCAATGCAGCACTATAGACCCAAAAGCTTGGATGATGCCACAATAAGTTCAATGACCTCACACAAGTGATCAATGTCAGTGAGTGCACCTTCAACTACCATAACCTTACAAATTAATCACTAGCCCCAGACACTGTTTCATTCAGCATACCTTCTTCACTCACCTGTGAAGGATTTGACTCAGCCAGAGAGGGTTAAAATTTTAACTCAAATAAAATACAGCTAAAAGGTCCTTTGAGAAACACACAGATTAATTTCACACACACATACACAGATGCGAAGGCCTTAAGAACGTGCTTTTCCAGACAGGGAGTCATACTTAAGGTGATAACATTACATCTACTTTTATTAAGAAACATGTTACTTTGATTTCTCAAGAATTACTTAGAACAAAGGGAGTAACAACAAAACAAACAATTGTCATGTTATTCAAATGCAATAGATTTAGCGAAAAAGTCAGTCAGATTTTGCAGGAACATCATTGAGTTGAGAACCGAAGAAAGGTTTCCTCATAGCTAAGACAAAAATAATAAAAACTATATGTTTTACTTTTGATTGTAAGTATAAAATTAGTTTATTTGTTTGAATATCCTACTTTTATTCTCTAAGTAGATTTGAAGTTTACATTTACTATATTTAGATGAATTAGTTTGGCATTTACACTCTGTAATATTCAAAACATTACTATAATGTAATCCAAGATTTAAGCTTATAATGAAGTATTATGTAGTAACCATTATAAAAGGTTGTAGATTCGGTCTGTAAACCTCATAGACACTAACTCTTCTAGAATTCTTAATTATAAGATTCGAAATTCTGAGAGGGGTTACTCTTGAATAGGAGAGATAATTCTGCTATAATGTACCATGTATGTTTTATTCTGAGATATCTGTGTTTAGTCCAAATACTCCTGGAAGAAAGGATATTTTATCTTTGGACCATATCAATAACTAGCATAGCTGTTTAAGCTCTTATGATGATTTAAAATTTCTTTCAGTTGAGGATTTAAGCTAGCAATAGTTTGACTGAATAAATATACCTTGCCAGGGGCTAAAAATAGCAGAACACTAACACACCTCCCAATATTCTCTACCAACAATGACTCATACTACAGATTCATAGCTTCATCTCACTGTCACACACTTGGCACTGCTGCATACTTCACATCTACTCCCATGTTTATGTACTTTTCAGGCCTTGGGATGTCAGTCAGCTTAAGGGATGCAAGGATAGTTTCCACTCTCCCATCAGCAGCTGCAGGTTCCTTACCTGCAGCTGCAGCCCAGTTCTGAGTGCTCCCAGCCCATTGTGAAGCCAAACATGTCAATCAGGCTGACATCAGGGTGAATATCCTGGCAAAAGGAAATGCACAATGTATAGTTAAAACTCCACAGTACACATGAAAATCCAGACTTCTGAGTTTCTCAACCAAAGTTCTGCTCCCATGTTTGGCCCCTGTCAATGGCTAGGTCAATGTTCATAAATGTTTCCCCAACTACTATAGATACCTTCATCACTATTCTTAAAGACATAGCCTTAGCCATAAAGCTTGATAATGCTACGACTGCTGCATCAGGTGCCAGCTTCCTGTACAATTGGATGTAGAGGCTCATCATCACCCAATGAATATTTATGTTCCCTTAGAACTGTTGGTATTGAGACCTGGATATAAACCTGTCTAAGGCTTTTTAGGGGCCTGCAATTGATCTTAAGCAACTGGAGCACCCTAAAAATAAGTACCCATTATTAACAAGTGAGGAAAGGCTTAATATAAAAAGAATGTTACTTGCTGGCTTTGCCACACAGTCTATCTTTTCTCAAAGCACTGGACATTGAAAGGATGATTTCAATCAGGCACCGGTCTCTTTCTCTTCCCCTCAAAAATGGCCCTGTGCATCACTCATTAATGATTTGACCTTCCACTATAAAACGAGATCAACTCATTTAGATACAAACATGTTGAGCACCTCATTATCACATCCTTAGAGACAACCTTGAGGCAGACACTCATAGGCATTTTTGCTGCCTAAAGTTGTGCTCTCATACATTGAATCATGGAATGATACAGCACAAAAGGAGGCCATTCAGTCCATCATGAGCCCACCAGCTCATTGCAAGAGCAATCCAATCAGTCTCACCTCTTTCCTTTGACCCCATCAGCCTGCATTTTGTTCCCCTGAAAGTTATCACTGAATCTAGTTACACCATCGCTTTAGGCAGCACATTTCAGATCATAAAAATTTGCTGCATAAAATTTCCTTTCCTCATGTCACCTTTGTTTTTTTTTGCCAATTACCTTAAATATGTGACCTCTGGTTACAGACTCTTCTGCCTGGAACCAGTTTCACCTTATTTACTCCATCAAAACCCTCATGGTTTTGAATATCTCCATTAAATTTTTCCTTAACCCTCTGTGCTCTAAGGGAAACAATCCCATCATCTTTAGTCTTTTCACATGACTGAAGTCCTACGTCCCTGGTACCATTCTAGTAAATCTTCCCTGAACCCTCCTGGGGACTTGACCTCCTTCCTAATGTGGGGTGTCTAGAACTGGCTGCAATATCCCACCGGTGACCTAATCAGTGGTTTATAAAAGTTTAACATAATGTTCTTGCTTTTGTGCTCTATGACTATACTTATAAAGCCAAGGAACCCAAAAAATCTTTTAAACAGCCTTTTCCATCTTCAAAGATTTGTGTGCATAAACTTCGAGCACCTCATTTAAAATTTTGTTTATATTGCCTTTGTTCATTCTTTCTACCGAAACTTCACACTGCTCTATGTCAAATTTCACCTGCATATGTCTGCCCATTTTATAAATCAACCCGAAATCTATTACTATCCTCCTCATGGTTTGTTACATTTACAATTTTCATATCATCTGCAATCTTTGAAATTACATCTGCTACCAAGTCCAGCTCATTAATATGTATCAAAAAGTGCAGTGGCCCCAATATCAACTCCTAGGGGATATTACTGTAGACTTCCCCACAATCTGAAAAACAACTGTTCATCATTACTCTCTGCTTCCCTTCCCTTTGCCAATTTATTATTCGTGCAGCCATTGCCCCTTTAATCTCATGGTCTGTAGTGGACGTGCTGAAGTAGTGCTCAGCAGGATGGGCACGCCTCAAATAGTCATGAATGAGGGAGCTGCCACTCAAATTTACGTGGCATCTAGTCTATCAGGCATCCTCCCTAAGGGAACAATCGTTGTGCCTTAGAGAGAACAGGTTCAGGCAGTCAAAACAGCACCAGATATAGCTGACTTAGATGCATGTCGATCACATGTACGCCATTAGGAGATTAAATGTCACAGCGGGCTGCTGTGACAGCCATGCAGTCAGACAGCTCACATATTCCTCCTGCCAATACAGAAACACTTTGGACAAGTAATAAGTTCACAAAGAAATCACTAAGGTATGACACTGTAGCGAAACACACTGACAAAATTTAAGAGCACACAATTGCTTGAAAAGAAGTCTCACTTTTGAATTATTTGTACATGGTGCCAATAATTTATACAGCCTTGAGTAGAATAATGTAAAGTACAAACTATGGCTTGCTAGTTGTGGAAGTGTGAGGAAGATGTTGCAGAGAGTAATTCGTGGATGATTTTAGAATGTGTCTTATATCTCCTAGTACATCGCTGGTCTGGAGTTGCACTGCTACTTCTGCAATTGCATTCTTTTTGTAACCATCAAGCCCTGCATTGGCATGCCTGTTTTTCTTACTGCTTTTCTTGCCATAAGACCTTCTTGCAGAGTTAAGTTAGTCAGCATGTGGCAGATAGCAATGATACTCAAGACCCTGGGAGCTGGACTGTAATGCATCTTCTAATCTGTCCAGAGACTCCAAGTGCAGTTTCAAATTCCCAACAGTATGCTCTATAATCATCCTGGTTGTACCATAAACCTTATTGTATCAGGACTCAGCTATTGTCTATAGTTAGTACAAAAGTATCATTTGCAGTAGCTGTAGAGATTAATCTTTACCTCTAAGGAGTCATCCTTCCTGCAGTCACCTTCAAACAAGGCCAGCACGGATGAAGGAAGTATTCTTGGAAGCAGGTTTTCACTTATATGATTCGGTGCTGGTGGTCACAGACCAGCTACATATTGATCAAGTAAAACACTTTTAGTTCATATAAATCATTACATTATGCATTGGACTCAAATGACAACAGAGATGCAATGAAAGACCCCATTGAAAAGCTACAATGCCTTTAGAATTGTACAGGATTCTGACGCTGCTGTTGCTCATCAGTGGGGAATGTGAAGAAGTGTTGGCCCAGCTAAGAAATGCATCTACCACCTCCCTGATGTGTCTGTGTACAACAAAAGGACATAGACATTTTGGTGGATTGGGCAGACAAGTGGCAGATGAAGTTCAATGCAGAGAGGTGTGAGGTGATTCATTTTGGCAGGAAAGATATAGTGAGACAGCATAAAATAAAGGTACAGCCTCAAAAGGAGTTGCAGGAACAGAAGGACCTCTGTGTATTCATACATAGGTCATTGATGGTGGCAGGGCATGTTGAGAGAGCAGTTAATAAAGCATATAATATCATAGGCTTTATTAATAGGGACATTGAGTACAAGAGTGAGGAGATCATGTTGAACTTGTATAAAACACTAGTTAGGCCTCATCTGGAGTACTGCGCCTAGTTCTGGGTGTCATACTTGAGGAAGGATGTGAAGGCATAGGAGAGTACAGAGGGGATTCACAAGAATGATTCCCAGGATGAAGAACTGTAGCTATGAGGATAGATTGGAGAGGCAGGGACTGTTTTCCTGGGAGAAAAGAAAGCTGAGAGGAGACTTAATATAGTTATTCAAGATCCTGAGGAGTATGGACAAGGTAAATAGTGAGAAACTGTTGCCACTCAAGATAACATCAAGAATTAGAGGGCACAGATTCTAAATAATTGACAAAAGGAGTAAATGTGATGTGAGGAAAATTTTTTTCACCCAGAGGATGTTTGGAGTCTGGAACAAACTTCCTGAAAGGATGGTGGAGGTAGGTTCAGTCCAGGTATTCAAAAGAGAATTGGATTGTTACCTGAAAAGAAAAAATGTGCAAGGTTGCGGGGATAAGACAGGGGAGTGGGACTAGGTGGAATGCTCTTTCAGAGAGCCAGTGCAGGCACGATGAGCTGAATGGCTTCCTTCTGCAATGTAAATATACTGTGATACTCTTTAATTAAACACATTAAAGCTTGCTGATAGTTATTCAAATTGACCAAACACTCAGGGGTTAAGAAACACTCCCTCTTATGGACAATAAGGGAAGGGAACAGAAGTTTTGGTTCTTCCTCAGCCCTGCCTGAAACCATATTAAGTGGGCATGCTGCTCCCTGTACTCTAATTTCCACTCTGTGCTCCCAGTATTAAACCATGTGCCAGGCACACTGAAGCAAAGAAGATAACCCGATATGGTGTCAAATTCTTGTCTGGACACAGAGGTGCATTTGGGTGTGTGAATGGCCAAGCATAGGACAGAATTTTTCACTGAGCAGGCGGGCGTGCACCCGACCCACTCGAGCGTGAAATAGAGCGTGACGACATGGGGCAAGCGTCACGATATCATCATGCACTTGTGTAATATTTTGATCGGCAAGCACACGCAAGAGTTGGAGCCCTGCCTGCCATCAATTACGAGGCCAGTTAAGGCCATTAAAAAGACAATTAAAGTGGATTTTACGTCGCCCGTGCATTTTTACGCTCGTCACATGGGCAAAACGGGCAGGCAGCCAAAAATTTGCTGAACCTCATCCAAGGGCAGGATAAAAAAGGTCAGCGGCGTTGCCAGTGTGAGTAGTGAGGAGCTTTCAACTTAAGTTTTCTGCTGGTTGCTTATTGGTACTTGACAGCTTTATCTCTGTTCAGGGCTTCATTGTTAGCATTTCCAGGCTTCATTTCAGGACTTACTGATGTCTCCAAGGTTCCCGAAAGATTCAGACCATGAGGACCCTTCCAGGTATCAGACAGCCTTAGGTTACCCTGGGAATGGGGATTGTGCTCTCTGCTGGTGGCACCTCCTCTGAGGAGGAAGAGACGGGCAGAAGGGAGAGGAGGCCAGGTGTTCCAGTGCAGCTTCCAGTGGAGTGACCTGTGGGAGGAGAGAGGCAGGCACAAGGGGTCCAGGGCCAGCAGGAAGTTCAAAGCGGAAGGGGCCATAGAAGATACCACGATCCTGCTGCCAGGGTTTACAGGTGGCGATGCAGCTACCTCAATATGTCTGCAAAGTCAAAGGAGGCTCCGTCTCTCAAGGGAGGCTGAGAGCTCCATTTGTTAGATGATTGGGCCTGTGCCAATGGCTCTGAAGATCACAGTGGCCCTCAACTTCTATGCCCCCGGCTCTTTCCAGGGGTCAGTGGGGGGTCTTTGTGGAGTCTCCCAAATCAGCTATCCACAGCTGCGTGAAGCTGGTGACAGAAGCTCTGTTCAGGTGGGTAATGACATTTATTCTTTACCATGTGGATGAGGCCAGCCAGGCGGTGTGAGCCAGAGGCTTTGCAGCAATTTCTGGGTTCCTCCACTTCCAGGGTGCCATCAACTGCACACATGTGGCCATCAAGGTGCCAACGGGTCAGCTGGGTGCCTTCATCAACAGGAAGGGTTTCCACTCCATGAACATGCAGATAGTGTGTGACCATAGGATGCAGATTCTCCAAGTCTGTGTAAGGTACCCAGGCAGCTCCCATGACGCTTACCTTCTGAGACACTCCCAGGTGCCGAGGCTCTTCAGTGCTCCAGTTCAGCTGGATGGATGGCTGCTGGGTGATAAGGGCTATCCATTGAAAAGGTGGCTTATGATGCCTCTCCACCATCCAAGAACAGAGGCTGAGCAGCGTTATAATAGGAGTCATGCCTCTGCCAGGGCCATGGTAGAGAGGACTATAGGTCTTCTCAAGATGCGCTTCCGATGCCTGGACCATTCAGGGGGTGCACTGCGATACCCCCCAAAGCGGGTGTCACTGATAGTGGTTTGCACGCTGCGCTCTCCACAATCTGGCATTGGCAAAGGGGGACCCACTGGAGGTAGAGGGTCTTGATGCAGCTGCACAGGCCACAGTTGAGGAATCCAGTAGCGGGTCAGAAGAGGAGCACGGTTAGGAGAATAGTGAGGGTAGACCTCAGTAACCTCCAGGGAGGCAGGGACAAGAGGGATACCTTGATCCAACGCTCCTCCAGCTAAACTATCAAAGATCTGCTTCCACCTCATGCCAGGGCTGCCACCTCCATCCCAGATGTCTGAAATGACTCCTTCATTTACACCCAAAGTTCACTTAATGCCTGTGCAATAAATTGTCCAGCCACTCACATCTAGCATTACATACTGGTGTACCCTGCACCAGAATAAAAAAAGGTGAAGCATACTCAGGCCATCAAAACCAAAGCAGATTTAATGTTATTGTCACATGGATTGCATAATGACATTACCATTACTGGTATTGATGTCCACGCCAGCAGACATATAAACCAAACATAAATGATCAGAAAATTGCCCATGAACTGTCCCTCTTGTGCTCATGGTGCCTTTAACTTATGTTTCTGAGTGCTACATCTTGGTGTCCCCCCGCCTCTCACTGAGACTGGCACTGAAGGAAGCCTCTGACCCTGTTGGCCTTGATGACCAAGGAGACAGTGCGCTCAGCCATGAGAGTCAATGCGGTGCTCATGCGCCACGTAGAATGCTCCACAAAAGAGACCATGGTATGCAGACCCTTATGGATCTCTGCCAGATCCTCCAGTGCATTCCACTGGACATCAAGCATCTGCTGTCTAATGGACGACTCTAGAGGCTCACCACCTGCCTTCGACTGAGCATCATCCTGGTCCCCAGCAATCCTCCCACTACTGGCACCCTGGGCACTCTATGCCTTCGCCTTTATGTCAAGTGAGTGTGAAGTGCCTTCACCAATGTGCACCGATATTCTTGCCGCTGACCTAATGCCCACTGAGATGCTGATATCTGTGCTAGTGCCTGGTTCAGAGAGCGGATGTGATGCAGGTGCACATGAAGCCTGGTGGTCCTCTGGAGTGGGTGGCCCTTCAAGGTCCTGAAAGCAAGTGCCTGCTGGCAAATCTAATGGAGAACAAGGACATGTCATTTGTTTAAGCCATCAGACTGTCACTGTGCATGCCAGGCACCCTGGGGAGGCAATGGAGATCTGCATCATGGTGCCATCGTCTTTCAATGATCAATGGAGACTCCAGGTTTGAGGCTTATAACAATTAAGAGATTATGCTAGAATGGTTGCACAATCCAAAACTCTCAAACCTGTGCACTGCACTCTTACCTTCATCTGGCACCCCCAACCCTCCATGCCTGGTTGTACATGGAGTGTGCCGGCTCTCTAGCTCAACGGCATCCTGCTTGAGCCTCGTCAGCAGCAGCAGGTTGGATGGGCCTTTGCCTGTACGTGACCTCTCTGATTGGTTATGGCTCATCTTCTCCTGAAAGAACAGAGCAGCATGATTAGCACTCTCTATCTGCAGCGCCATTGCAGCCTGGACAACCCCAGCTAAGGAACACCTCGCAGGGCATATCCGAGTCGTGGTCCTCAAGCCACAAGGCACTCAATCCAAGCAGCCAGGGCTCATCCCCTTGGCCTGCTCCGGCGTCATTGACAGTTGGCACTCAGTCTCTAGCACCCCTGAGCTCCACAGGGGAGGCCGCTACACCTTAACCCTTTAGCACACTGACCCTTGTCAAAATGGTAATCACCTTTCCTGAGCACATCAGGTCATAGAACCTCTTCTGGCACTGCACCCATGTGCGCTGCACCATGTTATGGCTGCTATATAGCGTTGCAACCTCTTCCCATGCCCTCTTTGTGAGGTGCAGTGGCCTTCTCTTCACATCTCTGGGGACAAGGGTATCCCTCCTGGCAGCCACTTCCTCTAGGAGGATCGCGAGGCACTCATCAGAAAAGTGGGGGGAAAGGAGAGTGCCCACCCAACCTACCCTCTCACCTGGCGTCTCCAGCTGCACTCAACTCCATCACTTTAGTTTGCTAACTCAGAATAGACATTTTTCCATGGCAGCCTCCCTGGAGCAGCCTGTGCCATTTTTACACCAGCCTCCAAGTTGCCATTGGACATGGCGGCAACCAAGTCCCCACACCTCCCTAGGCACTTCTGACCAGTGGGGAGCCGCATTTCACGCTGGGTGTGAAATCACGGTCAGGGGTCAATCGCGGACAGCAACCCAATTCCTGGCCAATCTCTGGCCTGCCAACCGCTTAATTCTGCCCATAGTGTTTTTTGGAGGAAATCCGACACCTGGCTGTGTTGTTTGCATTCCCAACCCCGTGCCATTTTCCTCTGGCCTTTTTGTGGGTCAGGAATGCCTAGTATGCAAACGCACACCTGCCCTCACCACCCTCCGCTCCACCACCTCCACTGAGGTCGTGTTCTCCATTTTAAACGGGGCGCACATAAATCAGATTTCCTGCCACATACCATTTTTGTCTGGTGATTTTGGAGTTTTGGAAATGGGGTTTTGGAAGCCCATTAAAAGCACACCAGGCTTGAGAACTCATGAAGAAAATGGAAAGCCTGCTGAGAAGTTTAGAACATTCTGAAAAGTAGATGCAAAGTGTTTTCACACTGTCAAATGTCACTATTCGAAGATGTATTGTAATATAGATGTGTTTTTAATGCAGTGATTCACCATAGGGATCTGTCCTGCAAAGGTAAGTTGACCCTTACATTGACCAGCCATGTGTATTTGTTCACATGTATTACAATGTTTTTCCAATGGAGAAAGCGCCATTATGCAGTGAAAAATGTTGCAAAATGTCCTGTCAGTCTTTGCTGTCATCTTTGCTGCTGTGATTAAAATGGGTCCAGCTGAACTCTACACTTGAACAAATCTAACTGCCTGCTCCATTACATTGATTGATAGACATCCTGCTTTGAAATTGAAATGAGCACCTGCTGGTCTTTCCTTCCTTAAGGGTAGTCTATTTTTTGGACAGCTGCGGCCATTCTGAGTGCTTGGCTGAGTTCCAAATGCTAATGGGTTTCAGCGCAGTAGACATTCCATTCATCTGAGAATGAAAGACCCTCTAGAGAAATTGTAATAACAGATTGTCCCTTTGATATGATTTCTGAATTGTTGACACAAGGATTACAAGCATTAACAGGTTTTTTTTTCACATGGCAGAATGTATTTTTTTCTCAGATCAATGATATGATTTTAATTAGATGGTGAGAGTTTTTGTACCCCAAAGAATATAAAATATTTTCTATTGATATGTCATGGCATCTGGGGACTGTACATAGTGCGTACTGGGTGAATGACAATGGTGGATACATGGAGGCATAGAGGTGGCATCTGCAATCTGACAGGGCATGGGCTGGTATAGGGCTGGGTGATGGGTTGCGGGAGGTGAAGGGTGAGATTTAGGGAGCCATTAAACATTGTTAGTTTCTGGGATACAGTATTAGAGAACAGAGGAAGACCTTCTATTTGACCTTCCTCTGCGCCCACACTCCTCTTGCACCCTAGCATGGCTTGCAAATTGCACTGCGAACCACCAACCTGGTGTTAAAAGTCAAAAATTGCATGTGAACTCACAAATGGGTTGGATGTGCAGTTGACAAGCCATGATAGTTCACAGGTCAGGTTTTCCTAAGCTCAGAGGGAGATTTAACCCCAAGCTTGGACTTGACACTAGTAATACTCTGCATTGGCAGCAGAGCCACAGAAAATTACCCTTCAAGGATAGAAAGGCTAATTCTACAATCATCCTTGGCTGTTTTAGTACATTAAAAGCACTACCTAAATGTAAGTTGTTAGTTTTGCTGAACATACCCTCCCAATGGCAACATAAATGGCAGGGAACACTTGTTGAAGAATTAGGTGGCTCTCATGTTTTCCTATTCTGAACCTCCATTGCCCTTACATGTGGTTTCCCCACTGGGATCGCAAAATCCCAAAAAATATCCTTTAACAACTCTCTTCTTCATGTCCCACTTAATTTTCATAACATCAATACAATAAAGCATTGAAGCCATCACACCACCATTTATGAACAATGAAGACATGGCAGTTCTAGAAACTGTTCTCTTCTCATTCTAAAGCTATATATTAAAAAAATTCCAAAGATATAGAAAGTTCAGAGCACATCTCAGTAAGGAGGGTTTTTTTAAATGCTGTGAGGCACCAGAAATGGTGACTTCAAGCTTTACGTAAATTTAGGCCAATTCAGAATAGGCATACACTCAGGAAGTTCTCCTTCTCTGGTCTTTACTTGAAGTGGATGGAGGCAGAGTTATGTCAATGAGCTAAGTGGGGTTTTGGCGGACATAACTTGGATGCATGCAAACAATCAAGTTAATTCACGCATAGCAATGTTTTGGCTTAAGCCACCATAAAATCAGTTATATCGAGATTTGGGGGAAAATGGCATGATTCCATTCTCATCCTGTAAGTTGCACCAAAACCTTCCATGACAGTTGGAATTGACTGCTGCGATGAGCCTGCTTTGCATTCAATTTGGGCTCTGTACTCAATTTGGAATAGCCAGTAAACTGGCAATTGAAATACAGGCTTTGTGCATTCAGAAGGAGCACAATATCTCATTGCAGTGACTGATACCAACATAGTTGAATTCTGATAAAAGCACATGTAGTGCATCAAGACATATGCTGTACCATATTTATACTTGTAACAGGATTTCAATAAATAAATAAAACATAAATATGATAAATTTGCAAATCTTTGTAGTCACTGATTCCAGAATATAATCCACTAAGGAATACCTAAAATGCACATCATTTTTATGGAAATAAGTTACTGTCTGATTGAAATGTAGCAAATGATTCACTGAATTCAATATCAAGCTCAAGATAATAGGAACCTTTTTGTCTTCTATCTTTTTATTTTATTTAAGAATTGACTCTGGAATTCTATATAATGGAAACAAACAGATTGTGGCCTAGCATAATACAATTCCCAGTATAATGAATATTTCATTACATGGTGCCAGTTTATTTAGATCCTTCATAGGGATGAAGCTAATGGCTTTAAAAGATTTGCAATTCTGAGCACACAAAAAAATGACTGTGGAGTAGCTGAGGACTGCAATAGTCAGTAGTCAGCAGAAGGTCAGGAGTGCCAATTAATTTTTAATTTTTCCCTGCAAAAGATTTTCCTCTCAGATAAACCTACATCATTACTACTTCTTTTAAGAATAAATGAATACTGATGTACTCAGATGGGGCTTAGCACCTGGATGTTTATTTTAATGCAAGCTCCATAGAAAATATTTAGATATGGAAACAAGGATGAAGAGGAGTAAATAATAAGATTGTACTTTACACTAGTGATTTGGATCCCTCAACAGAAAAACTCAGCCATTTATAGTTAGAATCATAGACTGATACAGCACAGAAAGGAGGCCATTCAACCCATCATGTTAGTGCCAGCTCTTTGCTCGAGTAATCCAATTAGTCTCACTTTCCACCCCCTCCTCCCCACTCCACGGATATTTCCCCATATCTCAAAATCTTTTCTCTTCCAACAGTTATCCAATTCCCTGTGGAAGTTATTACTGAAGCTGCTTCCACCATCCATTTAGACACTGCATTCCAGATCACAACAATTTGTTGTGTAATAATAAAATAAAATCTTCATGACAACTCTGGTTCCTTTCCCAATCACCTTAACTCTGTGTCCTCTGGCTGTCAACCCTTCTGCCACTAGAACAGTTTCTCCTTCTCCACTCTATGGGCTGAATTTTGCGTTTGTCGGGCGGGTGGGCCTGACTGAATCGACGGTGGGCGGGGAGCCGATCCCCGCCACTGAAATGGGCCGCGCCGCCATTTTGCCAATTAAGGCCCGCCCGGCACGTTTCAGACTCCCGTGTTCATCGGGAAAATTAAATCTGCGGCTGGCGTGTTCAGACCACCAGTTCCAATGGGGAACCAGCAGTCTGTATAAAGAACGGCCAAGCAGCCTCCTTTAGGCTATTCACCATGGCCAGCAACCGGGCACCACAAGAGGTGAGGGCAGAGGAAGAGGAGGGGGGCAGGCTGCAGGGTAGGCCAGCGGGGCGGCCACCGTGCCCCTTGATTCTCTGATGCCTGCTTTGCTGTCCTCCTTGAAGAGGTGTCCAACCATCAGAAGGTCTTGTTTCCGGAGGATGGGAGGAGGAGGGCCCCCCACATCACCAGGCAGGCATGGATGGAGGTGACGGAGGCTGTTAGCTCTCAAGATGCTGTGCGGCACACCGGAACACAGTGCCACAAGCGCTTCAATGATTTGTTGTGCTCTGGAAGGGTGAGTACCATGTCAGCTTTGGCCATTTTACCCAGCAGGTAGCCTTAGCCTTTGAGGCCCACCAACCACCCACCCGCCCCCCCACACATCTTAGCGTCGTTACTGCATGGGGCATTTGGCACTCGCTGGGTGGGCAAACAGGTAGTGACCATGCTTACATCAGTTTTACTGGTTGAGGTTCTCCCCACAGCATATGTTGGTGTTTGTTGCATTTGAGTAGTCTGGGGGCAACCTGCGGGGGAGGCAGCTAGACACATACTCAGAACTCCAACACACGTCATATTGATGGTGATGAGATGGTGGAAGGAGAGACGCGAGGTGTCATGGCCAAGAACCATCTGGTGGTCTCGGCACCGCACCTAGTTGCGCCTCCTTGCCATGGGCGCTAAGACCCATGTGTTATTCAAAATGATGGACACTGAATTTGACCAAGGTGCCCATTGGGGGAAGGGGTTGGGAGCAGCCGTACTATCTTCTGGGGACTGATCACCAGGAGTGTGGACAGGAGCCGCTGGAGACCTCAGCTGGACGGCTGAGGTTGGGGTGCGGCATGCGCATGCAGAGTACACAAGCGAGCAGCCCCAATAAATGCTCTTCTCTGTTCTGCAGGCAAAAACTGAGAGCAATATCCAGGAGCGTCAGAGGACTCGTGGTGGGCACACCGTGCTGCAGCGCCTCACCACCTATGAGGAGCAGGCCATGGAGCTGGGGAGGAGGCAGGCGGCCAGGTTGGCAGGTGTCGGTGAGGCTGGGGTGCAGTAGCCAGGTATTTGAGGCCCACAGTCCCATCCACTCTGTCTCCCCACCATCCAAAGCACTGATGGTTGCTGCAATCATTAATGCTGCAACACTGCTCATTCACAGACTGAGACACTCAGGCATGTGGGTCATGCACAAATGTCCCTCGGCCCCTTGAGGAATCGCATCTCCAGCACCTTCCAAAGTCGCCTTATCCCATTTGTGACCACTATCCCCATGACCTAACATGCCATGGCATCGCTGCCGCACATCCAAAGACTTTTTGCATCTTAGGAGGGTTTGTACCTCCACCACCCTTTCAGCCAATGCGTCCCACATTACTCAGTTCAAAAGGTCCTCAACACCTCACCTGTCAACCTCATGGCACTCAACTTCTCAACTTAAATAAATGCCACCACGTTAGTCAACCCTGCACCAAGGGGAAGTGTTGCCTTCTGTCTACCCGTTCTATGCCCCTCATAACGGTATGAAGGTCAATAATGTGACCTGTCAATCTCCTGAGCTCCACAGCAAATTTTGCAAGTGTATGCAATGTTTCCTCATCACTCCAACTCTCCAGCAAGTACCCAGGTCAGGTACCTCTGCACTCTCCCCACTCCAATGCCATCTCTCCCATGAAGCGCAGGTCACAAGTGAATGCAGAAGTGTAGATGTGGCCTCAACAGCATTTTCTGCACTTGCAACATGACCTCCATTTTCCTACATTCTATTCCTCGGCTAATAAAGGCAAGTCTGGCTTTTACCTTGTTAAACGCCTTATGTTCCTGTTCTGCTACCTTAACGGGTCTGCCCAGCAAGGTCCCTGTAATCGTCGTGACTTCCCATGGTCCTACCATTACTCATGTATGCCCGTACCTTGCTTGTCTTGCCCAACTGCTTAACCGCACACTTATCCACATAACATACCATGTGGCATTCCTTAGGCCATCTGACCAGCCTGTCTGTATGTGCGTGTAATGTTTGGGCTTCCTCTTGACTATTTATCCCCCCACCGATGTTCGTCTCCTTAGATTTTTGAAGAGTGAACGACTTATGAGGCTGGGGAGGAAAGGGATGAAAGGTGTTACTGACTGAACACTAACTGATGCACTGTCCTTGTTGTTAATTTCAGCATCACCACTGCATGGCTGCGTCCAACAAGTCCAGAGCCCCCCTCCACACATGAGGGGCATCACTGGCAACTTGCGTCACATCCTTTCAGCGAGCCAGGCACCAGCGCAGCGACAAACACTTCAATGGGGATTATGACATCAGCTAGTGTCCCGGGGCACTGTGGATAGGGCACTTCACAATCGCTGGAGGAGATGGCACAGACAGAGGGTGCTGATGGCGCCAGCAGCCGGAGGACTGCCGGGGACCAGGCACAGGCTGAGTCTGGCACTGATAATGTGCCTCTGGAAATGTCAGCCATGCAGCAGCTGCAGGACAATCTTCTGATGGGGTTACACTCTGACCTGCAAGCCCTCACAGCAGTAATGGCCACAGGTGATCATTGGCAATGTGGGAGATTTTCTGGGCACCAAGTGTTGCCGCTCGGTGCCCATCCATCTGCAGTGAGCAGGGAGGTCCAATGTGACCTCACATTGGCGCAGCAGCTGCCTATCTTTGCTGCGAGCTCCTCTCAGGCACTCCTCTCAGGCAGGAGCTCCTCTGCCCCTCTGCCAGTGACCATTGCATGCATTGAGGCTGCAACAGCTGGGGAGGTGCCAGTTCTGGAACTGGCCTCTCCCTCCCAGGCGGGACCAGCACAGGCTCCACGGGCCAGACGACGGCCGCAAAGGTAAGTGATGCCAACAGGACAGCAGAGTCAGCGGGTGTCTCACAAGCCACTCCGAGCGATGGGGCAGCACCTAGACATAGCACTCGCAAACGTAAGCATAAGGCACATTAGGCACTCCACGGGTTTGTCACTGGTGATTTTATGTTGGCCCTAGATTAGGGAATATATCATTATGTACGTCAGTCTAACGTTTGTGCTTTATTTTGGTGGGAATAAAGTCCACTTTTCTGACCGTGGCTGAGGGTGTTTCCTTTGCTGCATTTGTATGTTTCACAGACATCTCATGAGTGTTTGAATGGACATTGATGTTTCTGTACTAAGCCCTTAGTTGCAGCTGATGAGGTGGAAGATGTAGCACCTAAGTGTCACGTGCGGAAGCACCAGGCAATGCTGGTCCTGCTGATCCACGTGTGTGGAGCTAGCTGAAGGTTTGTTGGATTAAAGTGTCCCAGATTTCCCTGCCTCCTTGGTGTAGTAGCGGGTCGGCGTGCTGCCCCTCGTCATTGCCCTGTGCTTCCTCATCCTCTGTGCCACTGCTGGATTCATCATGTGCAGCCTCATCCATTGCATCAAGGTCTTCATCGTAAACTGCATCCCCCCTTTCCAGCGCAAGATTGTGCAGAGCGCAGCATGCTACCACTATCAGAGAGACACTATCTGGTGGGTACTGGAGCGCACCCCCTGAGCAGTCCAGGCAATGGAAGCGCATCTTGAGAACACCAATGGCTCTCTCACCACAGCCCTTGTGGTGCCATGGCTCCTATTGTACCTGCGCCTGGCCTCCCAAAGGTGGCTCCCCTGGAGGCTGATTGTCCTGTCCTGGCCTCCTCCTTATTCTATCCCTCCCTTCCTCCTCAGAGAAGCTGTCTCCAGTGGAGATGTCAGAACCCATACTCAGGCTAAATGGAGGCCTCGGGAAAGCTGCAGGCCCGATAAAGATTACTGTCTGCAGAGTGCTGAGCTGAAGCTTCAAAGCACTGAGAAAGCTATTGGAAATTGGTCTGAACTGCTAACAATCACACAGGCAAGTTTAAAACACTTTCTGCATTAAATATTTCACAAAAAACATTAACAACCCCTCTGAGCCCACATATCCTGCCCGTGGATGAGGTTTGTTAAAAAGACACCTTCCCGCCTGCCCGTTGGGCCCATGCACTAAGGCAAAGATCACATGGATGCCTCAAAGTCAGCATAGATTTCCCAGTTAAGGGCATTAGCAAGGCCTTTAATTAATGGCGGGCGCGGGTCACGCTTCATAGCACGCCCTCCCACCTAAATATCGCGATGCAGCGTGCTGACGTTGGGACGCTCGCATGATGTCACTGCGCGATATTTTAAGTGCTGACGTGCGGGATCCGCCACCCACGCTTCAGCCAGAAAATTCTGCCCTATGAGCTTGAAGGCCTCTATCAAATATTCTGTTATGCCCAGTAAAGACACCCCATAATCCTACCCTCCAAGATACAAACTTTACTCATTGTGGATTCTTTGAAATTGGCCATTTTTAAAAAGAAAACTAATGTACTGCATATATCAGGTGATGTGGCCTCTGTACTCAAAAACTGCACCACTGTCTAACAGGGCACATCGCAGGCTAAAAGGTATCCTGGGACCATTAAGAGGCATTGCTGAATTGAATGGGTCTTTTTTTAAACAAAGAAGGTGATTGTCTTAACCCCCCTCAGGATGAGTATCTTAAAACAATAAACCAGGATGTGGCTGATTAACCCAAGAGCACCACCATATTTGGAAGAACAACTTCCATTGTGAGGAGTCACATGGTAAGACAGCCACGTTTGTCCCTTTGTAATCTTCAAAATGCTGACTGCAGAATGTAAGAGACAGCAGCAGCAGAAAAGACAGTAACACCTATGCCTTAAAAGAACCGAAGACTATAACGTTATTAGGTCACCAAGCCTGTTCTTTTTTGGGTCCACCAATAAGGCAAACAAATCTCCTGGTAACGAGACTACCTGCAGAAAGTTCATCCCTTCGAGAGAATCCTGAAATGACTTTGACATAATGCTTTGGCTGTTGAATTAATGTAAACTACCCTTCAGGGGTGAGGACGTCTTCTTCACCAGGCCTGCAAGACTTGCGTTCCAGGACAAGAGAACCATGTGAATTTTGAAATAGTCTTTGGTTTATAACCTGTAAAAGTGCACTATTCTCTTCAATTGTACTTTCTGTGAGTGTATTTGTGTGTGCGACAGTGTGAGTGGGTGTCACAGGATGGAATTTTCCATGCCCATTGGCATCGGGCATCACGGTGGGCATGAATGGACAATATGGTGGGAAAACCAAAAATCGGTTTCACGATGTGGTGAAACCAGCTTGCAATCGTCCACTCCGCCCGTCAATGATGGGCTGCCTTTCCCGCTGCAGGGCATGTGTGTGTGAGTTTAGAGTGATGAGATGGTTGCCTTACCCTGGAGGCACAGATGAGATCATTTATCCTCTTTTTGCACTGAATGGCAAACCTCTTCTGTGTAGCGTTGACACTGATCACCACTAACCCCGCCTACCAAGCTGGAGTGGTGACACTGATGGGCCTCCTGCAGCCAGAGCGGGGATAAAGGACATTGCAGCAGACTCCAATGGTGTCCAGAAGGCATCCCAGGGATGCATCACAGAATTGGGGGACTGCAGTATTCTTGCCTTTCAAGGCTATGTCTTCTGTGCAGCAGTCCTGGGCTGGAAGCACTGAGATATGTGCACATGGCTGCACTTTAAACATGGCGCCCAGTGTGAGGAAGCGGCGAGATGATGGGGTGACAGGTGAATAAGAGCCCACCCACCATCGAAACAGCGTGTTTCCTGGGAATGCATGATTAATGAGGCGGGATCGCCATTGTAGCCAGCAGGTAAAATGTTCTTTTTCTCGCCCCTTACCACACTTAGTGCAAACCTGGGATGTTTCTGCCCCAGATCTAGCGTTAAGTTTCATTGTGAGCATGTAAATAATCAATCCTCTTTATTTAAACCCACAAAAAGCTTGCTGCTAGTTTTTCAAATTATCCACACTCTGGAGTTAAAAAAAACCCCATCTTCCCCTGAAAAGCTTACTGATTGTGGATGGTTTAAAAGAGAATTGGGATTCCATCAGTTCTCACTCACGCTGTCCGTAACACTCCTCTTAACCTTCTCTGCTCCAAGGAGAACATCCCTAGTTTCTACACTCTTCACATCACTGATGTCCCTCATTCCTGGTACCATTCAGGTAAATTCCTTCTGAACCTCTCCAAGGCCTTGATATCCTTCCTAAAATGTGATGCCCAGAATATAACACAATACTCCAACTGAGGCCTAACCAATGATTTATATATCTCCAAGCCTCTCAGTTCTGCACCCCCTGTAAAATTGTACCATTTAGTCTGTATTGTCTCTTCTCAATCTTCCTCTCAAATTGTATCACTTCTTACTTTTCTGCACTAAATGTCAGCTGGCAGTACATCTCCTTCTGAAGTTTGCTACTGTCCTCCTCATTGTTTACTACATTTCTGAGTTCCATATCATCTAGAGACTCAGGATAAGGGGCCGATCATTTAGGCCTGATATGAGGAGAAACTACTTCACTCAAAGGGTTATGAATATTTGGAATTCTCTACCCCAGAAGGTTGTGGATGCTCCATTGTTGAATACATTTAAGGCTGGGGTAGTCAGGTTTTTGTTCTTTCAGGAAATCAAGGGGCATGGGGAATAGGCAGGTCAGTGGCGTTGAAACCCAAGGTCAATGATGATCGTATTGAATGGCAGAGCAGGCTCAGCAGGCCATGTGGTCTACTCCTGCTCCTATTGTGTGTCTTCTTGTGTTACTTGGAATTAAGCCCATTATGCCCAAGTTATATATCCTTAATATATATCAAAAAAAAGCAGAAGTCCAGTACTGACCCCGGGGAATAGCTCCAGCCCGAAAAATAACCTTTCATCACTACTTTCTTCTTTCGCTCTCTTAGCCAATTTCTTATCCATGCTGTCACTGTCCTTGTAACCCCTTGGGCTTAAATTGCGCATATCTCTGTTATGTGGTAGTTTATCTATGTACAGCATTAACCACATTAACTTTCTCTGTTACTTCAGCAAAGAACTTAATTAAGTTAGTCAAACACAATGTGCTTTTAACAAATCCTTGCTGACTTTCATTTATTAGTCCATATTTTTCAAGTGCCAAATAATTTTGTACTAATTATTGTCTCTAAAAGTTGCCCCATCACTGATGTTAGGCTGACTGGCCTGTGACTGTCAGGTTTATCGCTCTCCCTTTCTTCACACACAGTAAGGTGGTGGATGGTGGTGGTCACATTTGCAATCCTCAAGTCCTCTGGCACCACTTCCATATCTATGGAGGATTGAAAGATTATGGCCAGAACCTCCTCAATTTCCAACCTTACATTGCTCAGCTACCCAGGATACATTAAATCTAGACTTGGTGACTTTTCTAATTTAATTACTGCCAATCTTTTAAGTACCTACTCTTTATCCAGTTTTATTTTATCTAATATTACTATCACCCCCGTATTTACTGCTATATTGCCAACAACCTCTTTAGTGAAGACAAATGTAAATTATTAACTTAGTACCTCAGCCATGCCCTCATATCACAAGAAGATTTCCTTTTTGGTCCCTAATTGGCCACATGCTTCCATTAAACTATCCTTTTACTTTTATAAGTTACTAAAACATTTCTAGGTTCTCATACTCTCTATTTACCACTCATTCTCTTTTTTAGATCTCCTCGGTACTTTCTGTATTCAGCTTGGTTCTGTACTGCATTATAAACCTTATGTTTTTTATAAGTCTCCTTCAGTTGTTTCACTTGAATCTCCATGGACTTTCCACATGGAGCACAATCAGTACAAATTGTGCTCAAATTTGTGCTGATTTTATGAAGTATTTTTCTTCAAGTTTCTGTACAAAGCCATTGCATATCGCCGAAAGTAACATTTTCCATGAATCAATGCATTTGAGCAGCATTTTGGTGTATAATTTTAAAAATCACGTTAAATTTTTCAGCTGCAAATAAAGGTAAAAGAGCAGGCCACTTGTGTTCTGAAACTATGAGCAGAATCTTCAAAAAAAACAACCCACTTGCAGCAGGGGAACTGTTCCATGACGATTGTGAGTGAAACATGTTTTTCTCTGGCTGTTTAACTCAGCCATGGCTTTGGCATCTGCTTCCCAATTTCACATTGAGTCACAGAGTGCAGGTGTGATGATCATCCACATCTGTCAATTGAAGGATGTTTATTGAAAGGCATTCTGGCAGGAGTCAAAATGGCTCCATTGCAGTTCTCTCACTAAGCATATATCAACCAGAGGACTGGATGCGCAGCCTGGGAAGGCTGCCCCCTCACCCCTCCCCTTGTTCCCTGATGCTTCCTTGGAACTTATGCTGCAAGATCCTGCAGAGGAGTATTGTTCCATGCAGACAGGAGGAAGGAGCCAGCCTTGCAACCAAACAGATTTGGCTGGAAGTGGCTGAGTAGAATGAGTATGCTCCCTCACAGCTGGAATTAGTGTGACAGGATGTTCAATGACTTCATGAAGACAGGAAAGGTGATTGTCATCCCCCATTCAGGTACCAACCTCCAGACTCTGTAATCTTCAGCCTTCCCTTGAACAGAACACCATGCAGCTTCACTCATTCCTCTCTCTCCAGGCATGTCCTCACATCCCCATCTGAACAGCTATCATTGATACTCATCCTCAATTTTATTGATATCTCACACTTATTCTTCATGTTTGTAACCCACCAAAATAACACATTTTGTAAGTTAATATCCCCTTTTCTGGTTCAGATCTTTACTCTGGGTATTAAAAACTCAAAACTTGCAAGTTATTGTTTGCGCAAAACACGTTTATTTGGCACTCAAAAAAAAATCTGCTTACACTCAATAAGACTTATGCTCACGTGTCCACGTGTGCAAGGTTGCCTGGGCTTGTCCAGGAACCGGAATGGGGGGAGTGATCAGTTCTCTCCTTCCGGTCTCCAAGTCGTTGATCAGACTACTTTGTCCTGAGCTAGCTAGCTATCATCTCGGGGCACAGATTCTTCTACCCCGCTCAGCGTTCGCTACCTGCATGATCGGCTCCTGATAGACCAAGCCCGCCTTTTTGAAGATCAATGATTGGTCAGTTGTTTCTTGGCAGCCTCATCAAGTTTTTGATCATCTTACATAGCTAGTTCTCTGTTCTTCAGCCCTCACATGATTAATGAGACAATTATCTTATCTCTGCCAACTTCTCGGTTTCCAAGCAACCAGCCCATATGGCGCGTTCGTTACTAATTTAACAATAACTTTAACCTTATCAATTTAATATTTAATCTTATCTAGAGTGCCATCTTGCAGGTTTTTGTCCATTCACATCCTTTAATAATAGCACAGTTACACCACATTAATCATATTACAAGCTTGGAATCAAGATAGCCAGATCTTAGAAGTTAAAGATCGCTTAAACTTCGATTACTGCAAACAAACTTCATGCCAGCCCTTAAAAGTTGATAGTTTCAGTTGAACTCCACATTACAGATTCAGCATGTTCCTCTTCCCCTTCCCTCTCCTTCAGACACTTGTTTCTTTGTCTCAGTTATTTGTTATTTATGTACATCACTTCTCCTTCACCAGGTGTCATACCGTTCACGGGGGCAATGGGAAAGGGGGGAGAAATCGCTTACGTGGTCACCCTCCACAAATGTTGTCATTCCCTCCTCTTCACACACTCACAACTCTTTGCTTTCAGGAGAATAAAGTACAGGACTCCAGGGAGAGGCAACGAGCTGTGCATAGTGCTCCAGTGATAGCCACTTTGACCGCTGCTGAAGAGGCAGTAGCTTTGGAGATTGGCAGAGTTGCAGAATTCATGACCTTGGTAATGGAGAGTTGGGGGTTCTCCCAGAAACCTGGTGACAGAATTAGGTAACACACTGCCACATGGCACACAACAACCACTCATGCTGAATTGCTGCCAAAATGAACTTAAATATGAACATCTGCACAATGCTGATTTTCAATCTTTTCCCCTTGTCAGTGCAAATTCATGTTGGCCATCTCCCACAGGTCCTTCAAGCATGGCACAGGATCTTGTGCCAAGGAATTTTCAGAGGAGGTCACTCAATCTGGGAAAGCACCATCTCATGACTCATGCACACCCTCCATGAGCTCAGATAAACACATTCTGGGAGGCTCCAATGAAGAGATAGCTAGATTGTAACATGGTGAGAAGCACATCACAATTTATCATTAACAGGGATTGAAGGCTGGAACAACAGTAAAGAATCCTGAATGGAGGGTGCAAAATACTCCCAGCTCTGCTCAACTGGACTCAGATGCTGTTAGCATTTCCTGAAGCATGAAAGAGAGATTGGAGGAGTCCACCTCTGACATGAGTGCCACAATGTCACTAGCTTTTGCACTAATGTCCATGTCCCTAGAAAAAGTGGCCACCTGAACGCAGGATCAGACACAGCAACTGAGTGCATACTGGCCCAGCCCCATGGCCTGTGTACTCAGTTTGTCACTTTACACAAGATGGAGCAAAGCCTCGCCTTGACCACTCAGCACCTCAGTGAAGTGAAGTGAAATGCTTTCTAGCTCTTGGCTAGCATGGAAGTGCAGGTGAGCCGTAAGAGGGAAGATGGAGAAAGGATACATGTAAGTGGAGACTCAACTCAAGACGGTCCCACTTCTCATCCCTTGCCCCCTCCCCCAGCTCCTCCCCCAAACCCTCTCAGTCACAGCCACCCATGCTGCCTCCTGCCCCAATGATCAAGTTTGCCCCTGCACAGCTGCTACTGGGGCAGGCTTTGGCTGGTCTTCCTGAGGACATCCACCATGAGCATCCCATGTGTCAGAGCAGGGGAACAAGCAGTCTGTCTCCAGCTCTGCTAATCCATAAAGGTAGCACCACATAGAAGTAATAGGAAAAGAAAATATTTTAGTTACCCCATAGGATTTATTTGGGCGATCATAAAAATGTCAGTGTGATGTAATGTATTAGAAAATGAAAAGGAATCATGACCTTTATTTCAAGGCAATTTCCAATAGACTGTGAATGAGATGAAGAGATTTCTGACTGTGGGAATGATGTGTGTTGTGAGGAGCAGGTGGGTTCAGCATTGTTGTACCAAAAGGCTTCACATACTCAGGTTATCTGAATTGTGCCTGGATGAGTCCATCACTGGTTTCTGTGAGCAGCTGCAGGTACCCTGGATACACAAGACACCTCCTCTGAGGGTGCAGAATGATCCACAGCTTCCTGATGCTGCTGTTCCAGCCCTCCTTATAGAGTCATGTTGTGCATGGCACAGCAGACCACTACCATTCTGAAGACCCTTGCTGCTGTACATTAAAGGGATCCCCAGATCAACCAGGTACCTGAATTGCATCTTCAGCAACTCAAATGGCTTTCACAGTGTGCATTCAGTGCTCGTGTGACTCTAGTTGTATCTATTCTTAGCATCAATGGTAGGGCTCCTCACAGGTATCATCAGCCAGTTCCTTAGAGGGTAGCTGTTCTCTCCAAGGAGCATTTCACTGGCTCTTAAGAGCTATAAGAGAGATGACTGCCACAGAATGAAGCATTCATGGCAGCTTCCAGGATATCTGACACAGATATGCATGAAAACCTAATGGTGGTTATGTATAGGTTGAACATTGATGAAGTGGAATTCCTTTCGATTGGCAAATAGTCCTGGATGATCAGCGGGTGCTTTGATTGTCACATGCACCTGTGTCACATGACTCCCTGTGCCCGTGGGAATCCAGCACTGAAACTAATATGAGAGTCCAATGGTTCTGACCATTCTCGTTAGTATTTAAGTGGTGTAAGTGGCGAAGCTGACAACATGTGAGGGAATTTATATATTTTTGATTGGCTGGCAGCTCTCTAGTCCCTGCAGCGATAGAACTGGCAGTGGACAGGACTGGGACTGCATGCAGTCCCCTTAGCTAAGTCCCGGGATTCCAAGACCAGGTAAGTTTTGATGATCTTGGGGCACAAAGAGTAGGTGAGGCCTGGGCAATGGACAGAGGTGATTAGGGATGTTGGTGGAGAGGCCGGAGGGAGGGAGGACCTACAGGGCCAGGACTTTTTATAGGGGGGGTTGGGGGCGCTCGGTGATAAAAGGACATTGCTGATGGAGGTGCAACCACCCCCCACCCCCCTTCCCCCCACCCCCCACTTTCTGCCCAAGGCTTGAACCCAGTTTATTTTTGAGCTTCCCCCCTGTCCTGGAACTCCCCACCAGCCTGAAAATTGTGGCTGGGTGAGAAAAGACCCTTAAGACACAAATAATTGGCCAATTAAGGGTCTCAACTTGGGAACTTGGGAAGAGTGGGCTGACCTAGGCCTCACTGGTCCAAGCAGAAAACTATGGAGAGGTGGGGGTGGGTGGGAACCTGGCGAGAAGGCCATCTGAGAAACTTTACATTCACCTGCACCCCACCCACCTCCACCTACAAACCCACTGGTGGGGGAATGTAAAATTTTGCCCATGGTTAAATTTACAATTAATTGCCTTTTTATGTATTCAGATTCACACGCCGCACAGGTCTCCACATGTGTGTTGGCTAAAGGCAGAAATGAGCGGGGTCATGTTTTGGTTCTGACACATCCTGCCTGCCACCATTAATATGGTTACCAGCCAATGAATGGGAGCAGGAAGAAGAGGAAGGGAGGAGGCAACCAACACAGCCATTCCGTGGCCATGATCAGTTCATCTGACTGCTGAACCAATAAATACAATCCCAAATCCCTATTCAGTAATTGTCCCACATATTCCTTTCCCTCCAATCTGTTGCTGGCCTTGCATCCAGCTGGCCAAAATGCAGAATAAAAGCCAACTCAAGATAGATATTCCAAATCAAAGCCATAAATCAATCAATGCCATATTGCACAGAAGCATTAACTAATCATGTTGCGCATTCACTTAGTGGCTATCTTCCATGTCCTAGTGCATCAGTGAGGCTGCAGAAAGCTTTGCAGGACAACTGTGATTGTTTCTGGTTCTAGAAAATCTGTCTTTGGACTGCATTATCTCAGTGGGGGCTGCAGCAGGCTGGACTGGCTGACTGACAGGCAACAGCAAGAGCACTGGTGGGTGTTAGTGGCAGGAGGGTGAATGCTGTCATGCTGTGGGATGACAGCTGGCTCATGGTCCATGGAATGACTATTACTCCACTGGGCCTCAGCAACTAAAGTCCTCAGCTGAGTCCTCTGCAATAGAACTCATGCAATATGTGCTCAACAGAGAGCTGTGTTATCCTTGTCCCTTGCCCTGGCTGCAGGAAGCTGTGCCCAATGTCTCAGCATATCCCGCCTCTCAGCTATCTTCCAAAATGCAGGCAGTGTCAGTAATTTTATTTTATTAGTCATTTACCGGATGGGGGCGTTGCTGGCTAGGACAGCATTTATTGCCCATCCCTAATTGTCCTTGAGAAGGTGGTGCTGAGCTGCCTTCTTGAACTGCTGCAGTCCATGTGCTGTAGGTACACCCACAGTGCTGTTAGGAAGGGAGTTCCAGGATTTTGACCCAGCGACAGTGAAGGAACAGTGATATATTTCCAAGTCAGGATGGTGAGAGACTTGCAGGGGAACTTCCAGATGGTGATGTTCCCACCTATCTGCTGCACTTGTCCTTCTAGTTAGTAGCGGTCATGGGTTTGGAAGGTGCTGTCTATACACACACACCTTAAACCAGCTTATATTTCACCCTATTCCTATTTCTACTTAGTTCTGTCGAAGGGTCATGAGGACTCAAAATGTCAAATCTTTTCTTCTCCGCCAATGCTGCCAGACCCGCTGAGTTTTTCCAGGTAATTCTGTTTTTGTTTTGGATTTTCAGCATCCGCAGTTTTTTGTTTTTATCGCTGCCTAAGGAGGGTTGGTGAATTCCTGCAGTGCATCTTGCAGATAGCACACACTGCTGCTACTGTTATCGATTGTGGAGGAAGTGAATGTTTGTGGAAGGGGTGCCAATCAAGCAGGCTGCTTTGTTTTGGATGGTGTCAAGCTTCTTGAGTGTTGGAGGAGCTGCACTTATCCAGGCAAGTGGGGAGTATTCTATCACACTCTTGACTTGTGCATTGCAGATGGTGGACAGGCCTTTGGGAGTCAGGAGTTACGCGCTACAGGATTCCAACCTCTGACCTGCTCTTGTAGCCATAGAATTTAAATGGCTAGTCCAGTTCAGTTCATGGTCAATGGAAAGCCCCAGGATGTTGACAGAAGGAGATTTAGCAATGGTAATGCCAATGAATGCCAAGGGGCAATGGTTTGATTCTCTCTTGTTGGAGATGGTCATTGCCTGGCACTTGTGTGGTATGAACACAACTTGCCACTTGTCCAAAACATGGATATTGTCTAGGTCATGCTGTGTTTGGACATGGACTGCATCAGTATCTAAGGAGTCATGAATGGTGTTGAACATTGTGCAATCATCAGCGAACATCCCCCATAAGGGCACTTTTGCCCTTATGATGGAAGGAAGATCATTGATGAAGAAGCTGAAAATGGTTGGACTAAGGACACTACCCTGAGGAACTCCTGCAGTGATGTCCTGGAACTGAGATGATTGACTCCAACAACCACAACCATCTTCCTTTGTGCTAGGTATGACTCCAACCAGTGAAGAGACCACCACCCGCCCCCCCCATCCCCACCCCCCTGATTCCCACTGACTCCAGTTTTGCCAGGCCTCCTTGATGCCACATTCGGTCAAATACAGCCATGATGTCAAGGACAGTCACTCTCGACTCACCTCTGCAGTTCAGCTCTTTTGTCCATGTTTGAACCAAGGCAGTAATGAGGTCAGGAGCTGAGTGACCCTGGCGGAACCCAAACTGAGTGTCAGCGAGCAGGTTATTGCTAAGCAAATGTCACTTGACAGCACTTTTGATGACCCCTTCTATTACTTTACTGATGATGGAGAGTAGACTGATGGGGCAGTAATTAGCCGGGTTGGATTTGTCGTGCTTTTTGTGTACAGGACATACCTGGGCAATTTTCCACATTGCTGGGTAGATACCAGTGTTGTAGCTGTACTGGGACAGCTAGGGGCACAGCAAGTTCTGAAGCAAAAGTCTTCGGTACTATTGCTGGAATATTATCAGGGCCTATATCCTTTGCAGTATCCAGTGCCTTCAGCCGTTTCTTGCTATCACATGAAGTGAATCGAATTGGCTGAAGACTGGCTTCTCTGATGCTGGGGACCTCTGGAGGAGGCCGAGATGGATCATCCACTCGGCACTTATGCCTGAAGATTGTTGTAAATGCTTCAGCCTTATCTTTTGCACTGATGTGCTGGGCTCCCCCATCATTGAGGATGGGATATTTGTGCAGCCTCCTCCTCCAATTGTCAACCACCATTCATGACTGGATGTGGCAGGACTGCAGCGCTTAGATCTGATCTGTTGGTTATGGGATCGCTTAGGTCTATCACTTTGCCATTGTCATTTCTGGTGCCTAGCTTGATGCCAGGTCATCCATCTTGTTCCATTTCTTTCAGACTTCTTAGCGGTTTGATACAATTGAGTAGCTTGCTAGGCCATTTCAGAGGTAAGAGTCAATCTGTGAAGTCCAGGTAAGGATGGCAAATTTCCTTCCCTAAATGACTTTCCTTCCCAAAAGGGGCAAAGGGGCTTTTATGACAACCATTAGACTTTTAATTCCAGATTTTTATTGAACTCAAATTTCACCATCTGCTGTGGTGGGATTTGAACCCAAGTACCCAGAGCATTACCCTGAGTTTCTGGATTACGTGTCAAGCAGCAATACCACAGCACCACCACCTCCCCTTGCTGGTGGCTACTAGTGTGACAGTGAGTGACAATGACCTCCTTCTCATTCTTTTCTTCCACTGCCCGGCCAGGGTTGTAGTTCTTGGAGAGAGGCAAAAGGGTAATGGTTGTGATGAGGAGATGGTTGTTGGAGGGTGGGGGGAGGTAGGGGGAGAGAAAAAGGTGAACACTGATAACATCAACAGCTTGCAAACTAGAAGAGGTTATGAGATGATGGGGATGCAGGATGTGAGAAGAAGGATTAGGTATGAGAACACCAATCAGCTTCAACGGTTCAGGAGCTTGCCTCAGTGATGGATGCTCCAATGATGGTAATCACCATCTCCTCCGTTGGGGTAAGGATATGCATCCATGCCTGTCCACTGCTGGTTAATCCCTGCCACCTCTGGTTATGCATCACCATGTCCTGATGGGAATTACAGCTAACATAAAAGGGAATCCAAAAGTCTTCTGCAGACATCGTAAAAGCGTAGTAAGAGGAGCAGTGGGGCCAATTAGGGGCCAACAAATACACAGGGAATTGGAGGGCATGGTTGATTCTAAATGAGTATTTTGCTTCCATTTTTACCAAGGAAGAACAAGCTTCCAAAGTCTCAGAGAGGTAGTTGAGACAGTGGATGGGTTAAAAATTGATAAAGAGGTGGTATTAAAAGCCTGGCTGTAATTAAAGGTTATATGGATGGAAATTATGGAGGTACTGGCCTTAATCTCACAATACTTCTCAGGTACAGATATGGTGCCAGAGGACTGGAGAACTGCAAATGTTACGTCCTTGTTCAAAAGAGGTTGTAAAGATAAATCCAGGAACTACAAGACCATTAGTTTACCTTTAGTGGTTAACAAAGTTGATGTGGTGTACATAAACAGGCGTACAATATATAATAGTCTTGCCAGTAAAGTCAAAGCCCATGGAATAAAAGGGAATGTGGCAACAAGGATATGAATTTTGCTGCGTGACAGCCAACAGAGAATAGTGCTGAACAGTTGTCTTTCAGGCTGGAGGAAGGAATGCAGTAGGATTCCCCAGGGATCAATACGAGGACCACCGCTTTTCTTGATATAGATTAATGAGTTAAACTTGGCTGCACAGGGCACAATTTCAAAATTTTCAGATGACACAAAACTTGGAAGTGCTGTCAACTGTATGGAGGATAGTGATTGACTTCAAGAGGACATAATAGACAGGCTGGTGGAATGGATAGATTTATGGCAGATGAAATTTATTGCAAATAAATGTGAAGTGATAGATTTTAGTGGGAAAAACAAAGGGAGGCAATTATAAAGGAGGTGCAGGAACAGAAAGACCTTGGGGTGTATGTGCATAAATTGCTGAAGGTGGCAGAGCAAAGAAAGTAATTAATAAGGCACACAAGATCCTGGGCTTTATAAATAGAAGCATAGAGCCCAAAACCAAGGAAGTTATGATGAGCTTTTATAAAACACTAGTTTGGCCTTAAATGGAGTATTGTGTCCAATTCTGGGCATTGCACTTTACGAAGGATGTGAAAGCTTTAGAGAGAGTGCAGATAAGATTCACAAGAATGGTTCCATCGATGAGAGACTTCAGTCACATGAATAGCTTAGAGAAGTTGAAGTTGTTCTCTTTAGTGAAGAGAAAGTTGAGAGATTTGATAGAGCTGTTCAAATTCATGAACGGTGTAGACAGAGTAGTTAGGAGCTAACTGTTCCTATTGACGGAATTTTCATGAACCAAAGAACAACAAGTTATGCTGATTAGAAAAAGGGAATTTGATAATTATTTGAAAAAGAAAATAAATTGCAAGGCTTCAGAAAAAGGGTGGGTGAATGGGACTAGTTGAATTGCACTTGCAGATAGGCGGCATGGGCACTACAGGCTAAATGGCTTCCTTTTACCCTGTAACCATTCTATGAGCCTATAATCATGTCAATGAATGTGGTGTAATCTGTTTGGCTGATGTGGCTGTCATGATTGAATAGTCAGTAGCTTGTGCAACTGAGATGTGAGTGTGAGGTTTGCAGCAGTGTCAAGTGTGTGAGTGTAAGGTGAAGCTATGGGGGTTAGTTATCAATCTTGAATGATTGTTGGTAGTTTTGAATGATGGTTGGAAGGATGGGGGCGTGGCACATTGAACATTGTCTGAGGCAAGTGGTACAGTTGGGCACTCTCTTCCCTGTTGCAGCATAATTCTTTCGTCTTCCTGCTCAGACCATCTTCCACAAACTGTTCCAGCACCTGTTCCAGCCAGAATACACCTCCCCTGAAAATATTGGGCAATTTTCAATTATTGACTGTCAGTATTACACCTGAAAAAGGGCAGTTGCTCGTCAAAAATCAGAGGTCAGATCCTTATATGCTCCTCAGATACTAAAGGCCCACCTGATGCAATATTGAACAAATTTACTCAGCATAAGCATATCCATAACAATTATATATCATTACAATATTGCAGATATGTTTTCTCCTAATGTGAACAACGTATTAAAAAAGAATTGGAACTCTTAAGAAATAATTCTTTGTAAATAATTCTAAAACATTGAAGGGCAATTTTAACCCTACCCACCTGGCAGACATCTGGTAGGCCAGTAGGCAAGCAAAATCTGCCATCAGAGTTACCAACAGAAGTCTTACTCCTTTCCCATGGTCTTCAATGTTAACCTGCTCTTGTCAGCAAGTAGAAAGGATACCCACAGGAAAATGATGGGCTCCTTCATAAAATACACAGCTCTGATGATGTCACCGAGGCCTCATCACTATTTTAACCATTGTCCCAAGTAGGGATTTGGTGGAGACTTTCCTGCCAAGTCCACCTGGCGGAATTAGGGTTTAGGGCCAAAAGAGGCCTGTTGTGAGTGGTGGCTGAGTTGGTACTATTGATAGAGTTGATCCGCTGACACTGCTTAGGAGAAAACATTAAGTTTATTTACAGGCTGCTCAGCAGCAATCGCATATGTGCTTTCACCTTAAACTCTATCTCTACACAACCAACTACTAACTCTGACTACTGACTACTGAGGTAGCCTGCGCTACTCTCCTATTGGGTATTAAAGATCATGTGATCTTCCTTAAAAAGCACTATTCTTAAAAGGTATATTACACACTAAATAAAACCATAATTACCACATGGCCTAAAGAGCAAAGTATGTTTTACTTCTGTTTACTTTCCCTCTGGAACTATTGATTCCAACCTTGTTTTGGATAAGCTTGGCACAAGGATCTGATCCAAAGCTTTTAAAAAGACTGCTCCATTCTATGGCTGCATTTAAAAGTACATCCACTTTACGTAAACTAGACAAAAA
Organism: Carcharodon carcharias; assembly: GCF_017639515.1. Classification (NCBI taxonomy): domain Eukaryota; kingdom Metazoa; phylum Chordata; class Chondrichthyes; order Lamniformes; family Lamnidae; genus Carcharodon; species Carcharodon carcharias. The sequence goes on along the minus strand of NC_054468.1, from coordinate 176,381,993 downwards.
TACATTTAGTTTTATCATGCCAGTAAAGCAAATTTATGTTTGTTTACATATTCCAACTTGTTCAAACACAGCCACCTATCTTGTCCTGTTTATATGTCCTGTTCACCCACAACTCTCACCTCACCACTTCCATTTACGTATGTACCCCAACATGCCAAATTTAAAATCATACAGTATTCCTCACTTATTCTCACTATAAGAACATAAGGGCATAAGAAATAGGAACAGAAGTAGACCATTTGGCCCCTTGAGCCTGCTCCGCCATTCAATAAGATCATGGCTGATCGTGTTTCAATTTCCACATTCCATCTAACCCCAATAACCTTTGATTCCCTTGCCTAACAAGAATCTATCTACCTCTGCCTTAAAAATATTCAATGACCCCACCTCCACCGCCTTCTGAGGCAGAGAATTCCAAAGTCACACAACCCTCTGAGAGAAAAAAATTCTCCTCATCTCTGTCCTAAAAGGGCACCCCCTAACTTTAAAACAGTGCTCCCTAGTTCTGGACTCACCCACAAGAGGAAACATCCTTTCTGCGTCCACCTTGTCAAGGCCGTTTAGGGTCTTGTATACTTCAATCAAACCTGCCTTAGCTGAACCTTTTTCCTTAAGCCCCTTCTTCCTTGCTTCTTCTTTCTTACATCTTACCTATCTTTATAACTATGTTTTCCATCTAATGATGACCAAATATTTGCTTTCTACAAGAGATCCCTCAGGGAAGCCTGCTGTCCCACGACTGTTAGGTGTCAATTTTCTGCAATAAAACAACAATATAAATTCAACTTGTTTATATTCTCTCCATTTTTTGATAATTTTCTTCAGATTTCCTCATGCTGTGTAGCATTCCCAATGAATACATCACAGACAAGCCTCTCCTGCCTTAGTAATTTTGATTTACTGTTTATTGTGATTTTTAGCTGACTAATTAGAAATTAACAAAAGCATTACAGATTGATTTGATCTCAAGGAGGGTGAAATTGGTCAGTGCCAGGAGTGCAAAATGGACTCATAGCAAATTGGCAGGCAGTTTTTCACCATACCAGTTTTTATTTTTCATTGCCTTTGAAAATATTGGCAAGATTTTTCATTTCAAACCAAGTAAAAGTGAAGTGACACAAGGAAGCCGGTCTCCAAAAAGATTTTGAACTATCATTCTGTGGAAAGAGGATTAGGTGGAGTGAACAATTGTCTGCCAATTCAATTCACGCGGCTGGTATAGACAGTTTCACCCCCCACCCCTTTCCCCCCCTCCAGCCACTAGTTTCCTTCTTTCCAGTTAGTGCCTTCCTTGACATCCCTGTCCTAATCAGCATTTGAAGAATTGAGTAAGGCAGATTCAGAAACATTTTTATATTACTCTTTCCATGATTTCACACAAGTCACCAGTAGTCATGTATGAACTAACAGTGAGTCTAATGGTGGAATGTTACAGACCATCCTGCTGGTGAGATCTTTGGATCCTGCCAAAGTCAATGGACTTTTGAACAGCTCCTGGATTTTACAGCCCTGCCCCCACAGCGATGGGGCTGTAAAGTTCTGACCTAACTCTGGCTGGGGAGATCACAGATGAGCCTGATCCTGTTCTCACTCAATGGCCAGAAATGGTCAAATACAGAAAAGGTCACAGTGACTGGGAATGAGAGCTCTGGTGTTTCAACAGAGACCACCCCCTCTGCAGACTCATCCTGGGCCTGCAGCTAGCCTCGCCCTGGGCCTACAGCTAGCCTCGCCCTGGGCCTGCAGCTAGCCTCGCCCTGGGCCTGCAGCTAGTCTCCCCCTCGGTCTGCAGCTAGCCTCCCCCTCGGCCTGCAGCCAGCCCTGCCCTCGGCCTGCAGCCAGCCCCGCCCTCGGCCTGCAGCCAGCCCCGCCCCCGGCCTGCAGCCAGCCCCGCCCTTGGCCTGCAGCTAGCCTGGCCTTGGGACCTGCAGCTAGTCTGGCCCTGGGCCTGCAGCTAGCCTCACCCTCGGCCTGCAGCTAGCCTCACCCTTGGCCTGCAGCTAGCCTCACCCACGGCCTGCATCTGGCCTCACCCACAGCCTGCAACTGGCTTGGCCCTGGGCCTGCAGCTGACCTGGCCCCGGGCCCGCACCTGGCCTCGCCCCAAGCCTGCACCTGGCCTCGCCCTCGGCCTAACAACAAGAAAACTTCTTCCTGAGACCAAGGAACCCCCATAATCTTAGATAAGCAGCTGTCACCAATCCAGCAATGAGAACACCTTTGGAATCCATTTGTGGGCACAGCACAAGCCAAAACTTGGGCAGCCCCACAATTCAGTGATCACTCTGTGCATGTTCTCCTCCAGGCTGCTCAGGTAAGGTGGGATCTCCTCTTCATTAGACACTGAAGGAGGAGATGTCCCTCCAATCCTGGATGAGTTTGCAGAGGAGATCAGCACCCTGGGACATCTGTGTTGTATTATTATAATGATGTAATACCTTGGGCTAAAATCATATTACAACAGTCTGGAGAACCTGGCTGCAATGCTGCAAGTTGTTCAATGAACTTCTCATTCCACAAGGGTGAGTGACAACATTAGTTCCCTTTAGAGGGCATAAACGGATAAGTGTGAGTGTATAGATGCTGGGCAGTGAGAGCTCAATGTTTGTGTGGCAATGGGTGGAGGCTGCACCATCTACTTGCCAAGGGATGTCTGCAGCCCTATTGGGATATGAGCTTGGCACTGTTGACCACGTACAAAGTTGCTCTGGAGTGACCCAGTACCACATGCATATCATAGGCCACAGATGCTGCAGCAAGCACATAAGGCAATCAGTCATTGTCACAGAATCACAGAATCACAGTGCAGAAGAGGCCTTTCAGCCCATCGAGTCTGCACCAACACATGAAAAACACCTGATCTACCTATCTAATCCCATTTATCAGCACTTGGCCTGTAGCCTTGAATGTTATGACGTGCCAAGTGCTCATCCAGGTACTTTTGAAGGGATGAGAGGCAACCCACCTCCACCTCCCTCCCAGGCAGTGCATTCCAGACCATCACCACCCTCTGGGTAAAAAAGTTTTTCCTCACATCCCCCCTAAACCTCCTGCCCCTCACCTTGAACTTATGTCCCCTCGTGACTGACCCTTCAACTAAGGGGAACAGCTGCTCCCTATCCACCCTGTCCATGCCCCTTATAATCTTGTACACCTCAATCAGGTCGCCCCTCAGTCTTCTCTGCTCCAACAAAAACAACCCAAGTCTATCCAACCGCTCTTCATAACTTAAATGTTTTATCCCAGGCAACATCCTGGTGAATCTCCTCTGCACCCCCTCCAGTGCAATCACATCCTTCTTAAAATGTGGCGACCAGAACCACACACAGTACCCCAGCTTTGGCCTCACCAAGTTTTTATACAACGCCAACATGACCTCCCTACTTTTGTAATCTATGCATTGTTTGTCTTTGTGATTGTTCTTGTGTGGCCACAGACATCATTCTCCTGGGTTTCCTCAGAAGAAGGGGGCCCAGCATACAAGGGAGCAGGTATGGACAAGTAACGGTATTACTGCTCATGTTCCTGACCTCAATGAAGGAGGAGGCACTAGAGCTGGCAGGCTACCAGGGTGGCCACTTCATTGTGGATGGTGAGGCCAGACTGCAATCAGAGAAGGGTGAGTTGCCTTAGAAATTGGAAAGGGAAGCAACAGGACAGCATAAGGGATGGGTGTGCCATCCCGTATGTTTTCTCACACAGGCCAATTGGAGGAGCAGAGAGCTGCTGCCTCTGTGGGACATTCTTCCACCTCTGACGAGGAGGAGAGGACCTCTCAGGGTGCAGTGTCACCTTTTCCCACCACCAATAACTCAGATACTGTCATCACGGTCAGTAGGTGTCCAGGAGTAGATTCTGGGTCACAAACTAGCAACAGTGGCACACAGGCTTCTGTCCCACTATCATAGGCTGTGACAGATGCAGGCTCTGACAGTCGAAGAGCTGTGGGAGTACAGGAACAGTCCAGTTCTTCTAGGGCCAGCTGCGTGGCTTTATTTTCAAAGTCCATGAGGATCTTGATTTCAGGCATTCCTCCCAGTTTGCAACCTTTCCCTTTTGTTGTGTGCAAGCTTGTCCTCATGAATTCAAATGGAGAGAGTGTAAGCAGGATGCCTGTCAGGCCAGGTAAATATGCCTGGCATGTGTAGGTGGTGAGTGGTGCCATTGATGGGATAAGGACAATGAAGGTGTATGTGACAGCATGAATGGTCATGTCCCTTGAGCTGGCAGTGAGTGAGATCCCTGTGGATGTGTGAGTTGAGAGGGATGAGAGTGACTTACCCTGGTGGAATAGAGGAGATCATTCATCCTCTTGTGGCACTAGGTGGCTGTCCTCTTTTGCAGGGCATTGGCACTGGCCACCGCTGCCACTGCTTCCCATGCTAGATTTGTGATATTGTTGCCCCGCCTGCGATCAGAGTGACGGTAGAGGACATCACGGCAGGCCTCCATGGCATCCAAATGATGCTCCAGGGACATGTCACTGAATCGGGGGCTACACCTTGCCTTGTCTTCTGTGCAGCAGTCCTGGTCTCGAAGCACTGAGAGGTGTACATGCGGCTGCACTTTAAGTATGGTGCCCAGTGTAAGGTTGTGACGAGGTGATGGAGTGGCGACAAATCAGAGGCTGCCCGCCAGTGAAACGGCATGTTTCCTGGGAATGCATGATTAATGAGGTGGGATTGGGACAATACAGTGTGAAAAGCTGCCATTGCGGTCAGCGGGTAAAACGTTCTTTTCCCGTCCACTGCAATATTTAGTGCGAATATGGACGATTCCACCCGGAGTTCAATCTTTAGCCTATTTGGGGCACCACAACAAGTTGTTTAGGACAACAGCCCCAACTACTGAAAAATCATTCAAGTCGATGAGTGAACAGTGGGGAGTTGACCAAACTACCTTATCACCACACTACTCCAGGTCTAATAGCATGGCATATGGTACATACTGTGAAGTCCTTAATTATCAAATGATGGCAAACTAAATAAATTTGCATGTTGCAATGTCACACCTTAAAGTCACACTGCTCAGTGCAACCATTCCTTTATCAGCAGAATTCTTGTTTGGCATACAAGTGCGAACAACCCTGCCCTGTCATCATTCATCAATACTTCCAGGAGTACGAGATGCATTCATTGAAAACCAGAGGAAAGTGAAGGGTGCAAATGATTGGCATGTGGGCAAAGAACTACCTAACCTAAACTTTGGACAAAAGGTATGAACACAACACCAGTTAAACTCGTTGCAATCTTAGCCATGACCCAAGCACAGCACTACTACAGACAAACAGAATTCTAAGAACATACAGCAATCTCAAACCAACTTCACAGTCACCAATTCCAGGCATCTCAGCAAACCACCATTGTGCTTCAGAGACTCATAACAGCTTTCTTTTCGTGTACTGTAAATAATCCTGAATATTGAAGGGTACAACTTTATGTTAGTAAGAAAGGAGAATTTTGTGGTATATCTTTAAGGGGTGTATCTGAAACTACTGTGCCAGACAGGATGTGATGTATACATTCTTGTGATCATCAGGCAGATGATAAGATTGGTCTGAGACACCAGACGTGTTAACTAATCACCCAGATATTGTTGTATATAGTTTCATCTCTTCAAATAAAAGAACCCATCAAATCGAGTTGCCAATTCTCTTTGTGTGGTTGGTCTGTTTGAGTAAGATAGAAAACACAGCATACTCTACACAGCCTAGTGCTGTGGGGAGGGTGTGGAATGGGGTTGTGGGTGAAGACATAATGGAGCGCAAGGCATCCTCAGATAAGGAGGAAGATTGAGAAGCTGAAGAGGACCCACATCATCCTGTAAGACATGAGGGGCCATTTAGAGGGTGCCAAGATATAAGCACAGGGCAAGCTCCGGGGGCACATAGGCCCTCATGTTTCAGCTGACACTTACCAATTCAGTTTCCAGCCAAATTAAGATCCACACTACAAGCACACATAAGCCACTCATCTCTGCTGTAAACCTAGATCCTGTCATCCACTGGCACCTGTTACTTCTTGAATTCTCTGCCTGAGGTCCAGGCCACAACATCACGATCTCCACCATGGGTAGGTAAAGGAGGCCGGTCCTAAATCAACCCCTGCCAGAAGAGGGATCGAACCCCATGCTGTTAGCACCACACCAACCATCCATCCAACTGGTTCCCCAAGGAGTGCGAGTTGCTGTGGCAACATACACTTTTACAAGCATGTTGTAGTCTGGAGCCATGGGTAATGATGGTAGAGGCTCCAATTTCTTTCCATTACATGGCTGACCAGGAATCTCTCCTGCACTTACCACTGGCATATGTTGGAAGGACTAACAAGTTGATACTCAACCTGTTTAGCCACATTATGATCACACCTTCCTTGGCTATCAAGTCCTGGAGTGGGACTTGAACCCAAAGCATCTGGCTGAGAGGCAGGGATGCTACCACTGCACCACAAGACCTCCACCTGCTGCTATTCAAATGTAAAATTGATGAGCACACATGCCATGGTTGCCCCCAACCAGTCCTTGGGTTGACACTAAAACAAAAGCTGGACTCTGTCATACCTCAGTTGCTGGAGCTGCAAAGGTAAACACCGGTATGTCAGGAAGGAATGTCCGCTGCACGCCTCAGATTGCAAGGCACGATGGAGGAGTCTGTCTGCCTTCACTCTGAGGTGATAGCACTGGCACTGAGGTCAACACTGGTAGGATGGCAGTCACTACGGAGACCTTGGTCCAGGTCATCAGTCCTGTAATGCTGTGCAGGCTGAACTCCACCGCTGAAGCCATAGTTGTCCTCCAACAGTGCCAATGCGAGAGGGGTGCAGGGCAGTTCTATCTCACTCCAGCCACCACTCCTCTTCAAGAAGCCCATCAAGGGCCATTGGACACCCATAGGGAGGAGGATCAGCTTCCACCCAGGTGACTCCTGGAGTGTCCGGACCATCTGAAACCCTACTTTCTGTGACCCCAGCAAATCTAGCTCCACAGCAGGACCCCAAAAGCAGGCTATAGCCCTTCAGGTCTTGGCCCTCCAGAGGACGCCCGTCAAGGTCAACACCTCCACTGTAGAGGTCAGGGCAGCACCAAGATGTAGCGGTGGGGTTAGGAAGATTAAGAAGATGTAACTCTTCTGTTACAACACAAATGAACTAAATTAACAAAATCAGGGACAAATTAAAAGGCAGCCCCTTAAAGGGAAACTGCAAAAACAAAATACAACATTTAAAGGAAACTTACAAACCTTAAACAAAAACGTGATGAAAGGGGTCTATAAAGCTCGGTGCCCACCAACCACAGAAGGCCTCAAAAGTGCCAGCAGACATCGCGCACTCCTTTCCAAGGGGCATCCAGCCGTAAACGTAGCTGCGGAGTTGCACAGCCTGGACACAGGTATTAATCACTTGTACATAATGTTCACTTTGTTAATAAACTCCCAAGAAAGTTTCTTTGCCTTAGGCTCCTTGTTCTAATGAGTAGTGTTCATGTCGCTCAGTGTGGAACCTTGGTCCCTGCACAAGATAAAGACAGGTGTCTCAGTCCAGGGCCTCTTCCCTGTGCAGTCTGTAACCTCCCCCGCACACTGATGGTGCGTCTTCACTGTCACGGGACATATCCGTCATGCCTGCACCTCAGTGCGGCTTATCATTGCTACCAGAATGTCCTGGGCTGCCAGGATTCCGTCATTCTCTCTGTGTGCTCCCAAATCCTTTGAAGTACGGCTGATCCCCCATCCCATCAGCATCTATGTCCGGTGACAGTGTGGTTATGAAGGGTTCAGCTCATGAAGGATGCCATAGGATCAGGAGAAGTGAAGGTTTCCCTGCTGCATCTCCATGATATGACATCATTCATAGAGCACATATGAGGTCCCATCAGCCAGACAGCAGTCAGACATTCACATAAGCAATGTGAGGATCCAAGGAGTGGCCCCACTGCATGTCATCATCGTCTTCCTGGAATGTAGGGACTATGGGTATCTGTTGCATCTCCATAACAGAAGCTTTATCACAGAGGGTATGTGCGCTGCCATCAGCCAGACAGGAGTCAAACATTCACAAATGCAATGTGAGGATCTATGGTGTTTCCTCACTGCGTGTCGGCAAAATCCTCGTTGAATCTTGCAGCTATGAGGGCCTCCCAAGTGCCAGTGCCTTGGCTGGCCAGTGTGATCCGCCCCTTCGCCGTCATCCTTGCCTATAAAGGATCTCCTCACACTCATCCCTGTCGACGTCCTCCTCATCGGAGAAGGCAGGTAACTCCAACTGCTCAGCCAGCTCCTCTCTCCATTGCAGCACCAGGTTGTAAAGGGTGCAGCAGGCGATGACGATATGTGACACCCTCTGTGGACTATATTGCAGGGCTTCACCAGACTGGTCCAGGCACCCGAAACTCATTTCAGCATCCCGATGGCTTGTTCCAACAAGGCATGAGTTGCAGCATGAGCCTCATTATACCTTCTCCCTGCTGCAGTCTGAGGCCACCCCACGGGCCCATCAATCACATCCCCTGCGAGTAGCCCTTGTCCCCGAGGAGCCATCCCCGCAGCCTCTGTGAATCCTGGAAGATGTCAGGGATCTGTGACTGACTGAGAACGTAGGAGTCGTTGACACACGCTGGGAACCATACACAGATCTGCAGAATGCATTTGTGATAGTCGCACACCAGCTGAACATTCAGTGAGTGGAAGCGCTTGCAGTTGACATAGATGACCAATTGTTGCTATGGAGATCTGAGCACCATGTGAGAGTAGTCAATGACACCCTGCACCTGTGGGAAACATGAGATATGGGCAAATCCCAGTGCGCTTGCTTCCTGGCTTTCCTGGTCTCTGGCGAAACGCACAAAGTTGTGTGCTTTCACGAAGATGGTGTCTGTGACCTCATGGATGCACTTGTGAGATCCTACAGAGGTTACCTGTGGAGCCCTGGAAGGAGCCACTGGCATCGACATTAAGTGCCGCGGTCACTTTCACGGCCATTGGCAGTGGATGTCCTGCATCTCCCTGTGGCTCCAAATCCTGCAGCAGCTGGCAGATGTGACTGACTAGTTCCCTGGACATGTGTAGTCTTCAACGACACTGGTTCTTGGTCATCAGCAGGGATGACAAGTCCCGTCTATAGACCCTGGGTCTAGCTAGGCAGGACCAGCGACAAGTCACTGTGGTTCTTCAGTGGCATGCACAGGAGCCCCTGCTGCCCTTTCTTCCAGAGGGTGCTGCTCTCTCTTTGCCCAGCCAGGCACCTCTTTTCCCCTTTATCTCTGCTCTGTGAGCCATGAGGCATACAAATAGGTCACCAGGCCCCATGATCTTGATGCACTCCTCCTGCAGAATAAAAGAGAGAGACACGAGGGTTAGCTTGAGTGTACTAAGAACATCTCTTGCTTAAATCTGAAGGCCCCTTAATGCATCCCAGAAAGTGATGGCCACCACTTGAATGGCTAGAGTTTAGTGTGCTGCATGGTTGCCCAAAGCCCCAACCACATCTGCCTCACTCCACCTGACTATTTGGTGGCAGATTTGCCCACTGGACTGCATGCTGTTCTCTCGTTCAGACGCAGGCATTCTCCTAACCCACACTGCAAAGCTGCACTTGAACCATGGGGGAGACTGGTGCAAACCTGAATGATGACAGCGCAAGGGGCTGTGAGCACCTCCACCAGTTACTGCTCCATGGCCAACTTTCGCAAAGAGATTGTACAACTTGCCCAGTCGTCCAGCTGTTCAGCAGTCCACTAGAATGCTCGTTGGTTTGTAGTCTGTGCCCGAGGTTTGAAAAGCTCTGGAGCATTTGGTGGCACTTTGAGGCCTCTGCATTGCTTGAGTAGGCAGATTAGCTAGAGGCCCAACTCCAAGCATGTCAATATGGCTGTGTCTGAACTGTCTCAGCTGCAGAGGAATGGTCACTTTATACAACGTTTTCTTAATGCGTGGCTGCTTCTCTCCCCCATCTACACACCACGTGCTTCTGCACCACCATCACCCACAGGGCAGCATTTGCACATCTCCCCCAACTCACCTCAACCGCAGTGCAGCTCTTGCCTCAGCCCTGCACTGTCAGCCAGCTGGGAAAACGTAACTTGCATTTGCATACATCTGAATGCATGACGCCTTGACCTTGAAGTCCAACAGGTGACCCTCTTGATCGCTGCGCATTGTTACTGTGCTCTCATCTCCAAGTTCCCCTTGAAGTGTTGCTAGCCAGGTGCACACCTTATAAATGCTGTTGTTACAAACGTTGGCATACAATCATGCGGACATGCTCGGTTGATCCAGCATTGGGGGGTGATTTGGGTGAAATGGGCTTTTGATATGCAGATGAGTTACAATGAAGTTCCCAAAGTACAGTGACGGGAAATGAGGCCCACCATTGACAGGCAGAGCAAACAATTGCAAACTAGCTTCACAACATTGTGAAACCGATTTTTGGCCTTCCAGCCATATTGTCTGCTCACAACCGCCAGAACGTCTGATGCAATGGGCACGGAAAATTCTGCCCAACGTATCTGCAATGGCTGCACTGGATGTGTTGTGTAACTGATTTATGATGGAAAATTTTGAGAAATAGTCAGTCACAACCAAGCAATCATCTCTACAGGTGCTGAAGAGACCATTTGCAATTCTGGCCCATGGCTGTGTTGATACTTCATAGTGGTAATAATGGTTATTTCTGGTGACTGTATGCCTCACATTCCCTCTTGGCTGTTGTGATGTCTTGATGCATCCATGGCCAGTATAGAGATCCTCTAGTCAGTCTCCTGGTTTGATCCATCTCCATGTGTGTTTGGTGTAATTGTTGTAGAATGTCAGATCTGAGGGATTCTAGAATAAGGAATTGCTTGCCATTGAAGATAACACCTCGAAGTATCCAGTGCTCATCTCTATTAAGCCAAAATGGTCTTCAAGCATCTGGAAGGACTCTGGCCACCTGCCAATCACAGTCTTCCATAAATGTTGCAACACGGAATCACCGGACATTTCCTGTTGCGTTTGCTGGCATTTATATGGCCCAAAGCTCATGAAGTTGACCTGTAAGATGTCTTCTATTTCATAATTGATGAAATCTGCTTGCAGATTGAAGAAAATATCTGCAGCTTAAATGGGTTAGTTTAATGACTTAAAGTGTCAGATGTGACCATGGAACTACTTGGCTTGTTGCCTATGTCACAGTCGTAGCCTTGTATTTTGATGAGTATGCGCTAGTTAACGGTTTACACCAGATCAAGTGGTTTGTGATTGGATTTCATGATAAACTTTGAAACATTTGATTCCAAAAACCAAAGCTAATGTTTTCCATTCAATACAGTCATACAGTCTATATGTTGTTGAAAAAGGTCTTGACTTTTATGGAAAGCCTGGATGGTAATTGTTGAACAGTCAGTGGCTTTGTATCTGAAGACAGATGAAAACCTGTTCTTCAGTAACACTGGGGATAAAATGAAAGATCTATTCCATAATAAAGGAAAATTGAAATCACTGCCAATTGATCTAATTCTATGGAATGTCATTAGTCCCTGAGAGGTCTTTTCCAAATGGACCAACCAGTATCCATTTTTAGAGTCGTCTGGAGAAAAATTTGGCATTTGCAAACTTGAGGTTTTTTTCCCCATGAGTGTGGAAGTTTTATACCAGCATAATTTCTGATGCATTCAGATGTCTTGGGTCTAAACAAACTCGTATAAAGCCATATTTTTTGACAATGCAGGTGATACACCAATCGATGTGTTGCTGGACTTTACAGATAATGCCATCTCTTTCCATCTTATCCAATTCTACTTTCAGCTTACTCTGGATATGGATGCTACACTTAAGTGGAGGAAGAGCATCTGCAAGTATCTGCAGCATTGCATCGTCTTCGAAACTCCAATCTTGTTGAACCTATCAGGGTATAATGATGTTAGGTCAGCTACAGAGGTAACAGGATTGTCCTTGTGGTCTGTTGTCTTTACCATTGTTTTGTCAATGCTGTGAATAATAACTAAATTCAGATCATTGCATGCTGGTAGGCCTATAATTGCTGAACCTGTGGTGCCCACAATATAGAATATCTGGATTGACCATGGTGAATTGTTGCAGGATCCCTGGATCCCAGGGATGGAATCTCCGAGCCATTGTAGGCTGTGAGTTAGGCAGTAGCTTGCTGAGGTATCCCTTTCCACCCCTGCAGGTACATGCTTTTCAGTATGCAAAGTGGAAGGATGTTAGCACCTGCACCAACCTTTGTCCACGGCATATGTTTCCCAGGTTTCAGTGGGAATACAACGTGAACAGTGGCAAAGGCTTTGAATAGTACAACAGTGTCAATATGTCCTGCCATGTTGCCTGTTTGGAACGTCTGCTCAGTGTGTGTGCTCTGGTCAACCTCATCATCCAAACTTGCAGTCTGGCTGGTCATTTCATCGATTTGCTGTTTATGATATCTCCCTTTGTTCGCTCAAATGCTGTACCTGTCCTGCATCTGACTGTGTTTTCTGCATTATTCCTTCCAATGTCCACCCTTGCATATGTCGCGGGAAGCTGAATATTTTCTGGATACATGTATGTGATTGCAACACCTGCATAGCTTACCAGGTTTGTTTGAATTGGTTACTGTGCCAATGGCAGACATAGTGCTCAGAATCTATAAACTCTGTCTACCCATAAAGATTGCTTCACACTTGCATCCACTTCATAGCGATGCTTCCAAGCTATAATTTTTGGGTTGGTCCAAAAGATCCTTCTGATTTGCACTGATACAATCATCAAGCTTGTGATAGCTTCTAACTCTATCAGCCAGTCCCACCTCTGAAAAGTTACAATCGCACCCCTTATCTCTGTAGCAGTTCCTTGGGTTGTTGTCTGAAAGACATAAATTCCAGATGATATATTCAAAAATGAAGCTTAACTGGTCTTCCAAGGTAGACCATATTTTGTTTGGCTCTTTGAGGTCATCTTCTGACAGCGCCCAGTTATGTTCAGTTTGTTGATAGCTTTGTTTTCTATGGCAATTTTGACTTTGATGGCTTATTTGCCTGGTTCGGAAATAATTAGGTCTTGAAGACATAGCTCCATCAGTTGCCTGAACAAATTGAACTCAGTAGAGAGGTCCCTGCTCCTCAGTTCTGAAGAAGAGTCATACGGACTCAAAACATTAACTCTGTTTCTCTCTCCATAGATGCTGCCAGACCTGCTGAGCTCCTCCAGCATTTTCTGATTTTATTTCAGTAAGGGGGTCTGCAGCCTTCCAGTACAGGGATGGAAATTTTGTGGTCATCCTGTTAGTGTTCACAAGAGTTTCAATGAGATCTGTGGTAGGAATAAATGCTCAGGTGTGCACAGCTCTTCAGAGCTTAAAATGTTTGGATCCATTTGCTTGCAGTTTATTGGATGACCACAACCTGTTGTTAGGCTCAGGATGGATAGTGCTGTTGCTCCCATCCCCTGCTTTTGTTAGGCCCTATCCACAAAAACTGTGTTTCGGAATAAATATGCCCCAGTGCTTAAAGAAATTATTTAATGGTGATGAAAGTGTTTTTCAGCCCTCAAGCTGTTGGCGGCTGCCCCTCAACTGACTCTTTTGCCTGGCCATGTTGCAAACCTTTAGCCGACCGCAGTGCTCCTGGTTTGGTGGCCCACAGGAAAAGTAGTTACTCCGTTAACAGAGCCCTATCCAGTGCTACACCTCACCGAGTTGGTTCTCTAACAGTTGCTCCTGTGTAACCTGTTACAGCAATTGGACTAAGGCTTATGCCCCCTGATTTTGTAGTTGTTTTACCGGTACCCGATGCCTGCTTGTTGAAGCAAGGTGTGATGTTCTGACCATGTGGATCTGCTGTGTACTGGACACCGACACTATTGCAGAAATGCTCACAAAAATACTTCTGCACTGATGGAAGTGCTGTAGATATACTTGTTAGGTCTTCAGACACCCACACACTGGAAGTCTGTTGCATGTGGAGGGGTTCAGTTAGGCAAGTTGTGCAAAATCTGCCAGTCAAATCTTCAAACACCACCAGCTGGCACCACATTGTGTTTTTTACTATACACAAACACACTAACCACATGAAGAGATTGGTAACTCAATTAGGTGGCTTCTTTTATTTGAAGAGATGAAACAGTATTCAAGAATATCTGGAAGGTTTGTTAACATGTCTGATCTCTTTAAGAGCTCCTACGTTCTGCCTGATGATTATATGAGTATTTGCATCACATCCTTTCTGATGATGCACAGCAGTTTTATATGAGACCCCTAAATAAATGCCACAACAGAGTGCAGTGTACCACCATGATCTGGGGGAATCTTGCAGGGAATATTGAAATGCCCCACATGATCAACTCAGATATCTTAATCTCATTTTGAGGTGATTGATGGCCTGTCTGCTCAAAAGTAGTTCTTGGCACAACAGGGCTGTCATTATAGCATTCATCTGCCTTCGCCCTTGTCTTCCTCTGCAGCTCTCTGTGGGTAGCCCTTGTCAGCAATTATCCATCCTTGCAGAAATGCAGTACATGGGGGTAAAAAACCTAGGCACCTAGGAGTGCCGGAAAATGTAAGCATCGTAGCTGCTCCCAGGATCATGGGCATACACATGCAGGATCCACTGGCAGTGGTCACAGAGAATTTGAATGTTGAGGGAATGATATCCCTTCTGGGTAATGAAGCTAGTCTGTGGGAGCCTTGATGGCTACAAGATCAGAAGATTTAGGAGCACCAGTAGGCCATCAGCACTTGAGCTTGCTCCATCAGCCAATAAGATCCTGAATGTAGGATAATGTAAATAATGTATTTAATATTGTCAGAGGCTTGGGGAGGGAGATGTTATGTAAAGGGTAAATGTAAATAGACAGCCTACATCTTCAGCAATGTAAGATTACATGACAACAGCATGCTGAGAGGTAGCCTCGTGCTAAGCTTTATCCTGTACATAGAAGAATGTTTAATAAAAGCTAAAGTTTACCAGCAGCCTTGCATCCAGCAGTCTCTATTGCTCCTAACCAAAGACAACCTAAGCTAAGACACCCACATTGATTACAGAATGACTGATCTGATTGTGACCTACTTCACATAACCCTTGGCTCCTTTGAAGATCAAAAATCTGTCTAGATATGCCTTGAATATATTCAGTGACCCAGCCTCCACTGCTCCTTGTGGAAGAGAAATTCAAAGATTAATGACCCTTTGAGAAAAAAAATCCTCTTCATCTCCATCTTAAATGGGATACCCCTTATTTTTAAACTATGGCCCCTAATTCAAAGGGAAACATCCTCTCAGCATCTACCCTGTCCAGTCCCCTCAGGATTGTATATGTTTCAATAAGATCTCATTATTTTAAACTCTAATGAGTGTAGGCCCAACCTGCTCAACCTTTCCACGTAAGACACCCACTTCATCCCAGGCCACCCACTTCATCCCAGAAATCAGCCAAGTAAACCTTCTCTTCACAGCTTCCAATGTAAGTATATCCTTCCTTAAGTGAGGAGGCCAAAACTGCACACAGTACTCTAGGTATGGTTTCACCAGAGCACTTTACAGTGGTAGCAAGACTTCTCTACTTTTATACTCCATCCCCCTTGTAATAAGGGGCAACATTCTCAGGTACGGCAAGTAATTAAAGAGGTAAATGTACCTGAATGTTAACTTTTTGTGATTCATGTACATGGACATCCAGATCCCTCTGCACTGCAGCATTTTTTCATTGCTCTCCATCTAAATAATATCCTGCTTTTTTATTCTTCCTGCCAAAGTGGATGACTCTCATTTTCCCACGTTTTACACTATCTATCAATTTTTTGCCCACTCAACCTATCTATATCCCTTTGCAGAATATCCTCCTCAACTTGCTTTTCTACCTATCTATGTATCATCAGTAAATGTGGCTAAAAAAGTCAGTCCTCTCATCCAAGTCATTAATATAGATAGCGAATCATTGAGGCCCTCACATTGATCCCTGAGGCACTCCACTATTTAATTTGCAAACCCAAAAGTGATCCACTAATCTCGACTCTGTTTCCTGTGAATTAGCTAATCCTCTATTCATACTAATATATCACCCCCGACATGGAGGTCTTACATCGTGCAGGAATCTTTATTGTATTATGTTATTGAAAGCCTTTTGGAAATCCAGATATACTACATCTACTGGTTTCCCTTTATCCGCCCTACTTGTTATATCCTCAAAGAACTCAAATGAATTTGTCCAACACTGTTTCACTTTCACAAAACCACATTGACTCTACCTGATTGTGAAAATGTTCTGCAAGTACTTCCTTAATAAAGGATTTTAGCATTTTCCCAATCACAGATGTTAGACTAACTGGCCTAGTTTCCTGCTTTCTGTCTCCCTCCTTTCTTGATTAGAGGTGTTACATTTGTCTGGGACAAATGTCCAGAATGTAGGGAATTTTGGAAGATTACAACCAATGCAACCATTTTTTTTAAAGTCTTATGTTGCAAGTCATCAGGTCCAGGTGATTTGTCAATGTTTAGTCCCATTAATTCATTTAGTACTTTTCATCTAATGATAGTGATTGTTTTAAGTTTCTTCCTCCCTTTTGCCCCCTGTTTTTCTACTATTCTTGTGAGTGGGTGTGGTTTGTGTCTTCTACTGTGAGGACTGAAACAAAATACTTGCTCAAAGTCTCTGCCATTTCCTGGTTTCCAGATATTAATTCCTCAGTCTCATCCACTAAGGAGCCAGCATTCATTTTAGCAACTCTTTTTCTTTTTATAAACGTGCAGAATCATTTACTGTCTGTTTTTATATTTCTGGCTAGTTTCTTCTTGAACTCCAAATTTCAAGAACTAGGAGACCTTGTACCTGGGGTATCCATCCATGGCGTTGGATCCTCTGGCCCTCTCGGCTGGGTTCTGAACTTCGTGTATTGGCTGACCCTCTTGAAGAGTCACTATCTTGATAGTGATGTTTGGCTGACTGGGAGATATCACACAAATCTCCAGTAAGCCCCATAAATTAGCCCAAGGCATTAAAATTCATGGCCACAGAGATCTTGATAGCCACGGGCATCAGGTGCCCCCAGTGTAATTGGAGCATACCTCTTCTGCCATCATGGCTCACAGATCAGACATGGCGTCTCGGGACAGGGATGGTCTTCGATGACACTGCCAATCTGGCATCTGGAGCTAGCTCATCCATTATCAGTAAACCCTAGCTACTGGGTGCCTTTATCACTGCACCAGATTCCACCGGACTGCACAATCCTCATGCCACCTGGGCAATGTTTTAAAGGAGTCACTCTTCCTATGGTTGCAGAAATGCTACCCAGGCCTGGCCCCCCTTCTAGCCCCCTGTCCAATGAGCCCTCTGCCAGGAGTATTAACTGCTCAAGTGGGCCTCAAACCAGGATAAATGGTTGCCCTTCTCATTCCTTACAATTAAATCAAAAGGTCTCAGTGAAAATGTCTGCCAAGTGCAACAGACCCCAATCATCTCTTTTCCACCCTTTGCACGCTGCTGAAGCTCTGATCTGCCATATGGCCCTTGTGTTCTTAAAATTTTGAGGTGTTCGTAAAATCGTTGTGAATTGTCTCTTTAACAATATTAAAATGATACATAATTGTTTGTTTCCAAATTGCAAATGGAGTCCCCAATTGGCTCATCATCTACCCTCTGGTGGAATCGCGTTCTGACATGATGACATGGGGGGCCTGACCTGACGCTATCTGCCATGATTTTTCATCCCACCCATTTGTGGAAGTAAAATCCCAGCCGATGTCCCATTTACCATAACACTGCCCTGAGTTGTGTGGTTACCAGCTTCAAAGCACGTGCTGGCAGATATAGATAGAATTGGATAGTGGGTGGACAAACTCCATGTTACCTTCAGCACTGAGAAGGCCAAATAAATATTGTTCTGAAATTGTTCAGTAATATTGATCAGGATGTTGCCCATGCACATCTGCGCTATCAGAGTGCCTAGTTGCTTCAATTATAAATATTCAGCTTCTTGGCTTAGTAATCACATCCAAACAATGCTTTATTAAGCAAGTGGCACAGACAATTTGGAGATATTTCTAAAAAAGATTAAGTTCCAATCCTCTTAGCAGCATTGCTAACTTGAGTTTTATAAACTTTACATCTGCTTTGATTGGCAGGCTGTTTCCTCCTCCAGACATCAGTCAAAATCTGACTGAATGAAATGGCTCATTCCATGCCAGAGTAAACACTATACAACATCAGAGATAAAGCCCAAATGTCAATCCCCTACAAGGCCGTGGACAGAAAATCTATTGGACATTAACCTTCCCTGATTTGGTGTACTACAGAAATTCCTGGTCTTATTCCAGCCTGAGGAGCACAAGCTTCCAGCTCAGGGAGTTCCCATCACTTGCTTCACACCGTCTCTATTCCAGATAGCTAGGTGATGAAGGATAGAACTGGGGCATAATCTTTATACATTTTGCATTTGCAGAAACATAATTTTAAAAAACCCAAACACAACCACAGTTTTAGTCTGCTCCTATATACCCTTCTGAGTGCCACTAAAAGAAAATAAACTATTTAACAAATAAATTAATAAATTAACAGCCCTATGCTCCTATATACTCCTTTAAAGAAACAACTGTTTATTTTATTTGACTATTTACCAAGTGATAGCGCCTTAAAGGGACACTGTAACAAAAATAAAACTTAAAAGAAAACTACCGAATTAAATTAAAATGTGGTTCCCAGGGTCCACGACACGCTCCAGCCCCCACAGGGCCCACGACGTGCTCCAGCCACAAGGGGGGCCCACAACGTGCTCCAGCCCCACAGGGTCCACGACACGCGCCAGCCCCCACGGGGCCCACGACGTGCTCCAGCCGCACAGGGGCCCACGACGCGATCCAGACCCCAGGGAGGCCCATGACGCACTCCAGACCCCAGGGGGGCCCACTACGCACTCCAGCAGACACGGGGGCCCACGACGCGATCCAGCTCACAGGGGGGCCCCACAGAGCACTCCAGCCCC
Organism: Carcharodon carcharias; assembly: GCF_017639515.1. Taxonomy (NCBI): domain Eukaryota; kingdom Metazoa; phylum Chordata; class Chondrichthyes; order Lamniformes; family Lamnidae; genus Carcharodon; species Carcharodon carcharias. The sequence goes on along the minus strand of NC_054468.1, from coordinate 176,363,050 downwards.
TTGGGGGGCCCTCGACACACTCCAGCCCCAGGGGGACCCACGATGCACTCCAGCCCCCATGGGACCCACGATGCGCTACAACCCCCACAGGGGTCCACGACGCGCTCCAGCCCCCGGGGGGACCACAGCATGCTCCAGTGCCCATGGGGCCCATGACGTGCACCAGCCCCCACAGGGGCCCACAAAACACTCCAACCCCCACAGGGGCCCATGACGTGCTCCAGCCCTCAGGGGGCCCATGACACAATCCAAACCCCAGGGGGGCCCACGCGCGCACCAGCCCACACAGGGGCCAATGATGCGCTCTAGCCCCCGCGGGGCCCACACGCGCTCCAGCCCCCAGGGGGGCCCACGATGTGTTCCAGCCCCCAGGGGGGCCCACGATGCGCTCCTGCCCCCAGGGGGGCCCACGATGCATTCCAGCCCCCAGGGGGACCCACGATATGCTCCAGCCCCCAGGGGGGACCATGAACATGTTCCAGCCCCCAGGGGGGCCCACGACACGCTCCAGCCCCCAGGGGGGCCCATGACGCGCTACTGCTCCCACAGGGGCCCACGACGCGCTCCAGCCCCCTATATACCCTTCTGAGTGCCACTAAAAGAAAATAAACTATTGAACAAATAAATTAATTAATTACCAGCCCTATGCTCCTATATACTCCTTTAAAGAAAGAATTTTTAAATTTTATTTGACTATTTATAAAGTGATAGCTCCTCAAAGGGACACTGCAACAAAAATAAAACTTAAGAGAAAACTATCTAATTAAATTAAAACGTGGTTCCCAGGGCCCACGATGCGATCCAGCCCCCATTGGGCCCACGACACGCTCCAGCTCCCACAGGGCTCACGACGCGCTTCAGCCTCTAGTGGGGCCCTTGACGCGCTCCAGCCCCCAGGGGGCCCACGATGTGCTCCTGCTCCCACAGGGTTTCACGATGCACTCCAGCCCCCAGGGGGGCCAATGATGTGTTCCAGCCTGCGCGGTGCCCACGACGTGCTCCAGCCCCCATGGGGCCCACGATGAGCTCCAGCCCCCAGGGGGGCCCACGACGTGCTGCAGCCCCTGCAGGGCCCACGACGCGCTACTGCTCCCACAGGGGCCCACGACGCGCTCCAGCCCCCTATATACCCATCTGAGTGCCCATAAAAGAAAATAAACTATTGAACAAATAAATTAATTAATTACCAGCCCTATGCTCCTATATACTCCTTTAAAGAAACAATTGTTTATTTTATTTGACTATTTACAAAGTGATAGCTCCTTAAAGGGACACTGCATCAAAAATAAAACTTAAGAGAAAACTATCTAATTAAATTAAAACGTGGTTCCCAGGGTCCACGACATGCTCCAGCCCCCAAGGGGGCCCAGGATGCACTCCAGCCCCCGCAAGGGCCCACGACACGCTCCAGCCCTCGCGAGGCCCACGATGCGCTCCAGCCACCGGGGGGGGCCCACGACGCGCTCCAGCCCCCGTGAGGCCCATGACGCGCTCCAGCCACAAGGGGGGGCCCACGACACACTCCAGCTACTGCGGGGCCCATGACGCGCTTCAGCCTCCAGGGGGGCCCTTGATGTGCTCCAGCCCCCGGGGGGCCCACGATGCGATCCAGCCCTCAGGGGTTCTCACAACGCTTTCCAGCCCTCAGGGGCGCCCACAACGCACTCCAGCCCCCATGGGGCCCACAGCACTCCAGCCCCCACTGGGGCCCACGACATGCTGCAGCCTCCGTGGGGCCCACGGTGCATTCCAGCCCCCAGGGTGCCCATGACGTGTTCCAGCCCCCAATGCACTCCAGTTCCCACAGGGGCCCACGACGCGCTCCAGCCCCCACGTGGCCCACGACGCGCTCCAGCCCCCACGTGGCCCACGACGCGCTCCAGCCCCCACGTGGCCCACGACGCGCTCCAGCTCCCTCGTGGCCCACGACGCGCTCCAGCTCCCTCGTGGCCCACGACGCGCTCCAGCTCCCTCGTGGCCCACGACGCGCTCCAGCTCCCTCGTGGCCCACGACACGCTCCAGCCCCCTCGTGGCCCACGCTGCACTCCTGCCACCGCGGGGCACACGACGGACTCCAGCCCTCGGGGGGCCCAGGACGCGCTCCAGTCCCTAGGGGGAACCACGACGCACTCCAGCCCCTGCAGGGCCCACAACGTGCTCCAGCCCCTACGGGGGGCCACGACGTGCTCCAGCCCCCTATATACCCTTCTGAGTGCCACTAAAAGAAAATAAACTATTGAACAAATAAATTAATTAATTACCAGCCCTATGCTCCTATATACTTCTTTAAAGAAACGCGCACCAGCCCCCACAGGCGCCCACAAGGTTCTCTAGCTCCCACAGGGGTCCACGACGCGCACCAGCCCCCACAGGCGCCCACAAGGTTCTCTAGCTCCCACAGGGGCCCACGACGCGCACCAGCCCCCACAGGCGCCCACAAGGTTCTCTAGCTCCCACAGGGGTCCACGACGCGCACCAGCCCCCACAGGCGCCCACAAGGTTCTCTAGCTCCCACAGGGGCCCACGACGCGCACCAGCTCCCACAGGGGCATACGACGTGCTCCAGCCCCCATGGGGACCACGACATGTTCCAGCCCCCAGGGGAGCCCATGATGTGCTCCAGCCCCCAGGGAGGCCCAGGAGGTGCTCCAACCCCCAGGGGGGCCCTTAACACTCTACAGCCTCCGCGGGGCTCATGACGCGCTCCAGCCCTCGCGGGGCCCACAATGCGATCCAGCCCTCAGGGGGTCTCACGATGCTTTACAGCCCCCACAGGGGCCCATAACGCACTCCAGCTCCCACAGGGGCCCACGACGTGTTCCAGCCACCGCGGGGCACAGGCACGCTCCAGCCCCCAGGGGGGCATACAACGTGCTCCAGCCCCCATGGGGACCACGACATGTTCAAGCCCCCAGGGGGGCCCATGATGTGCTCCAGCCCCCACGGGGGCCCACGACGCGCACCAGTTCCCACAGGGGCCCACGCGCGCACCAGTCCCCAGGGGGGGACAACGACGCGTTCCAGCCCCCGCGGGGACCCACAACGCGCTCCATCCCCCACAGGGGCTAACGACGCGCTCCAGCCCCCACAGGGGCACACAACATGCTACAGCTCCTAGGTGGGCCCACGACACACTGCAGCCCCCGTGGGGGTCAGGATGCGCTCCAGCCCCCAGGGAGGCCCATGACGCGCTCCAGCCCCCGCGGGGCCCACGATGCTTTCCAATCACCGCAGGGGGCTCACGATGTGCTCCAGCCACCGCGGGGGGCCCACGATGTGCTCCAGCCACCGCAGGGGGCCCATGACGTGCTCCAGCCCCCAGGGGGGCCTGCGATGTGCTCCTGTCCCCATGACGCACTCCAGCCCCGCGGGGTTCACCAGTTGCTGAAGACCTCAAGTATATCATTGGGCACTGCATACTCCCTCTCTAGGGACATCCAGGCTCAAATGTAGCCTATATACGCTTTCTAGCATAACAAAAATCAATAAGTTAAACAAAAATCTATAAACAAATGGGGAATTCACGAATTAAAACAAAATTTCCAGAGGTGATGATGCAGCGCAGCCCACCCATCATGGAAGGCCTCAAGTGTCCCAGTGGGCACTGCATGCTCCCTCTCCAGGCACTAACATCGCCTATACATAGGTTCAGAATCCCCAATTCATGCTCACCACCTGAATACACTTAAACACGTACAGAATCAACCACGCCTGCACATCGCCTGTTTCTAAAAACAGGAACAATTCTGCCCCTTTAAAAGCACGTGTGGATGGAGACCTGGCATATGCTTCACAGACATTCAGGGCTTCAGAAAGACTATTAATATTGCCTGTGTTTAATTCAGCCCCTTATTTGCTGCAGGTGAATTTCATCATCCGCTAATAATCCAAAAATTCCATAAATAATGCCAGACTGAGGACTTCACATACCACATCCCCTGCTTCGTGGTTGTTCTCACAGATCACGGTGTTATCTGGAACTTTCTTTTATGTTCAAATGGAAAATTAAAAATCACCTTCTGTCCTAGGGTTGTGGGAAGGTGCATCAACCAATGGAACATGTCTCTATATTTAGCAAGTGTAATGATCAAGCTGAAACACTTCCGATATTATATCTGGTTGAATACTATAGTTATTCCAAATCCAAAACAACTCAAACTGACAAGAGTGGACAATGGAATCATTGGTAATTATCATTGAATGTTGAGGAACATGAGGGAACAGAATTCTGGGAGATTCATTGGACATGAGGGAAGCACCAATATTCAAATTAGATGACAAAGCAGACAATAAAACAGGGCAATGAAGGCAGAAGATTCTGAAATCAGCTGACCTCAAGTTTCCTGACCTGCTGCAGAGGAGTTTTACCACCTGGAGGTGGGTAACCAATGGCAGGCCCTGGGGTGGGACCAGCACTGCAGGTAGGCATGTTTGCCTAGGTGCAGCCAAAGCCTTTCCCCACCCCCAGCCCCCACAATCCTCTGGATGCTTTTTCTATTTTTTTATTTGAGTTCTTTTAAAAGTTAGTGACAGGGCACCTTCATGTTGAAGGAGCCTCTCAGTTGCTTAGCTTTTACTGCAGCCTGCTGCTTCTCTCAAGCTGGAAGGCCTCTGATCAGCCCTCCAACTTTGAGAGCCCAATTGGACAGGGAACCTGTCTTCATGCCAGTTAAAGGTGCGCCTCTGGAAACAGTCCCGACTCTTGTTTCTAACCTCCGAAGTGAAAATTCAGCTCCACAAGTGGAGTAAAGATCCAGGTAGAGTAGCAGATGCGAAAATTCAAAGATCATACAAATGACTGGTAGATGGGCAAATGTCCTTCCTTGACCATAATTACCTTGTGAACAAAATGAGGTCAAGCTTAACTTTAAGTAGATTATATGTTGAAATTATGTTGGGTATCATAAAAATCTAGCTTGTTTAGTAACACTTCAATATCAATTTTGCATGTTGTTAATTTATGAGACTTGCTTTAAGTCAATCCCTTCTCACTGCACTCTACTGTTATGCCACAAAATATAACACAACGACACAGGAGCTTTACAGACTTTAATGTAAAAATCATTAAAGATATGAATAAAATAGAAAAATTGATGCATTCACAATCTAATGAACACAATCAATCCCGCTGTGCTTTTAACCTAAGTTTCATTATGTCAGGGTTCATTTTAGACTCACCTTTGCTACAGGCATTAAATTAAAAATTAAACAACTAAAGAACATATCTATATCTAATAGCTGCTATTTACACTTGTACAATTGGAAAGCAGCTCTGGAACACTGCCACATCAAATCTCCAAACTACAAGGCACTCAGTCAGTTAATATATTGACAAGTTCCTTTCTGACTGCCTGCCACTGAACTGAGCAGGGCTCAGTATTCTTGCCTTGGCTGTTGATGCACAAGTGAGTGTCACTAAATGTAAATATTTCATTTTATGGATGCAATATAGCAAGCAATCTTCTTTAACAAACTGTATAACATGTATAGGTTTCCATAGCATGTATTTGTCCCAATTTCCTGCATCAATAATTCTCTTTGTTTTATTTTTATTATTCTCCCGATCTTAAATTTCTCTCCTGATATATTCCAAGAATAGACTTTTATCTTTAACCCTGAGATCTAAGATGTGACTTCCTTCACATTTCTTGTATGGAACCCTACATTCTATAACAGAGAGGGTGTTGCTTTGGAGCAGGAAGCCTTGTTTTGTCCCTTGAAATCAAATCTTAGCCTATGACATTTATTAAGCATTATCTTTGAAGGCAGCCAACTTTCAATGACAGTCAATGCTAATATTCAAACCAGTAAGCATCTGATCAAGAGTGTAGTCTCTGACACTAAAGCTACCAAGCTGACTGGCAACATGCCTGTTGTGATAATAAATTTAGTTCTTTTCATATTGATGAAGATCACACTAAAACACCATATAGTTTCTCGAATCCTATCAACTCGAAACAGGCTTTTAATAGACCTTTGACTTTCCTACCATGTCATAGTTACATAATTTACATCAGATATATGCCTCTTTTCATACAAATATTCATGGTGTGCAGTAAGATTAAAGATCCTGTCAGACTGAGTTTCAGGAAACAACTCAAGTGTGGAATGAGGAAATGATGCATTTTTCCTTTTCAAGTACACTCATAAGTCATTCAGTTATTGTTGTTTTCACCCTCATGGACCAGAGATCTAAAGTAGTACAAGAGAGCATTTTTATTCTGAACAAAATTCCTCTGGTCAGCTTAACCTGATGCCAATCTTGATTATTGTGACGGTCTTCACAAATGAATAGCTTTAGATGCAGCAACTTCTAATAGTAACCCGACTGATGCACTATGCTAATACTCCACAACATGTACAATCATACTCCCTTGCCTCATTTCCCTTAACATAGTAGCCTGCTGACCCAGCAATTCCTTCCAGGAAAATCCAATTTACAATAGCTTGCATTCAGAAACTGAATGGAAATTGGTCAGATTTGTGACAGCACTAAACTAGGTGGAGCAATTGAGTTTGCTGAGGCAATTTAATAACCCACCAAAGGAACTAGATAAGATCTATAAGTGGCTGAGAAAATTACAGATACAATTCAATGCATTTAAGTGTAAGGCACATTCAAAGAAATATTCAGTGCTCTATGTGCTCTATAAATGACATCAAACTAGCCAAGAGGGAAGTCGGGGGAGATGGAATGGTGTTAGTACACTTGGTAGTTAACATGATCAGTCACGGAGTGGAATCATCTCAGATTTCCACTAAGTGAGGTAGCGGGCGGGGAAAACGACTTTCATCTGCCAGCTGCAATGATGGCTTATCACACTGTATCGTCCCAAACCCATTGCATTAATTATGCATTCCCGGGAATCACGCCATAAAAATGGTGGGCAGACACTCATTCGGCTGCCATGCGTCACCTTGCTGCTTCATCACACCGGGCGTCATATTTAAAGTGCAGCCACACACACACACCTCTCAGTGCTTCCAGCCCAGGACTGCTGCACAGAAGACAGGATGCCCTGAAAGGCAAAAAGACTATGCCCCCACCACACCCCCCCCCCAACCCCCCCGGTTTAGTGGCCCGTTCTTCGAGTGCCTATTGGACACTGTTGAGGCTTGCTGTGATGTCCTCTACCCTCGCTCTGGCCGCAAGATGGGCAGCAGCATCACCAATCCAGCATGGGAGGTGTAGCATGGTGGTCAGTGCCAATGTCCTTCAAAGGAGGACAGTCAACCAGTGCTGCAAGAGGTTGAATGATCTCCTTTATTCCGCAAGGGTAAGTCACTCTTCTCATCATTCTCAACTCAAACACTCACAAACCCATCATACATCCACTGGGCCGTCACTCACTGCCACAAGGAACATCACCATTCACTCTCTCACACGCACCTTCATTGTCCTCATCCCTTCTCACTACCCGTACATTCCAGGCATAATTATCATCTGGTCTGGCAGGTGTCCCGCTTATACCCTCTCCATCTCTATTCATGCAGGACTAGCTGGCACACAACAAGAGGGAGAGATCACAGGCTAATGGAGGAATGCCTGACATCAAGGTCCTCATGGTCTTCAAAAATCGAACCAGCCAGCAGGCCGGCGAGGATCTGAACCATTCCTGGGCTGACGGTGAGGTCAGCGCTGCTCTACCAAGTGAGGATCCAGCAGTGCAACATCCTCAGGCAAACATGCTGTGAGTGATGTGTCCTGTTTCACAGGCCACTGCCATGCATTAATTATCTCCCCTTGCTTTTGCAGGATCACCTGCCAAACAGCCGAGATTCTATGACCTGGGGCCTCCAATCAAACCCACAAAGGAAGCTCAGAAGAGGAATCCACTGAAACCCTTCCTGAAGTCCCATCACAGCGCTCACCCACACCCTCCACCAGCGCAGAGACACACACCTCGGTGGGACCTAGCTTTAGAGTAGCTTTGGAATCACAATCTGGTGAGTACTTTCTGACATTCTGACCCAAGCAGGCGGCAGCAGCAGGGACTTCCCAGGTCCCCGGCACTCGGAAGACTGCTGGAGGCCAGAACGTTGCTGAGCCTGAGTCAGATAACAAGCCTCTGGACTCAGTCATGTCACAGTTGTTGGAGCTGCAAAGGCAAGCCCAGAAATATCAGGAAGGGATGTCCACTGCACTCCTCAGATTGCAAGGCATGATGGGGGAACCTGACTGCCTTCAGGCTGAGGTGATAGTGCCAGCATGCCAACACATCAAGGTCAACACTGGTAAGACAGCAGCCAACATGGAAACCTTGGCCCAAGACATCGCTCTTGCACTGCTGCGTGGGCTGATCTTCATCACTGATGCCATCCAACAGCCCGACCTGACTCCAGCTAACCCTTCTTCTCAAGGAGTCAGCCAGGGACACTCGGGCACCCAGGGGAAGGAGGATCAGCAGGTGCACACCCCGGAGCCACCCATCCAGGTGACTCGGGGCGTGTCCGGTCCATCTGAACCCCTACCACAGAAGCTGCAGATCCACAGGCCAAGGAGGGTGGCACTGCCACACAGTAGGGCCCCGAAAGCACTCTGGGGCCCTCCAGGTCTCGGCCCTTCAGAGGACACCCGTCAAGGCCATCAGAGAGGGCGGTCACAGTCAGCAGGCTGCCTCCACCTCTCTATGGATGCCCTGTGAGCACCAGGATATAATGGCAGGGTTAGAAAGGTTAAGAATATGTAACTCTTATAGAGTCAAAACAATTAAACTAAATTAACAAAATTGGGATAAATCAGGCACAACCCCTAATTTAGGTCAGCTGTAAAACCAAGAACAAAGTTTAAAGGAAACTTACAACTTTAAACCAAAATGTGATAAAAGGGGTCAATAAAACACCCCAGTCCCCGCAGTGCCCACCGAGCATGGAAGGCCTCGAGAGTGCCGACAGACACCGCGTGCTCCCTTTCCAAAGACATCCGGCCGCGAACGTAGCCGCAGAAGAGGAATAAACAATCGGGCGGGACTCCCCCATCGATCACCCGCTGCCTGGACCTGTTAATGGCCAACTTGGCCAGGCCCAGGAGCAGGTTCACGAGGAGGTCCTCCTCCTTCCCAACCCCCTTCCGCACCGGGTGTCCATAGATCAGGAGCGTGGGGCTGAAGTGCAAACAAAACATCAATGAAAGGTTTTTCAAATAACTAAAAAGGGAGTGCAACCTACCACACCCTATGTATACATGGTCCACGGACTCCACAAGACCGCAAAAAGGGCAGGTATCCTGGGAGTCCGTGAAACTATGCATTCTCCTATTATAGGGGACTGCTGCATGCAACACCCTCCAACCCAGGTCCCCGATAGAAAGGGGGAGGACACCTCCGTAGAGGGCCTCCCATCGGGGGCCTCCGCCGCCGGACGGCAACAAGGCACGCCAGGGCGTGTCCGGGCGGCGGACAAGGGTGAAAAAATGGAAGGTGTGCAGCAGCAGTCCGTACAAAAAGCCCCTCTTTGCCGTGCCAAAAGGCACAGAGGGCATGTCCCCGAGGCGGCTCATATTGCGGGACACGAGCACCCAAAGGAGGGTTCGGGGCTTGGGGCCAATTTGGAATTCTGTCTGAACAGGGGAACGCTCAGACGGAAGACAACCGCGCACCTGGGCCACCTCGAGACCTAAAATAACGTCGGGTCCGAGCACGACCGTTCTCAGGTCTTGGATGGCATCGGCTGCGTTAAGAATATGTAACTCTTTCGAGTACAAACACGTTTCCATCTGTTCCTATTCAGATGAAGTTACATTGTTTCATAGTTTGCCATTGTGAGATTTGAACTCTTGATCTTGGGGTTACAAACCCAATACCATAACCACTTGGCTATTTGCACAGCCTGGGCATGGGAGTTAATCACTTGTACTTAATGTTCACTATTGTAAACAAACTCCAAAGAATGTCCATGCCTATGGCACCTTGTTGTGATGAGCAGTGTTCATGTCACTCAGATGTGAAACCTTTCTGCATAAGGTAAAAGGCAGGTGTCTCAGTCCAGGGCCTCTTCCCTGTGCTTTGTGCAGCCTTCAGACCAAAGTGATGGTCCGGCCTCTCACTCTCTGGACACATTACTGATGCCTGCACCTCGATGGTGCTTGTCATTCCTGCAAGAATGTTGTAGGCAGACATCACAGAGTTCCATCATTCTCTCTGTGTGCTCTCAGCATCTTTTTTAAGGTGGAGTTGGCCCCCATCTCTTCAGTATCTATGACCAGTGACACTGTGCTCCTGAAAGGGTCAGGTGCTGAAGGCTGACAAAGGAAAAAGTACATTTAAAGTTTCATGGTTGTGTCTCCATGATATGACCCTGTTCACAGAGCGCAAGCGAGCTGCCCCTCAGTCAGACATTCTCAGAGGCTTTGTGAAGATTTTTGGAGTGTCCTCGCTGCATATCGTCATCATCCTCCTGCAATTGAGCAACATTTAGGGCCTCCAGTGCATCTCCATGACAGGACCATTATCACAGAGGGTATTCACGCTGCCATAAGTCAGACTGGAGTCAAGTGTTCATAACTGAAATGTGAGGATCTTTGGTGTCTCCTCACTACATTTCATCATCATCCTCCACAAATCTAGCAGCTATGAGACCTCCCGAGTGCACCTGCTTCATCTAGCCAGTGCGAGGGCATCATCGCTGTCATCGTCATCTTCGAGGACCTCCTTACCTTCATCACTGTCGACATCTTCCTTATCGGAGGAGAAGTGCAGCTCCTCCATCTCCTCCTCAGCCAGCTTCTCTCCCCATTGCAGCGCCAGGTTGTAAAAGGCATAGCAGACGATGACGCTGCGTGACACCCTCTGTGAACTATATTGCCGGGCTCCACCAGGCAGTCCAGGCACTAGAACTTCATTTGCAGCATCCTGATGGTTTTCTCCACCAAGTTGTGAGTTGCAGCATGAGCCTCGGTATACCGTCACTCTGCTGCAGTCTGAGGCTGCCGCACTGGTCTAATCAGCCATGAACTCTGTGGGTAGCCCTTGCTCCTGAGGAGCCAACCCTGCAGCCTCTGTAAGACGCCAGGGATCTGTGACCGACTGAGAATGTACCAGTCGTGGATACTCCCTGGAAGTCATGCACGGACCTGCAGGATGTGTTTGTAGTGGTCACACACCAGTTGCACATTCAGCAAATGGAATCCCCTTGTGGTTGACAGAGTTGACAGTTGTTGCGACGGGGACCTGGGTGCCACATGAGTGCAGTCAATCCCACCCTGCACCTGCAGAAAACCCGAGATCAGGGCCAATCCAATCATTCTTGCACCCTGACTCTCTTGGCAAAATGCACAAAGCTGTGTGCGCTCGCGAAGATACGATCCGTGGCTTCATGGATGCAGTTGTGGTTGTGATACCTTACAGAGATCACCTGTGGAGCCCTGAAAGAAGGCACTGATGTAGAAATTGAGTGTTGTGGTCACTTTCACAGCCACTGGCTGTGGATGCCCTCCATGTCCTTGTGGCACCAGATCTGGCAGTAGCTCGCAAATGTGACCGACCAGTTCCCTGGACATGCGCAGTCTTCGTCGACACTGGTTCTCAGGCATCTGTAGGAATGAAAGGCGGCACCTATGGACCCTGAGTCCAGCTGGGCGCCAACCGATGATGGTTCACTGTGGCTTTTCAGGGCATGTGTGGGAGCCCCAGCTGCCCCTTCCTCCTGAGGTTGCTGCTCCTCCCTTTGCACAGCTTGGGGCCTCCAACACTCTCTTCTCTGTCGTCTCCACTCTCTGTAGGCCAGGTGACATAGAGCTAATTCACCAGGCTCCATGATCCTGATGTGCTCCTCTTGAGGGTGAAAGACAGACACATGGGTTAGCTTGGATATATTAAGAATCTCCTTTTGGTTAAGGCTGAAGGCTCCTTAATGATTCCTGGGGAGTGTTGGCCACCACTTGCATGGCCAGAGTTGGCTGCATGGCTACCCAAAACCCCAACCACCTCCCCCCCAACTCCACCTGACATATTGGCAGCAGCTTTGCCCACTGGACTGCATGCTGTGCTCTCAACTCAGGCGCAGGTATTCTCCTAACCCACACTGCAAGGCTGCGCTGTTAGCTTGAATCATGGGGGAGACTGGTCTAAATAGGAATGATGACATCGCAAAGGGCTGTGAGCATCCCCACCAGTGACTGCTCCATGGCCAGTTTTAGCAAGGCGATTGTACAACATGCGCAGTCGTCCAACTGTTCTGTAGTCCTCTAAAACACTCATTAGTTTGCAGTCTGTGCCCAACGGTGAAAAGCTCTGGAGCATTTGGCAGCACTTGCCTCTGCATTGCTTAAGTGGGCAGATAAGCTGGAGACCCGACTCCACGCATGTCAATGTGCTTGTGTCTGAACTGTCTCAACTGCGGAGGAGTGGTCACTTTTTATACAAGGTTTCCCTAATGTGTGTCTGCTTCCCTGCACCCCCCCACCCCGCACGTGCTTGGGTACTACCTTTAATTGCAGGGCAGCCCTTGACCCCACCCACAAGTTGCTTCAACCGAAGGGCGACCTGGGTGAGCACTGCGCAATGTTACTGTGCAGTCACCTGAGTTCCCCTCAAAGTGCAGCCCGCCAAGAGCGCTCCTTATATATGCTGTTGTGAAATACTTTGGCACGGACGGTTCAGCAGGGTGGGGGTGGTAATGATTCCAGCAGGCTGGCCTTGTAACGATATACAGATGTACTACATTGAAGTTCCTGATGTCTGATGGTGGTAAACACAGCTCATCATCAATGGGCTAAGCGGACGATCGCAAACTGGTTTCACCACATCGTGAAACCGATTTCTGGCCTTCTCGCCATATTGTCCACTCGTGCCACCGAGGACACCCGATGCCAGTGAGCAAGGAAAATTCCATCCATGGTGTAGCAATGGGCAAAGCCAGCAAAATACTATATGCTAAATAAATCAAACGTGGGGATAGATTTCACTTTGGGTGAGGGCAGTAAACCAGCAGTGCCCGTTACATGCCCCGCCCGATTTTCCTTTGCATTGATTTCAATGGAACTGAAAATCAATAGTTGTCAATCCACAACAAGCAGTTTGCTACTGTGCTGAAAGTGGAACTTGGCTCTATATATCAAGAGATGAAATGCTGAAACTATACAATTAGGCTAGACAGTAATCGGAATACTATACATGCCTGAGGCATCAGGTGAGGAACTGAAAGTGAAACTTCCCCTTTTACTTCCCTTTTCTTTTTGATATGGCTGAGAAACATTCTATAATATGTCAGATGAAATCTGCAAACTTTTTAAAAAATTTCTTATTAAATTTAGACGTACATCAGTACTTTGCATCAGAAAAATGCTTATTCAAAAATATTTTGCATTATTTAAAATGAGTATTCAATTTAAAATAGATTTTAAAATAATGCCGACTACTGGGGATGAACTTTAGCTCCCAAGAAGGGGTGGATTTGGGAAGGGTGGTAAGTAAATTTTTTAAAAATATATAGCGTGACCCTAACCCAATCTGAACTCACCCACTTCCAGTTCCATGTCGGTCCAGGGTGGGTTACTAGTCCGCTTTAAGTGGGTGGGTTGGTTTCCAAAATATTTTAAGAAGGTTTTGTGCCTTCATTTTTTACTGTTTTTAAAAATTTTAACTAATGTCAGCAGGACTGGAGAAAACCGACAATTAACAGAAGGCGAGAAGGGCTGGATCCATGTGCTAAGTGCCTTTACAGCACTGCTTGTGGTCCAGAAGGAGCAGGAGTATTTCTTCCAGGCCCCAGCAAGGTTACCTCTGTACCCCAACCCTACACTCTGTAACATGCCTGCCTTCCACTCTGATTCACTCATGTCCTTAGCAAAGAAAATCTGCCATCCTTGCCTGGACTGGCCTACATGTGACTCCACACCCATATGAATGCCCTCTGAAATGGACTAGCAAGCCACTCAGTTGTACCAAACTGCTACAGGATCTAAAAGAAATGAAACTGGACAGACCACACAACATTGACCTAGGCACCGAACAATGATAAACCCAGCCCTGCACAGGGAAAGGATTAGCATGAGGCTTCACATAGAATTACCTCTCAGCATACTCTTGTTATGTGATCTTATTTTGCTGATGATGTAGACTATCAATTTACATTAACCCTTTACACTAAATTAGCCACCCCCCAAATCTCTGATTCTATTAAATACATTATTTACATTATTCCACATTCCAGCAACCCCGTCCACCCCCCCCCCACCCCCCCGTCCCCCAAGTCTCTGCTTCTCTCTCAGAGGATGCATAGGATTCAAGTTTTCCATGTTCCCTCTCAAACTCGGTTGGGTAGTAGGTGACTCATCAGAGAGCTCTCACTGTTGGGTTCATCTCGCTGATTTTCTAGGTATCTAGTCCATCCTATTGAAAGTCCTCTTGTAGATACTAGTGCACTTCTGTTTCTTCTCACTATTTCATTTTCAGTCTCCAGAAGATAATATCACGGATGTGGCATTTTTTCCAAAACTTGGCTTTCGCAATTTTGGTCACAAATCCATACTGACTCCCCTACATCGAGTTCTGGTATATTATGTACTCTTATGCCATTGGCATAGTTTCTGGTTTGATTTGCATGACACGTATCCTCCTCCCTTTCTCTATATTTGCTGCTTTGAGGTATGGCATAAGCATGTGAGGAAGAACAGGAAGTTGAGTCCACATTCATCTTCCCATTAGAAGTTTGGATAGAGCGAAACCATTTTGGAGCAGTGTGGGACAGTAGCTTAACAGTGCCAAGTTGATATTGTCATTTTTCTTCGACAAAGCCCGCATCATCCTTACTCCTTGTTTGGCCCCCCCATTAGGCTATAGATATCTGGGTGGGCAAACCCGGAGTCTTCTGTGAACTGCTTAAACGTTTGTTGTCAAACTGAGTCATTGTCTGACGACTAGGCCTGGAATGCTGTGTGTGGCAAAATTTTATTTTAATAACATAAAGACTACTTCTAAGGTGGCACCATGTAAGCACTTAATCTAAATCCATCTGGGGTAATAGTCAACAACTATGAGGAATTTCTTCCCTTTGGGTGCAAAAAGATCCACAGTCTGGATGGAAATGAGGTTACCATCAGCGGTTCTCTATTCCTGGCGATGGATTGCACAGGTGATGCAGTTTAACATAATTTCTTCTAATGACTTTGAGATCCCTGGCCATCAAACACAATTTTGCAATCTGGCACAACACCTTGTAATGCTTAGGTATCCCTGGTGTATTTTCTGAAGGATCTTGAGTCTGAGAGCTCTATGTATGATCAATCTCTCATCATAAATCAGCAAATCATCAATGATACTGAAATGTCTAGCTCTGAAGAAGGGTCATGTGGACTCAAAACATTAACTCTGTTTCTCTCTCCACAGGCGCTGTCAGACCTGCTGAGTTTTTCCAGCATTTTCTGTTTTTATATCCGAGATGTCTTCATTGCTCAAAGTATTGCTTCAGGATGAAATTATTTGGAACCAATTTTGGCCATCCTTTGATGCAGTATTCTCGAATTTGAGCACATTCTTTATCTGCTTTTAGTGACTTTCAAATTTCATTTAGTCTTTGTATTGTTGCTGGTAGACATTTTGTGGTCAATGAAGTATAGGACTACACACCTTCAACAAAATTTATGTCCTTTTATTCAGGCATTTCAACAGGAATATGTGACAATGCATCCACTGTAGATTGTTGTTTCCCTAGGACATATTTAGTTGTAGCATTGAATGTGATCAATCTCAAGTGAAATCTCTGTACTCTTGGCAGCGTCTTGGCAGCAACTGCTAATTCTTTAGCAGTTAATAATGTAACTAATGGTTTGTAGTCTGTCTCAATGATAAACTTTAGGCCTCAGTCACAGTCGACAAACTTCTCACAAGCCCATGTGACTGCTAATGCTTCTTTTCAATTACCGTATATCTTTGTTCCATTTCATTCAATGATCGAGATACATAGTACACTGGCCTATGTTTAGCATTTCTCTGAGTCTGAAAGAGTTCTGCTCCTAGTCTAGTCGATGATGTATCTGTGGCAACTATAGTAGGTAGTTTTGGATTATCATATGCCAATATGTCTGGTGAAATGAGCATCTATTTTATCTTGGCAAAATTAAATTTGTTGATTTTCCTCCCAACACCATGTTTGGTCTTGCCTAAGCAATTGTCGCAGTGATTCATTTACTTGTGCCAGATTAGGTAAGAATTTTCCTACTTGATTTACCATTCCCATGAAGCACTGAAGCATTGTAAGGTGGTGGAAATTATTTGATTGTCTTGCTGTTTTGAGGGTCAGCCCTGATGCCTGATGCATGAACAATGTGTCCCAGAAATTTAATGGTTGGCTGTGAGGAAACACATTTATTATTTTCATCCTGCTTCTTGCAAGCATTGCAGCACTGCTCTCACTATGGCATCATGATCTGATGTAGTGGACCCATGGATCAGGATGTCATCCATGTGACAGACGACCCCTTCTAACCCTTCCAGAATGCTCATCGCCATCCTTTGAAAAATCTCTGGTGCTGATGAAATACAAAAGTGTAGTCGATTGAAGCAATCTCCTGAACAATGTGATGAATGTTGTCAGTGGTTTGGATTCCTCATCCAAGGGCAGTAAAATAATTGCCAAAAGCCATCATTTGCATCTAGTTTGGTAAAAATTGTCCTTTTTGCAAGCTTTGCTGGACTCTTATCCACAGACACCATTGGCTGGATCTCCCTTTCCACAGCATTTTTTATTGTGTGAAGTCAAAACAGGTTTGCAATGAGCCATTCAGTTTGGTAGAGAAACCATATCTGAGCACCAACACATAGGTTTCAGTACGGGTGAAGATACTCCTTGATGCAGCATTGACTCAAATGTTTGCTTCACATTCTGTAAAAGCAGGTATGGAACTTTGCTTGGGGTGAACAAGCACACTGGTTTGACAACTGGGCTCAGTGTGATGTGATGAGCTGTTTTCAGCTTCCATAGCCTCTAAATAAGTTTGGAAATTCTGTCCTGAATTCTTTCGGTTTCTCTTGGCTTCACAGTTCTTCTACTTTAAAGATGAATTGTAGATCTGAGCAAACTTTGCATCTTAATAGTGAACTCTTCTGATTCTTGATCACATACAAAGTTTCTGTGATTTCTCTTCCTTTGTACTGAAGTACAACAGTCAACTGCTCCTTGGCCTTCAGTTGAATGCCTCCTGGAACTGGAGTTGTATGGTTGATGTGGGAGGATGTCTTGCTTTAGCCACTGTTCTGTGCCTGAAAGAATGGAAATTCCTGCTCTAGTGTCTAATTTGAAGTTTCTTTTATATCATAATATCTGCACTCAAATAGTTTCCTTTAGATCCTATAATTTCTCTCAAGAACGCTACTTCATTGTCTTTCACATCTTCAACTTCTTGGATGCTGCTTATTTTAATTGGTTCATCCTTAAATTTCTAAGTTGGCAGCTTTTTGCTGTGGCATACAGTTTTAAAATGTTCTCTCCTCTTACAGGAATGGCACTCTGCATTTTTGGTGGAAAACTCTTCGCACCGATGCAGTCTTCCCACTGCATGGAGTAATGACAACTACCACACCCTCTTCACTCTTTCCCTATTTCTGAGTAGGTGCGCTGCTACTTCTGTGTCCTACAAACTGCACTGTCAGTCGTTTTAATCCACAAAATTTCCCTGTCGCCTCAAATAAATAAAGATTTTGCTTTCTCACTTTTGTCTACCTTATTAACTGCACAGCCTTCAATAGCGATATAAATACTGTGGCTACAAGAGCTGGTCAGAGGGTTGGAATTCTGCGGTCAGGAGCTCACCTCTTGTCTTTCCAAAGCCTTTCCACCATCTCCAAGGCACAAGTCAGGAGTGTGACGGAATACTCTCCTATTGCCTGGATGAGTGCAGCTCCAACAACACTCAAGAAGCTTGACACCATCCAGGACAGTTACTTGATTGGCATTCAACAATCACTCCCTTCACCTCCAATGCACAGTGGCAGCAATGTGCTTTTCACAAAATGCACTGCAGCAACTCACCAAGATTCCTTTGACAGCACCTTCCAAACCCACAATCTCTACCACCTAGAAGGACAAGGGAGCCATTGCATGGGAACACCCCCACCAACAAATTGCCCTCCAAGCCATACTCAATCCTGACTTGGAAATATATCGCTGTTCCTTCACTGTCACTACATCAAAATCCTGGAACTCCTTTCCTAACAGCACTGTGGGTGTACCTACACCACATGGATTGCAGAGGTTCAAGAAGGCAGCTCACCACCATCTTAAGGGCAATTAGGGATGGGCAATAATGCTAGCCTATCCAGTGATGCCCACATCTTGTGAACAAATATCTTTTTTTAAAAAAAGGAGGTCTAGAAAACTATTTCCTGATTTCTTTTTTGGAAATTTTCTCACTGTTCTAGCCTTGGGTAAATATCAGTGATCTTGCTCTTAATTGTTTTATGTTGATGAAAGAAAGGTATGAAATAATAGAAATGGAGCATTCCCATATGGTACAGGGCTTTTCTAGCATATTCTTTGAGATGAACAATGCATTTAATTTGTACAATCTGCTTTATTTGCAAGAGCATTAATTTGGGCTGGTTCAAAGCACTTTAAATGTGAATGTGTATGCACCATCAAACAGAGTTAGATGGCTCATCAGAATTGTTTTTAATGTTGTGATCCAGTAGGACTTTCTATTTCCTCTGACAGCATTGATGTAACTGGATGAAGGGGGAATATTTTCTTTTGGCAGCGTCGGTATGTTTATCAGTCATGGATGAAGAAGATAATGTTGTTCTCAACCCTAGGGATTAGTGGCATCTGTTTCTGATTCTTCTGGTAAGAGAACTTCTCTTAAAAAAAAGTAAAAAGGTATTGTAACAGTAGGATGATGTTTACTGCTCCTTGGTGTTGAGGGAAGTATTTGCATTGGTCTGTGAAGCTAAGACTGGCCTAACGTTCAAGCATGATTGACAAAAAGCCCACTTGTTATCTCTCAATACACAACGTAAACAATCTCAGTATGGAACAGCAATAGATACATTTTTAAAATGCATAAGAGTTTTGTTATATAGAGCAAATGAAATATTTTAGTTCTAAAAGTGGACACTTCAGCTACATTGGCTACACATTGACTAATCTGTCCAATTAGAATAGCTTGAATAAAGCCTGCCTTTAGGCTACATTGCCCTGGATATTAGCCTGGAGACATGTTCTGTGCAGGGGGAGGAGCTGTTTAGTGGTCGTGAAACGCAGAAGGTTGGGTTTCCCCAATTTTAATTACAATTTTAATTGTAATTGTTTTTCTGTTGATTTCCTGCTCATAGGCAGCCTGACAGGCAGGATGCCTGCCAGACAGGGAGGCTGCAGCACAAAGACACAGCCAAGGAGAGCAGGTCTTTTGGGGAATGGGGGGGATGTTACAGGCTGTGTCACGGTGGAGGTCCTATGGTGGTCAGGGGTGTCTGATGGTGGGAATTGCAGAGGGTGAGGTATTCACTGGGAAGCCTGTTGGGCTTGGATGAAACACTCCTGCCCCCCTCTGAACCACAATCATTGCTATTAAGGCACTAACATTAACCCTTCTCGCCTTCATTCACCTGCTGGGTATCCTCGGGCCTTGCAAAAGAGGCTGCTGTGCTTTAAATAAAGAATGACCATTAAATAATCAACCATATCATAATACTTAAAAGGTCAACCCGCCTCCCAATTGGTTCCCCCCTCCATCGTCCCGCTTCAGTTAAAATTAAGTGGGCACATCTATGGTGGGTTGGGTTTCTACCTCAGATCTTTTGAATTTTCATTTCTGGAATGACCGCAGCCTATCAGTTTTTGGGAGTTAAGATTTAAACTGTTGACTCACAGGTTGATAAGTCTGTGTGCCTTTGTAGTCTCTTTTCCATTATGTTTTGATGAAAGATGTACCCCCATCTTCATGGCCTCTTGGATTAAATTCTCTATGTTGTGTTAAATAGTCCTGTTTAGGTGAGTTGAGATCTTAATTAATTTTCTATATACTGCCATAGCGAGAATTCAACTCACACTGTGACAAGCTCACTTGTCATGAGGTTACATATCATCAAGAAACAACCTGACAGGTCATTCCCTGATATATGCAAATGCTCATCTATTGGCAGTTCCCTTTGTTTACTGAATACCAGTAAAGAGAATGACATATAAAATGTTGTCTTTCACGCACATCATTCTTTGAGTTAATCATGTGCAAATTTGATTCAGTATAAAAAGTATATCAGTGCATATATCTCAAGATTTTTTAACCATAGTATCATTAAGTGTTTCAAAATCTGACCTTATAGAAGACAATTTGAATATAATTTAATAAGAAAATGGGAACAAACATCACTGTGTGTTGTGAAGATTCCACTTTTGTGGGGATTATCCTGACAGGAAAGAAAAATGTTAAACAACTGCAGTGTAATGACAAACAGGAATGCTAGTCGAGCTCATTTACAGACTTGCCTCAACGTTCTTCAGGAAAATGGAAATTCGCTATTACTAAACCTTAATGAATGAAAAGAAAATCACATGATGGTATCTTTCTTTGCTTAACCCTTGATGGGTTGTTGCAATGTGATGATGTTATTAAATATGCCAGAAGTCCATGTCAGTAATTGGGTAGCAAAGGGCAGCAAGCCCTGCAGGATTTTCTGACCTTTAATTTTAAGGGATGGAAAGTGCTGTGGGGACCGCTGACGTCCACACAAAGCTCGGTGCTAGGAACATGAATTTGTAACACCTAAGCTGTGGAGGAATGAAGGCTATGTAGATGTTATAAAGGTAAAACTCACTAGATAAGAATTTCTTTGATCACTGTGTGCAGCAACATTGTAAATGTGCCCATGAGATTTTCTCTACTCAGAATTCAGCAAAATTATGAATACATTCTTTTAGAAGCAATCTATGATCGTGTTACAAAGAGGAAGACTTCACAAACACATTTTTCATGTCAGTAAACATGGTGATCAAAGAAATTCTCCTCCCCTTTAAGTTAGATTAAGGCTTTCTGCAAAAGCCGTAATGTAAAACGGTGCATTGCACTAAATAATGAACTTGCCCCATAGCTATTCTGACAGCTAAAGTGATCCAGACTATTCCAGAAACTCTGGAGTAGGAACCCATCTCAGACAATGGCACAAATTGGGAGATATCAGATCGGCTGCCCATTATAAGCAGTATATAATATTTAATTCCATTGATTAAATAAAACCTAATAGGTGCTGTGCATAGGGGTTGGTTGATTCAATATTGCCTGTTTTGTGCCACTGCTTGAGTTGAATTTCCACTTCTGTGCCTTTTCCTGAAACTCTACTAGCTGACAATAATGCAACACAATCATTGTATAGGTGAAAGAAGGGTTGGGCATAGGATAGGTAGCCGAGGGTTACCTGCCCCAGCTTCAGCCCCTGGCTTCAGAAAAGGAAAGGTGAAAAGCAATGCGGGAAGCAAACAAATATGACAAGTCATTTACCGAGGTGTAAGTCATTTATAGTGAATTGTCCTAGTTTTGCTGTGCATTCCTTTTGACTTTATGCACTGTTGTTTTATTTTTTAGATATTCTTAAGCAAGTTGTGACAAACCTCCAGTGTCCTAACAATGAATTTTTACTGCTCTTGTAGGTGAATAAACCCAGTTGGCATGTCTGCCTTTTAAAATTATCTGGATTAAAAGATTTGAAGAATGAATTTGACTCTAATTTATGCAAAGTCCTGCAGTACGAATCCTGATCCAAGCACAGCATTTTAATAAAACTACCCTGTTTTTGCTGTGTACTGGTTTTCAATGATGATAAGAAGAAGCACCACTTTGGTGCTATAGTATGAATCCTCCTGTCAGAAACGTGCAGTAAAAGGGAGAAAGACACCGGCCTGCAACCTTATAAAGCTTTGCAATATATATATTAGATCAGATAAAGCTGTAAAGCACCACCTAAAACAATTCCAATGTTATTTTATGTAGGAAATTTTCAGCCAGTATTGTTCTGGAGTTTTGTGAGAAACCAGAAAAACATTTGAACTTACCTCAGAAACTATATGAATACTTTTCAGTGTTGTACAACTCTGAGTGAGTGAATGGCTTCTAATATAACAATTTATTTAAAACAAAACTATTGCTATTAATAAAATGCTAATGCACTGCTAATGCACTACCCCAACCAACCTTGCTGCATACTCCTGCAATGATTTCAGTAGTATCCTGAATTGGATTTTGCTTTCTGCCATACTCAACCACCAGATTAGAAATGGGTGTAAATTATTGGCGTGGGGTTTCCATTTTGGTGGAATTGGATGCATCTCGGACATGCTAGGAACTCCATCCACCACATAGATACATCTTTTTGCCTAAGCTGATTTTCCCACTTCTGGGTAATTTTCTCAATTCTAACTGGAAGCCAGGCCTCTGGCAATGTTAAACCTGCCTGCAAAGGCTTGAAGACTGTGCATGACTCATGCATCTCAATGTTTAAAAAAGCATGTGCAAAGCAGCATTGAACCAAAGAGGCCCAGGTAAATACTGATTATGAAAACAATTTTATGAAGGATTCCACTTGGCATGGGTGAAGCAAGAGTTGTTTCATGGGAGAATTTTTGTTCCCTGGGAGATCAAGCTTTCCTGCCTCCTTTTCTGTCCGTGGACCGCAATCTCCAATGCTGTGAAAGAGAACTCAACAGCCCTCTCCAAATGTCTTGCAGCCCTCTTTCATCCTACAAGGTTTCCCTGCTGTGTCCAGCCAGAGTACATTTCCCCTTTAATATATGCTGGCTGTCGTTAAATGGCATCAAAGATGCCCAATTACCCACCCTCGCCACCCCAACTCCAAAAAGACATAGAGCAATCAGCATGGGCAGCAGTGACTGCAAGCCTGACCCATCATAATGAGAGCCCAGCAACAATTTCACATTTTCTCTGCATCTATATGAAGTGGCATATGTCACACAGTTGAATTTCTAGGCCATTTTCTGTGCAAAAACAATTTCTAAATGCGTCCTACCACCTACTACAATACTTCAAAAGCATTTTAGGTAGCAGAGATAGCTGGCAACCCACCTTGAGTTCAGGTGCATGGCACTCCGCATTCATCGATAAAGTTTGATTTCTTCAATGGACCTTCAACTGAAATAGCTAACCCCACCACAATGAATTTGCAACACGAGAAGTAGCATCTGTCAAAGATGTTCAGATGGGAGTCATACAACTTTTGGTGAAATTTTCCATTTTGTAGTCTAAGTCCGGTGGCAGGCGGGAAAGTTGCCGTGAATCCTGCAGGGTGGTGAGGAGGGTGAACACGTGGGACTCTCCGCTTTTCAGCTCATTAATTATACATCAGCAAGGAGCTTGATGAATCTTGTGGTGAGGCAGGTAGAAAGTTGCCTGGCCCACAGTTACCTCATGGGTTCAAAGGTCCTGGCACCACACGTAAAGGGCACCTGGACAACTCATTGCAGCCCAGGAGCTCCGCACTACTCCTCGATAGTCCATGCGGCTACAGCTCATGCTGGAGAAGCTCGCAGATGTGAGCAGCCACAACTCAGGACATACAATGAGCCTCAGACATAGCCTTTCGCTCATCTCTAGATAAAAGCGCGACCTGAGATAAAAGCATGTTCGGGCCAATGCTTGCCATTGCAGTGTTCCATTTTCGCCAGTCTCTTGAACTTATGTGGGCCCTGCTGCCTCCTGCTGCTCAGGCTGTTGCTCCTCCTGGCCTTGTGCCAACTGGCAATGGCCCCTAATTCTCCTCATCTGGATAAGAGCCATTACTAAAGCAGGGTTGCCTGCGGCCTGCATCATCATCTCAGTGGTTGTGTGAATGAATTGAAGTAATACATTTAGTGAGCATGTCCTGTACATGTTTCCCTCCATCTCAAAGCCAGAAGGTCAGTGCTAAGCCCTTCACCTGGCCTTTGTGTAGACATGGCATCCCCACTCTCCACTTCCAAGTAAAGGACATCCTGGAGGGCCAAAGATGTGTGTTCCTCCCATTCATACATTAATGCATATGGAAACATTGCTCTTTGACCAGGGTAATGAGAGCCATGCGCAAGCAGCTTCTCCCGGACACATTTCCACTTGTCCCCACTACCTTTAAAACTCTACAGTGAGAACATTGCTTTAGCAGCATGGAAAGACTAACCACGTGATCCCTTATCAGCCATGACCATTCACCCAGGAGAGTGGAGGTTTGGAGTCATGGGTTGGCTGCCCCCCGCCAGCCATGCCCCTTGGAGCCATTCCACCTCCCTCCCTCCCTTGATAGCTGCCTCTGACTGCAGCCAATGACAAATAGCACAGAATAAATGGCAGCTCCATCCTTTTCTCAATCTCAGTGCCATGAGACCCATGAGTCGGGAACAAACCTGCTGCAATGTAAGCTTAACCATAGAGAGGAGAACGCAACTGAGCATGGCTGACATCCAGTTGCCTCGTAATTGTTAGGATGTCAGTCTAGTTGTTCACTTGCACTGATCTTGAACTCCACTCACCTGAAAAGGCTCTCCTCCCACTACAGCAGATCACAATTACTAACCGCATCAGATTTGAAAAATGGTGTGCATCACCTTCCAGACTCGGTCCACAACTTTCAACTTCCCCATCACCCACCAACTTCCCCCCATCACTCTTGAACCTCCCCCATTATCCTGTACCCTATCACCATCCATCTTTACTTCCCTCAGTCTCCATGCTCACACTAATCCTGTCCCCTCCCATTATCCAAGTCACCTGTCTTGTTCGCCCCCGAGACCCACGCAATGGAACTTCACCTACCTGCCACCCTATCGCATCCGACTCCTCCCTCTGAGTCTTCCCTCCTATCACCAGTACCCTGAGTTCATCCCCCAGGACCCCACTGTCGACACCACTGATCCCGCCCTCTAAGAACTTCCCTACCCCTTCCCCAGACGCTCCTGCAAACCCCTCCCCCTTGCCAGGGTACTCTCCTCACCTTTCCTCGGTAAGCCTGCCTCCCCTGTCCAGCCTTCAATCCACCTTCCACCCTAAAACCCCTTCCAGCCTTCACCTACCTGCTGTGTCCAGCCTTGGTGCAGTGTTTGCTAATGGCACTTATGAAATTGTGAGGACCCCAAGGAGGAGAAAGCAACATCTACTGATCTCAAATTCGTGGAAGAGTTGAAGCTCACCAGTAAATACAGACATAAAAGTGAAAGTTCTAAATTCTCGCTGGTGGGAACTTAATTTGGAGGACGAACTTAATTCCGATGAGGTGGCCTTTTAATGAGATGCTAATTAATGCCAATGGGGTTCACGACATTGCTCATTGGGAAACTCGGCCCACTTTTAACCCATTTTGAAAATTTGGAGAACAAAATTCGCACGGTTTGTCCTACCGTCAGGAAACAGATTTTTTGCCTCCTGCCAAATTAAATGCCCCTGCATGCCACCATTCCCGCTGCTGGTGGGAATAAAAGATTCCATCCTCCCAGTTCAACCAATTCCTTTGTTTTGGATGAATGGATAGAGGCTTTCATCAGATCACAGTTCTCCTAGAATCTGCTTTGCCCTAGATTAGTAGCTATGCTAGTGAACCCCAGTAGAAGGGGCAGTCATGTATTGGAAATAGAACACAATGCCATTTCTATTATGGCAAGATTTCCCTACTGTCATGGCCCCTGAACCTAGTACCATAAAGCTGTTGTGCCTGACTGTCATGGCAGACAATGAGCTGTTATTGTTTACAATAGTCTCTTTCATGTTCAAGCTCCTAGAGATTACCAAACAGGGACATCTCAAGATCTCTTGAATAAGCCACATTAGCATCCCAATTCTCATACTGCAACATTGTTCGAGCATCCCAGAGAGGCACCAAAGCAGGTAAGTGCACTTCAGACAGATTCTAGGTCTTTCTGTAAGTCTTTCTGAATGGAGTGTTCCTGCAGCCACTTATGATCCTGCAATTTTACTTCACATCAATATCAATTTTGGTATTTGGGTAGATGTTATTGATACAGTGGAAGGACTAGGTCATAAATTGGGAATGACTTCAAATACAGGAGGGATTGGATTATTCAGATGGAGTTCTCTTCATTGAACATCTCTGGATGCAGGCAATTCTCATAATAGATCCCTGTCATGTCCTCACCATTCTATATTTTCTCAGTGTGATTTCCTTCATTGTGCAGTTGCTAGGAAAGGACAACATGTACATGGGAATATGACCAGCTTCAGGCTCTCCTTCAACACACAGCATCAGGACTTGGATATGCATTGCTGATGCTATATCAACCGTCACTGGACCAAACTTTTAGAAGTCTCCACCTAACATCAGCTCAAGAAAAAGGCCTACCATCAGCTTCTCAAGGACAATTAGAGATGAGCAATAAAATTTCAATTTTACCAGTGATGCTGAAATATCAAGAATGAATCTATAAAAATACTTTGGTGTTAAGTTCAAGAAATCCACCCTTAATTTACTCTCCACCTCTCTAGCTGCCTCTCCGCCTTTAAGATTTTCCTGAAAACCTCTTTGACAAAGTCTTTTGTCATTTGTCCTGATATCTATTTCTGTGGCTGTGTTTCAAAAATGTTTTTATTAATATCACTCTTGTTAGGTGCTTTGGGGTGTTTTACTGTGTTAAGGGTGCTAGATAAATGCAAATTGTTGTTATAGCTCATGAAAGTAATTGCATTGTGTGAAGGGCCTGAAGAGTGACATTGGTCTAGTCAATGTCACTTTTAGTTTGGGGAGTCTTGCAATCAGTACAAACCAAGAGTCCTATTTTGCTTCCAGATATCCATGGGGGAAGTAATGAATAAGTGCACTTCAATATAAACATGGGTGCAAAATGACTGATTTTGCTGTATTCCATGTGACAGCCTGGGAAGAGCCAAAAGCAGAGAAGGTCAGGGCTATAATGACAATGACCACATTAGACAACAGTTTGCTAGCTGTAGCAGTTGACTGCAGTTCTGTTTGCAGGAATGGGATCAACCCTGTGACTGCCTTCCTTGAGAACTGAAGCCTTGACATGCACTGCTGTTTGGAGAATTGTGGGTATATTGTTCTGAGATTGTAACTCTATTGGGATGGTAAGAATTCCTTCAAGTTCATCTACTTCTATTTGTTCTCCCTCTTACTGCAGCTATTTTTGCTCTTGCCCCTTTCCTTTTGCTCCTATTCCTCCTCTACCTCCAAGAGTGGGATTCCTAAGAGGACCCACATGAATAAACAATACCTGAAGCCTCTTAATGTTGCGGAACCTACAGTAGCAAATTCAAGCAATTTCAAACCTTTAAAGTCAAAAATGACATAGGCGATGTAATTAAAAATGTAACTTGAAGCTCTATATAGCTTTATCTCAGGACAGTTGAGAATCGCTTTAAATGTTTGAAATGGTCACCCCAGTACTTGTATCGATCATGGTTGGCGGTCAGGAGCAGGAAGTAGTTACAGTCAGGTGTTGAGTTTGGAAAATGATGACAATATCATACTGACTGTACTATTTATTCTCTAGGCTTCTGTCTGCTTCAAATGAGAGGCATGGGCATCAGGGTTAATGTTTCTTGGAATGCCTGAACTTCTGTAAAAGCAGTGGCGAGTGAGCAGGAGGAACAGGTGTTTTAACTTCCAGATGTTAACCACTCCATTTATGAGCTCAGACCAGTTGGTAAAGAGATTACTATCTCTCACTTCAACCTAAATACTGAGTTAGGGGTCTAGAACCAGAGGAAGTATTGAATATTGTGGCTGGAAATCCAATGTGTAGCAACTCAACAAAGAGGATTCTCATTCAATCTTCAGTTCCCATCCAAAAATTGGCGAGGTGTGGCGAAAAATTCCAGCCCTCCTGCTTGAAATCTTTCAATGGACTAGTATGTGGTATTCATGCATAACTCGACAATATCAATCTAGGCTTGGGATTTTTGGTCAGTTTATTGCCTATTGTCTTCTTTCTCATCAGAGGCAAATGCAGTCTGGTCTTAACTTTCACTCACTTTGAAGTAAGATGAGTTTTTAGTTACTGCAGTCAGCAGTCAGCATGGAACCTTTGATGTTAATCACTCTGTTTTCAAGTTCATTGGTGCGGATCATTTCTCTTACTTCACTCAGCAAACAAATACCATGTTCTCTTTTTTGATCTTGAATGGTTTAGCTCTGAATCAACGGTCTGCGTATGATTTTAATTTTCCTTTCTGCCTCTTGATCTGTTTTGCAAACAGCTGGGTTTAACAGTTGGGTCAATAGGTGAAATAAGCTTGACTTCCCATTTCCCATCTCAGAATAGAGAGAAGCTCTGCTGTGTTATGATAAGATGTTGTTGAGCAATTTCACAACGTATGTTTTTATATTTTACTCATAACGTTATCCAGTTTTGGATGAGTGACTTCATGTACCATTCGTTTCTTTACATTAGGACTGGAGAGTCACTCTGTCTGGACATACTAACTCTCTTATCTCAACAGCAGTGTCATAGATACACCCATCTCACCTGTTTATGATGATTTTGGGGTAAGGACATTAGCAAATGGAGGGAGAGTAAAGGTAACTTATGAAGATCTACTCAAATATTGTAAACTCAGCAAAGAATTGAAATGGAAACAGCTGTACCCACAAGTTTAATAGATTGCTGAAGGTCAAAACAGTGTACTTATTTTCTCTCACTAGGGTCAAGATAATGAACAATATATTCAACTGTAATTTTATTGAAAAGCAGGCCAGTTGAAACATGCTGATTCTAACTGTGAACTGGCTTAGCCGATGTAAACCTGTACCAGGATGCTCAAGCCTATTTGTGAATTATTATAACTTACTTATTTTCTGCATTTTCAAAAGACCCACAAAGGTAAAAGGAATCTCTTGTTATAGACTTATGTTGTGCCCGGTGGCTGCAGCACATGATAGGTTCCAGCTGGGAATAGCATATGCAAAGCCCAAAGCTGAGGTAGTGGGATTGATTATGGGACAACCTGAGCGGAAGAGTGACATTAATAGACAACGATGAGTACTGTGGAGTGTCTTATTGAGGTCATGTGTCCTCTATGGCTAGTCAAATTAAGGCAACTGATCAACAAGTATAAACATTCATTATTATTATTAAACATTCAGTGAATGTTTTTACTACTATTAAATATTCATTTCTAATAACGGGAGTATGATTCAGATCTGATCTAATCTCTTTAAATCTTAGGCTGGAATTTTACGGGCCTTTTGGAAACAGGCTCTGAGGCAGGGTGAGGGTTATAAAATTGAGACAGAAGATGTCGGATCAGAAGTCCGATATCCTTATGTGTTGCCCTATTTTCCTGATGGTGGGCAACACTGAGGGTGGGCTTTACAAATAGACATAGCAGGAAGGTAATTAAGGCAATTAATTGGCCAAATGGGAGCAATGTTATGGGGTTTTTGAATTTTACTGATGATGCAATGGAACCATTGTCTCACCCAGTAAAAAGAAGATGCAAACATAGAAAAAAGCCAGTGCGACATGCCAGCTAGGGTGGAGCAGCAAGGGCACCAACAAACACAGCCGTGACGGGGGTGGGGAACATGGTGCCAGCGCTGCAGAGGTGTGCTGCAAGAGTGCACTCGGGGCTGTGGCACTTGAGCGGAAGAAACAGGTTGGGGGTTGGTGAGTGCGGGGCTGGGTGGGTGCGGGGGTGGGTGGGAATTT
This sequence comes from Carcharodon carcharias, assembly GCF_017639515.1. Lineage (NCBI taxonomy): Eukaryota > Metazoa > Chordata > Chondrichthyes > Lamniformes > Lamnidae > Carcharodon > Carcharodon carcharias. Next base: position 176,333,463 of record NC_054468.1, on the reverse strand, counting down.
GCAAAAAAGGCCTTTCACACTGAGGAAGACAACCTGACAGGGTCTCATTCAAAGAATTACATAGGATATACAGGACAGAAACAAACCATTAGGCCCAGCCAATCCATGTCAGTGCTTATGCTCCACACAAGCATTCTCTCATCTTTCCTCATCTAAATCTATCATTGTAACCCTCTATTTCTTTGTCCTTGCTTGTCTAGCTTCCATCTAAATGCATTTATACTATTTACTTCAACCACTTCCTGTAGTAGAAAATTCTACGTTCTCATCATAATTTGGGTTATAATGTTGTTTCTGAATTCTCTATTGGATTTCTTGGTTACTCTCTTATATTGATCGCCTCTAGTTATGCTCTACTTCACAAGAGGAAATATTGTTTCTGTATCCACTCTATCAAAGCCTTTCATAATTTTAAATACCACTTTAGGTCACCCCTTGGCCTTCATATTTTCAAGAAAAAAGAAACCCAGGTTGTTAATCCCTTCCTAATATTGTCATGTCCCAGTATATTCTGAACTTCAGACCTATTATTATATTTTAAAAAAGACTGACTGTAAAATGCTAGAAAGATGGCTGCATGAGAACCACCTGACTTCTCTTGTGGATTGTACCCAGCCCCTTGTCACAAGGGGGAACAAAAAGAACATTCCAGACTGATGTTGACCCAATGCCTTTCCTGAAACTAATTCAAAAGGCTTTGATCAACTGAATGGGTCTTTCAAATACAAAGACACTGGCTGCCTCAAACTCTAAAGATGTGAAACACAAGATATACAATCTAATCACTGCCTTATTTGGAAAAGGACTTTGAACTTGTACAAGTCACATAATGAAATAGCCATACTTTCTGTTTGGTTTTAAAAAACAGCAGAAGCCATTCCACAGAAAGAATTCGACTGAAAGCCATTGAACTTGCTGTGAGTTATCTAAGCAGCCAAGATAATAAACATCAATACCTTGAAAGTGGGAGAAGGACTCTTCACAACCTGTTCCAATTTCAAGTTCAACCAACCTCCTGGAAACTTGACTATATGCAGCCTCACAGTTTACGGAAAATCCTTTGCTTTACAAGACCTTCACTTCAAATAAAGCATCAATTTCATCTAACAAACTTACAAGCCCACCATGAAAGGGAGTAAGACAATTAAAAGTTTCAACAGCATTGTTTTTACCTTTAACTGTACCTAATTTTTGTGTGTGTGAGACGTGAGGTGAGTGAGTGTGACGTTGCGTTTTAAATTCTGAGGCAAGTGTGTTCTACAAAATAGCCTCCTTCATTTTTTAACTCACAAAAAGCTTGCTGCTGGAAATTATTTTATAGGGATTCCTACTCTGAAGGTAGGAAAATACTCCCTCCCCCACCTTACATACAAGCACATTAATCATTGGCAGTAAAAAGGAATACATAAATTCTGTCTGTGGCAAAATGTATATATATGCATGTCTGGTTTCATTCTTGTAAGTCTTTTCAGCACCCTCTCCATTGCCTCTATATCCTATTTATAAATTGGTGACCAGAACTGTACACAGAACTTTAAATGCATCTAACCAAGGTTTGATACAGGTTTGGCATAACTTCCCTACTTTTCAATTCTATCCCTCCAAAAATAAAGCCTCGTTCTTGGTTTGCTTTTTTTATGGCCTTGCTAACTTTTAGTGATTGATGTATTTATACTCTAAAGTCCCTTTGTTCTTCTAACCTACCTAGACTTGCATCCTCCAAGTCATAAGTCCTTATTCTTATGACCAAAATGTACTACCTCACAGGTATCTGTGTCGGACTTAATTTACCAATTTTTGCCAATTCTGCAAGTTTATTAAAATCCTCCTGTAATTTGTTGCAGTCCTCCTCAGTATTGGCTATTTCCAGTTTGGTGCCATTCGCAAATTTATAAATTGTGTTTTTGATTTCACCGTCTAAATCATTAATGTAAATTGTGAATTGTAGTGGTGCCAGCGCTGATCCTTGTAGAATTCAATTCCCACCTTCTACTCTTTATTCCCACTCTTTTCTGTCTTGACACCAGCTAGCAATCAAATCTGCCACTTGCCTCCTGAGTCAATAGTCTGACTTTATTCATTAGTCTATTATAGGGTACCTTATCAGAGGCATTTTGAAAATTCAATAAATTACATCTGTTGTAATATCGTTGTGTAATTTCTCTGTTATCTCCTCAAAAATTCAATAAGGTTGGTGATAGTCATTTAGTCGTACAGAACTTGAGTATTACTGAAAAAAGAGACATGTCGAAGCTTTTCATCTTGCACTCAGCAGGACACTTTGCAAGAATAGCAATATAAGGGAAAATCAACTATTTATACTGCACATGAAGAGAGTGCTGATTGGTTAGCAAGTAGACTCTGATTGGTGGAGGGGTTGCCATGGAGAATGCATTGGTGATGGTGACTGACAGTTAACTGCGATGCAATTGTTTGAAATTTAAACCAGGCAGCTTCTTTCCTAACCCTTAAATGTTCCTTGGTGTCTTTATTCATCTATTGAGACTCACTAGTGCTTAGTTTGTTCATTCCTTTTCAAGGAATATAATTTCTCTGAACTCAGTTGAACAGTGCTTTAAATGTTAACCAATGATGTTCTATATCATTGCTTGCCAAAGTTGATGCCTGTTTTATTTTCCCAAGTTCTATTCTCAGCCCCTCAAATCAGCTTTTTTTCCCAATCTATTAACCTGGTTTCTATCATACTTAGTCCTTCTCTATCATCATCTTAAAGCTTGGTATATAATGGTCACAATTGCCTTGATGTTCCCCAAAACCTACTTCCCTTATCTGCTTATGTCCATTCTCCATTACTAGATCCAATAACAAATCTTCATTTGTTGAACTTTTTACATATTGGGTTAGAAATAAGTCTTGTACACATTGTAGGATCTCCATTCCCTTATCCCTTTTACCTACCTCCTTCTGTCCAATTAATATCAGGGCAGTTGAAATGCCCCAGTATGTTTTTTATTCAATTCCCTGATATGTCTCTATATTTCTTCCTCCACCTCCCTTCCACCATTTAGTGTTCACCCAGTCTTCGGGGCTCCATTTAGGAGGAGGAGGAGCACCAGAGAGGGAGGGGGATCCAGGCATAGGCAGTGGGAGATCAGAAACATCAAGGTCAACAGGAGGGCCTGCATCATGTTAGGGACATAGGAGAGGGTTCATAAGGATCCACAAACAGCCTCTTTAGTGCAGAAGAGGTTACTTTCCAGAGAGGGTCTACTGTCCCAGGCTCAACTACCTGTAAATGTCTGAGTGCCAGTGTCTCTAAAGATTGCACCTCTCCTGGAAGGCTGTCACTGATACGTGTGCCATGTTGTAGGATGAGCTGAGCCTCATACGATTTGGTTTCCACCCAATACCAATGGTATTGAAGTTCACCATGACACTGAACTTCTACATCTCTGTGCCCTTCCAGGTATTCACCGAAGATATTTGTGGAATCTTGCAGTTTGTAACACATCAATGCATCCCTTTTCAAGAAGGCCAATGAAAGTGTGTTTCCACACAGTTCCAGACACAGTCAAGCTGAGAAACCCTCAGCTATTGAAGCCATAGCTTTTCATGGTCATCATGGTTCCATAGAAATAGCCATGATGCCTCCATAATTCAGCAGTCCCAAGTCCGAAAACTTTTCCATCCCTCGCGTACCTTCAGGGATGGATACTAGGAGACAAGGGTTAGCCACTGAGGACATGGCTGACTGCACTTGTAAGGAATCCACACAGAGGAGAGGTTCAATACCTGCCAGGGGGCAGCAACCATAGAGTAGGCCACAGGCTTCTGAAGAAGCAATTTCAATTGATCTAGTGGAGCCCTTCAGTATGCCCCAGTGAGGGTCTTACACAATGCAGTGGTTTGCTATGCACTGCAAACCTGGCACTGCAGAGGGGGGAGGCATTGAACAATCAAGATTTCATGATTTGTGATGCCTTGTCTAACAATGAGGATGGTGGGGAGCATGCTGACCAGGCAAAGCAAAAGGAAGGATTCCAGGAACCACAGGCAAGGCACAACGAGATATGCACAAGGGAGGCTCAGGACACGCTTACACACAGGTGTTTCATATGACCCTTGTTACCTGTTGGTTGCATCCCAATAAAGCCATATTGTCAGCTCTGTCATTTTCCTCTCTGCCTGTCATGGCCCTTTCCTTCATGTAATGGACTATCTTCCCTTGCATGCACAAAATGAAAACCATTACTTTCCCCAAGCACAGCACCTATGCTGTTGGCAGCCCAGTTGTCCATATTGGACGCAAATGAATGCATCCTGAATACAGGCACTCTGGAGGAGCATTGTGGAGTCAGCAATGACAGACAGTCACCTCTTACTGAGATCCAAACATGCTCCTAGCAGCAAATGCTACTGCCTGATCCCATTACAACCAACTAAGTGTTCAAATCCCTTCCACCAAACGCACTCTCTTGCATTACCATGAACAAACACCAAAGGGAAAAAAGGTATTAGAGACTCACCTTGGCAGACCAAATGAGGCCATTGATGCACTTGCAGCAGCTTATCCAGGTTTGGATGGGCAGCCGCATGGCTGTTGACCTCGTCTGTGACCCCTATTCAGGCTTGTTTGGTCAGGCGGGCCAGTCTCCTTCTTCCATCCTTGGGGAAGAGGGCCATAAACCTTGCCCTCGCAGGCTGGAGGAGAACTTTCAGGGAAGCATCATTGAACTGTAGGGCCATCTGCAGTCTTCCTTCTGCCATTGTGGCTGCAGGTTTCCTTTAAATGCTCAGTTTTCCAGACAGGCTGGCAGTCACTATTAAATGTAGTGTTGGCAACTCTTTAACTATGGTGCCAGCACCCACCGTGGTGTCACCTGACATTGCCTCTTCCACCTCGCATCAGACCTCTGCGCTCTCACTGGTAGGGCCCTGTGTCTCCTTGCTCTTAATTGGCCAACCCATCCAAACAGAAGCAGCTCCTGCTTCCAGCCCCAAAATCAGGACATGCAGCCTAGACAAAAATTCAGCCTTACGTCCTGATGTTACACTGAACTTAAATGTCTTCAGGATCCGTCAATTCACAAGTTTTAATTTAAATATATCCTTCTATTTAATTACATCTTTACAAATATTTCAGTCAAATTACCGTAGTTTAACAAATTTTAACCGCATCAGCCCATCAGATTTTTCTTCAACATCACAAGGCAGTAATATAAGATATATTTTGATGACAATGCAAAATTTTGAAAAGATTCCAATATACCTAATGTAATATAAGCACAGCTACAATATACAAATTGTTGTGTTCCAAAGCTGAGAATGAATGCTGGTAGCTTTACACTCAATTATCCTTCTGCAGACTATTGCTACAAAGTTTACTTTAAATTATGATATTTATGCAGCATATTCTGAAATGTGTTTAAATCTTTGGTAAATATTTACACCCAGTGAACTAGAAAAACAACTTTAATCAATTATTGGATGCAGATACCATTCTGCCAGACAACTCTGTATATTCTAATACTTTAAACCCCTTACAATACAGTGCTATAAATCACTGCTGTCAGATTCAGGGCTGTATGGTTAATGATTTTTGTAATTTCTGACATAGCTTCCAATATAAAATATTTCAGCCTTACTGATACATTATGATGTACCACAAAGCAATATTGTTTTATTTTTGACCATCTCTACTTTCAAAGATGTGCAATAAAACAATTTGCATCATGTTGCAGAAGGGCAGTGAATAATATTAAGACTGTGATGGTTCAGTGGAAAACAAAAATTTAAAGCAAATCCCCTTGAATGTCAGAGTACCACCATGCAGCAGAAAATTTATTAAATCATAACAGGTGCAAAAAGGAAGGCAATAGTTCTGCTGGTTTTCAATCTGTTGACTAAATCAAAATGGACCAATTGTCATGGCAAAGATAAAAAAGGCGCCTGACGCAAAAGCAATAAAAAAAGTCTCAAACTTGTGGAACTGCTGATTGATAGCATTCACAAATGGGGGAAATGGTAGTGTAATGGTAATCTCACTGGACTAAAAATTCAGAGGACTAGCTAATGATCTAGAGGCATGGGTTCATGTTCCACCATGATAGCTGGTGGAATTTAAGGTAGTTGATAAATCTGGAATATAAAGCTAGTCTCAGTAATGGTGACTATGACAACTAACATCAATCATTGTTAAAAAAACACCTGGTTCATTAATGTCCTTTAAGGAATGAAAACTGTTGTTCTTATCTGGCCTATATGTGACTCCAGACCCACAGCAAAGTGGTTGACTTTTAACTGCCCTCTGAAATGGCCTAGCAAGCCACTCCGTTCAAGGGCCTTGGCAGCAATGCCCATATCCTAGGAAAGAATAAAAACAGTTTGCCATGCTCGAGCTATATTCCAATGTATGCCATTTTTTATGCAGATAAAAGTCATGAATGGTTTAATGCCAGAACATATAAAACTTACAAACAGTTAGGAAACATAATTTCTCATTTACCAGAAGTACAACAGGGTGATATTTCCACCTGCCAGTCTACCCTGATCTTGATTTTGTCCCCAGGATAACTTTGTCTATATAAAGCCATGTATGCTCAACACTATTTTTGGTGTTCCTTGAGTATTCACCCTAAAAGGGGATTAAGCCTTTCTCAGCAAACCTTGCCACTGCATTGTGTGGGGAAGGCAGCTGGGCTATTGTGGACAAAGAAGTGTAGAAAGGTTCAAAGTCATACAATGTTAAATTTTTTGCTTTCCTAATAGCAATCAATTAGAAGATGAGAACTTCACACTTCCCTCCCACTAAGCTGTTCACCTGATGTGCAAGCTTTACACAGGTATATTTGGAGGTGGAGGTAAAGGAGATGAAATTGGTGTGAATTCTGGCAGGTGTTCCACTGTTGTGGAGGATAGAGGCAGTGGACCTGAAATCAGCTTGCTATGATCATATTTGGGTAACTGGCCAGTTTGTGGGAGGAGATCATGTGAAGAGCAAGCTAACTCTCTTTGTGTTTTAAGAAACTGCTTTTCTCCAGGGCAGTCAGAAGAATAGAGTCTGGGTGTGAGACCAGAGAGACCTGGAGTGGGGAGATTGTGGCATTGTGGTAATGTCACTGGACTAGTAATTCAGAGGCCCAGGCTAATATTCTGGGGGCAAGGGTTCAAATATAAGAATTTTTGATGCTGCAGTAGAAGCCTTGGTTGGAGTGATGCCAAAGAGGAACATTATGCTCTATCCATGGGGTGCCAGGAGGCCCTAAGGATAAATTATGAAAGGAGTGGAAGCAGGCAGTGATGGTAGACAATACTAGAAGTCAGACTCCAAGTATTTGGATCTAGTGTTAAAAAAGTTAGATGGCTGCATACGAATAGCCTCACACAATGTTCAATGTACCATACCCCCATCACTCTCCTATCAACAATGTATATCAATCATCTGTCAAATGGCTGAGCACACTGGATACAGAAAATGGAACCTGACAAAATCCCAACTTGTGCTCCAGAACTAACTTTGTCTCTAGCCAAGCTGTTCCAGTACAGCTACACCGCTGACAACTACCCAGCAATGTGGAAAACTGTCCAAGTTTGTCCTGTCCACAAAAGGTAGGACAAATCCAAACCAGCCAATTACTGCTCCAACAGTCTACTCTCATTCACCAACAAAATGATTGAGAGTGGGCAGGATTTTACAGCCCCTCCTGCCAGTGGAATCTTCTGGTCCTGCTGAAGTTGATGGAGATTTGAATGGTTTGCAACAACCACCGCGGGGAAGCCTGCTGCATCCACCATGGGGAAACCTGCCATGGAGGGCTGGAAAATCCCAGCCAGTGTTGTTGACAGTGTCACCATGTGGTAATTACTCATCAATATCCTGCTTAAAGATGCTTGTTTGGGTTCCGGCATCACCATTCCAATCCATACTTCATTACAGTCCTGTTCCAAGCATGGACAAAAGGGCTGACTTCCAAGGGTGAGATGTGAGTGAATACCCTTGACTTCAAGGTAGCATTTGACCGAGACTCACAAGGAACAGGAATTGGGGGAAAACTTTGTTCTCACTGGAGTCATACATAGCACAAAGGAACATGAAATCATAGAATTATAGGGCTGGATTTTACACCCCCTCCACTGCCCCCTCCAGGCATATTTCTGGCAAGGGGACACATAAAATATGTCAGGTGTCTAGCCCACCATCTTTCTGCCCACCCCCAGCTGACCCCATAATAATCTAGGTGGGTGAGCAATGAAATTAGCAGTCCATCCACCAAATTTAATAAATAATTATAGGTCAGTCAGGTTTGTTTGTAAACCTATTGGCCTGGATAATACATTGCCCACACCATTAAATGTTTGGTGTGGACAGACGGGAAGGTAATTTTTTGTGGCCCAGATGATAAAAGGTGAGAAGGAAGGGAAGGGCACCTTATTCAGGCAGGGTGTGCTGTGTGCATCAGGGGAAGCCCCCCCACCACCGCCCCCCCCACCTCAAGGTGTCACCTCCCCTTCCTTCCGCATTGCCTGCTCTCCATAACCCCTCCTCCTCCCTGGCCTCTCGCTCTAAATGCCTTGGACTTACGTTTCTGCGGTAGCCATCGCTCTCCTTCCTCCTCCTCCTCCTTGTATTGCTGGCAGTGCCCACTACCGAGCTTCAGTGCTGCCAGGACTGCTAGAACTGCCAGCCAATCAGATTGACCTGCAGCTCTTGAAGGTAGGGCTTCCTCCCACTGAGGGGTGCAGGTCCCACTCTTACCTGGTTTATCCCACTCCCAGTGTGTTATAGCTGTGGGCTGGGCTTCTTTCAGTAAGTTGCTGCCAGTCAACTTTACATCCAGGTGGGCAAGCCATCCGCACACTCCCACCAGCCGGCCCCCCATCACCCCACACACCTTCTTAAAATGCAGCCTATAGAATAGTTACAGCACAGAAGGAGGCCATTTGGCTGCTCGAGCCCTTGATGTCTCTCTCTAAAAACCAATTAGCTGATCCCACTCCCCTCCCCTCTACCTGCAATCCTGCAAATTTTTTCCTTACCAAATTCCCTTTTGAAGGATACAATTGAATCTGCCCTTTCAGACAGTGCATTCCAGATCATAACCACTTGCTGCATAAAAAAGGTTTTCCTCATGTCACCTTTGGTTCTTTTGCCAATCACCTTAAATCAGTTTCCTCTGGTTTTCAACGCTTCCACCAATGGGAACAGTTTCTGTGCCTAGAACTCTCACAATTTTGACTAACTCTGTCAAATCTCCTCTCAAACTTCCCTAAGGAGAACAATCCAAGCTTCTCCAGTTTATCTGCATAACTGAAGTCCCTCATCCCTGGAACCACTCAGGTAAATCTTTTTAGCACCCTCCTTAAAGCCATATCCTTCCTAAAGTGTGGTGGCCAGAATTGAACACACTACTCCAGTTGAGGCCTAGCCAGTGTTTTATAAAAGTTCACTATGATGTATTTGTTTTTAAACTCCATTTTTCTATTCATAAAGCCCAGGGTCTCATATGACTTACTAGTCACTTTCCCAACCTGCCAGTTCAACAATTTGTGCACAAATATACCCAGGTCTCTCTGTTCTTGCAGCCCTTTTAGAATTTTACCCTTAGTTTTATATTGCCTCTGCCCATTATTCCCACCAAAATGTATCACTTCAATGTTATTTCTGCACTAAGTGTTATTTGCCACGTGTTCGCTCATTCCACCAGCCTATCAATGTCCTCTTGAAGTCTATCACTGTTCCTGTCATGTTTCACAGTACTTCCAAATTTTGCGTCCTCTACAAATTTTGAAATTGTGACTCGTACACCCAACTCTAGGCCACTAATATAGATTAAGGAAACTAATAATCCTAATTCTGACTTGAGGGGCCCCACTATATACTTTCCTCTAGTCCCAAAAAGCCATTCACCATTACTCTCCGGTTCCTGTCACTCAGCCAACTTTATATTCATGTTATCACTTCCCCTTTTACTCCATGGGCTACAACTTCAATGGCAAGTCTATTATGAGGCACTTTATCAAATGCCTTTCAGAAGTCCATATACACCATGGCCTAGCTAATTAAGGGCCAGCTTGAAACACGCCCCTACATTGGAGAAGGGTTGCTGGCAAGGGCAGGAGTGTGAAGAGCGCTGGGTCCAATGGCGACCCTGTGGGAGGGGGGGGGGAGCTTTCAATTGGCTGAGGCAGCACTGTGAAGGCTGCCAGGAGTTCCAATGGAGGTGTAGGTAGTTGCCCAAATATAAGTTACAGTTATGGTATCAGCACCAACTCGACATGCCAGGCAGCAGGGCAATGCAAGTGGGCCTCCTGCTTCTCAGACGAGTGCCTATGCATTCTCGTGGAGGCAGTGGGAGTCAGGTAGGACATTCTGATGCCATGAGATGGCAAGAGGAGGCCACCCCACCAAACTAAGAAGGCCTGGGCAGAGATGGCAGCCCAGGTTGGCAGGCAGGGCTTGGTGCGCTGCAGCTGGATTCAGTGCTAAAAAAGGCTTAATGATCTTCTGCACTCGGCAAGGGTGAGTACCGATTTGGCATGGTACTGTGTGGAGAAGTCGTGAAGGATGGCCGTCCTTCGTGGAGCTCAGGGGTGTAAGATTCAGAGTAACAGCAGGCACATAGACCTGTACCAGCCAAGGCTGGAAGATGAGACCAGTAGCCCTGGATGCAAATATGACGGGAATTTCAACTTGCTTCTTGGGGTGGGAGGGGTTCCAACCTGGCATGGTGTTGCTAGTAGACGGTGGACTAATGAATGAACCTTTATCCGTAAGGAGAAGAGGAGCCATAATTCTGCTGAGCGCACAAGAACGGGAGGTGGGGTGGCCAACTTGGTCATCCTGAGCAAAGGTGAGGTGGACGCCCTAGAGCTCAAATGCGAACGCACACCAAGGTCATCAGTCGTGGAGAGGCAGACATCTCGGAGGAAGGTAAGAATCCAGTGGACCAATGCGGGACAAGCGGAGACTGCACACAATGTAGGGTCATCCCATCTCAAAAGATCCCAGAGTCCCCAGTGATCCCGCAAGAACAATGCCACCAAGATGCTGTTGTCCATAATCTCACCAGGTCGCCTAGCATGCATATTCAATATGTAATGTTTGATACCACTAACAACTTGTCTTCCTCCCTCAGTTGTGCCATCCTCCAGAGGCACCTGGGGCCACAAGGACCCTGAATTGACACCAGAGGAGGAGCAGCAGACTGATCCACCTGTGTCACACCTTCTCTCGCTACCAGGCACCAGATCAGATACAATGCTGTCAGTGGGCTGTAGTTTGTCAGCTCAGATGGCTGTGCACTGTGGGTAGGGCCCATGACACTTGCCTGAGGAGCTGGCAGAGGCAGAGAGCGCCCAAGGCGCCAGCAGTTGGAGGACTGCTGAAGACCAGGATAATGCTGAATCTGAAGTAGATGATGAGCTGCTGGAGTCAGCCATAAGGCAGCTGATGTTGGATATCCAGCGGGATACATGGGAAGATCTGGCAGAGATCCCTGAGGGTCTGCATGCCATGGTTTCTGTCATAGAAGAATCCATGAAGAGGAACTTGAGCACTGCATTGATCTGGAGATCCATGCGCACAGCTCCTCCATTGAGAACGCGAATGTCATGGACAGGCAGCTCCAGGAACAGAATCAGGGGCTCTTGGGGCTGTGCTCAGACCTGCATGCCCACACACTGGCTGTGACCTCAGGAGATCACTGCTAGTGTGAGCGATGGATGAGGCAAATAGTCTCTCTGCCCATCCATCAATAGTGAGCAGGGAGGTTCAGACCTACCTCATGCCAGTGGACAAGCTGCCTGTCATCTCTGTGGGCTTCTCTCATGGCTCCCTGGACCAGGGCGGCAGCTCCTCCATCCCTCTGCCAGTGACTGTTGCATCTTTTGAGGCCACTGCAACTGAGGAATGCCCAGCCATGTTTAGGCAGAGTCTGCTCAGACCCTGCCAGCCAGAAGACCACCAAGATCAGCAGAGCTGACACGATAGCGTAGCCAGCAATCTGACTCCAGTGCCGCTGCCAGTGAGGGCGGGGGGTGGGGGTGCACACTAAGAAGTAGTACTCACACCTTGAGCACAGGATGGGTGACACGGGTGACACACGTTCATTTCATCAGTGCAATGTATTGTTTTTGTGTGACAGTAGCAACGATGTTATGTTAGGTCCCTTGTTTGCAACTCTGGTAAACATATAAATCAAGATTTTGTTTCATTTCCCTGAGTGTCCTTTATGTTTTCCATAAGTGCAGGGCTCATCAGTGCCTTATGATAGAAGGCAGGGGCAGCAAACTTTACTACAGAGGTTGTGAGGTGACATTGAGGTTGTGGGACTGCCTCCTTAAAAAATGTGTGTTAAGGAGGCAGCACCTTTGCCATGAGATGGAAGCCATGCCTTGGCAGCCTAGCTGAAGATTCATTGAATCAAGGCCTCCCTGGTGTCCCTGGCTGCCTGAAGGTTCCTTAAATCTGCCTCTACATCCTCACATTGTGCCTGCCTGGGCTCCTCATCAGATCCATCAGTAGAATCTTCCTCTGAGGCCTGTGGAGCTGCCTCACTATCCTCATCTTCCAGTGGGTCCCCTGTTGCCAGTGCCAGATTGTGCAGAGCGCTGCAAACAACGACGATAAGCGACACGCACTCGGGAGGGTATTGCAATGCTCCCCCTGATTGGTCCTGGCAGTGGAACCTCATCTTTAGCAGCCCAATTGTCCTCTCAACCACCACCCTTTTGGAGATATGGCTCCTATTGTAGCTTTCTTCCGCTTCTGTCCTTGGGTGCTGGAGTGGTGTCATGAGCCACCTTTTCAAGGGGTGCCCTTTGTCACCCAGCAGCCGACTATCCAGCCGAGCTGGAGCCACGATCAGCCTTGGCACCCGGGAGTGTCGTAGGATGCATGCATCATGGGAGCTGCCAGGGTACCTTGCACAGGCTTGCAGAATCTGTAACTGGTGGTCGCATACTATCTGCATGTTCATGGAGTGGTAACCCTTTCTGTTCACGAAGGCTCCCGGCTGTCCTGTTAGCACCTTGATGACCACATGAGTGCAGTCTACAGCACCCTGGATGCAGCGGACCCAGCAATAGATTCAAAGCCTCTGGCTCGCTCAGCCTGGCTGGCTTCATCCGTCTGGTAATGAATGTATGTGAGGACTGTCAGTGACGAGCATGATGCAACTGTGGACAGCTGACTTGGACCCCCCACACAGATCCCCCATTGACCCCTGGAAATATCCGGAAACGAAAAAATTGCTGTGACCTTTAGAACCACTGGCATTGGGTGCCCACCCATACAGTTGGAGGCTACATCTGAACTAAGCATCTGGCATATGGATTCACAGTGTCCCTAGAGAGACAGAGCCTCCTGTGACACTGGGCCTCAGACATATTGAGGTAGCTGGATCACTTCCTGTACAGTCTGGCAGCAGGACTTCTGCGATCCTTTCCGCCTTGATCTCTCTTCTGGCCCTACACCCTCTGTGCCTGCATCTCTCCCTGCGATGCTGCCTGTAGACACCTGGCCTCCTCTCCCCTCTGCCCCCTCTCTTCTTCTTCAGAGGAGGAGGTCCCACCAGCAGAGTAGACAATCCCCACCTGCTGAGATGCACTAGATGCTATCCCATGCACTGAAGGCTGCGCTCGGCAGAAATGCTCCAAGAGAGTTGGCAAAATAAAAGAGTCCTCAAAACAAAGCTAACAAAGCAAATACTTGAGCAGAAACTACAGGAAAAGGCATGAAACGTCAGCACTAAAGCAGCAGCAAACTCACATCTGAATTCCTAACAACTCACACAGCCAATGCTCTGCTCCCTTTTATCCCACCCTTGGATGAGAAAAGTGAAGAGCCATGTTGGTCGCCTGCCTGTGGTGACCATGCGACAAGCGCAAAATCGCACTGGCAACATAAAATTGCCTTCAATTGCACTTTTAATTACCGTAAATGGCTGATTAATTGTTGGTGGGTGCGCTTCTGACTCCCGCATGCGCCCACCAACTGTAATATTACACAAGTGCAAGATGATGCCAGGACATGCACTCGACGTCTTATTGTGAGATTTTACACTTTTTTGGGTTGGGCGCGTGCCCGGTACTCCCATGTAAAGTTCTGGCCCACATTAACCACATTACCCTTATTAACCCTCTCTGTTACTTCATTATAAAACTCAAATCAAATTTGCCTTTAACAAACTAATACTTGCTTTCCTTAACTAACTTTAAAGAATTCTAGATCATTTACATCATAATCAACCACTCTGCATATTTCCATTGAACATTTACTGCATGTTTGTTAAACCACTCACCAATCTGATGTCAGGCCTAAACCGTCTCAGAGGTCTGTGCCATGGATGCGACTTGGATCACTAAGATCATTTATAGCATGCAAGAAACAGGCACTGCACATCTGGGTTTCTCGCTGAGACTAATTAATGTTTTTGGCCAGCATAAACACGATGGGCTGAATGGCCTCTTCCTGCACCACAGCTTTTCTATCATTCCTCTATGGTTTTATAAAACTGCTGGAGTAGTTAAAAACCAACAAATCCCCTGGATCTGAAGGCCGCCAACCTAGGATTCAAGAGAAGTAGCTGCTGAGAAAATGGCCGGAATTTTCCGACTCCGTTGGCGTTGGGCATCATGGTGAGCGGGCGGGGGTGGGGGGGAAACAATATGACGAGAAGGCCATTGTGAAACCAGTTTGCGATCGTCCACTCCACCCGTCAATGGCGAGCTGCGTTGCCTGCTGCCGCATGTCGGGAACCTAATTTCAATATTTCAGCATTTCATTATAAGCCCTGCACACCAGAATGATCCCCCAGTGTCAAAATGACCGCCCACATCAGCGTGACTTCAGAACGCACTTGGAAAAGCTTATCAAAAGTGAGCATTCTCCTGCAGCTGAGACCGTTCAGCTGCAGCTCCATTGACATGATTGGAATTGGGGGTCTGAAGCTTATCTGCCCGCTTAAACAACACAAAAGTGTGAAAGTGTCACCAAATGCTCCAGAACTTTTCACCCCATGGTGAAATTGCAGTCTGCAAATTAATGTGCATTCTAGCAGCCAGGAGAGTAATTGGCCGATTGGGAAAGTTGTAGAATCCCCTTGCGAAACGTGACCATGGCACATTCGCTGGTGGAGGCACTTACAGCCCCTTACAATGTCTTTATTAAGGTTTGGACCAGTATCCCTCATGGTTCAAGTTAACAGTGCAGCCTTGCAGTGCGGGTTGGGAGAGTTTCCCCGAAAGGATATCCAAAGACCCTTTCTGATCCTCTTCCTGTGGGTGTGATCGTAGACGATTCTCTTTGTTTTCAAGGCGTTCATTTGTTCTTTCAGTCCAGTGGCTGAAGCTGCCGCCAATCAGTCAAGTGGAGTGGGGCGGAGGTGGGTGGGCTTTCTGATGGCCTATGAGCGCACTACACACTGGCCTTCCAAGTGGTAGCCAGCACTTTCCTGCATGCATGAAGGGGGTTTCAGGCTTAACCAAGAGAGGTTCTTAGTATACCCCAAGCCAACACGCGTCTCTCTCTTTGATGCTGCAGGAGGGGAATATCAGGATCATGGAGCCTGGTGATTTAGCGGTGTGGCTCACAGCTTGCAGAGAGCGGAGAAAAAGAAGAAGAGAGCGGCGGAGGCACCTGGCTCGGCAAAGGGAGGAAGACCACCCTCAAGATGAAGGGACAGCAGGGCCTGCTGCGCACGCAGCTGAAGTTCCACAGAGAGCTGTCACTCGTAGGCACCTCACTAGAGCCAAGGTCTATGGACGGCATTTGACATTCCTGCAAATCACTGAAAACTAGTGTCACCGAAGACTGCACATGCCTATGGAACTGGTCAGGAACAGGGGAACTCACTCACAGCATGGTTATCTGATAGATGCTGCACTGCTGGATCCCCACTTGGTTGAGCACCACCGACCTCACCGTCAGCACAGGAATCTTTGCCAGCCAGCTAGATGACTCTATTTTCAAAGACTGTGAGGACCTTGATGTCGGGCATTCCTCCAGCAGTCTGTGACCTCCCCCTTTTGTTGTATGCCAGCTTGTCCTGCATGAAGACAAATGGAAAGAGTGTAAGCAGGACACCCATCAGGCCAGATGAGAAGGATGCCTGGCATGTGTGGGTGGCGAGTGATGTCATGGATGGGATGAGAACTGTGTCTCAAGACAGTTTGGTGGGGCACAAGAGCCTCCCCCCCTGCATGGGTGTTAATCAATGGTACTTAATTTCACTTTTGTAAATAAACTCCCAAGAATGTCTCCCTGCTTATGGCTCCTTGTTATAACGAGCAGTGTTATTGTCACTCAGATGTGAAACTTTGGTTACTGCACAAGATAAAGGCAGGTGCTAAAATCATTCATCCCTGGAATCACTCTGGTAAATCTTCCCCTCTCAAGGTTATGTATCTTGGCAGAGGGAATGGGAAGAGGCAATATAAACTCGACGGCAATGTTCTAAAAAGTTTGCAGGGGCAGTGGGACCTAGGAGTTCATTTGCATGAATCTTTGATGGTGGCAGGACGTATTTAGAGAGTAATTAGCAAAGTATATGACATTTGCATTTCATAGTTGAAGGTATTGAGTATAAAAGCTGGAAAATTATGCTGAACCTTTATAAATCTCTGATTAGGTCACAACTGGAGTATTGTGTCCAGTTCTGTTCACCACACTTTGAGAAAGATGTGAAGATCCTTCAGAGGGTGCAGAATGGTTAAAGGAATGAGGGATTTTAGCTACATGTTAGATTGGACAAGTTGGAGTTGTTGTTTTTGGAGCAAAGAATATTGAGAGGAGATTTGATAGGTGTATACAGGATTATGACTGATTTAGATAAGGTGGACAAAGAAAAGCTGTTCCCATTAGTTGATGGTATGTGGACTATGATACACATTAAGCTTTGGGAAAGAGATACAGGAGGGCGTGAGAAAGAACTTTTCTTCACAGCGACCTGCTAATGACCTGGGACTCGTCTACGAGAGTGGTAGAAGCTGAGACGACCAATGATTTAAAAGGAAATTGGATGGGCACTTGAAGGAAATAAACTTGCAGGGCCAAGGGTATAGAGCAGGGAATGGAACTGACTTGATTGCTTTACTGAGAGCCAGCATGGACTCAATGGGCCAAACAGCCTCCTTCTGTGCCAAAATGACTCTATGATGCTATAACACTATGACTCTAAAAGAACTGAATTCCAGAGGTGAGGTGAAAGTGACTGCCCTTGACGTCAAGGCAACATTTAACAAAGTGTGGCGCCAAGGAGCCCTAGTAAAATTGAAGTCAATGGGAACCTGGGGGATAACTTTCTACTGCTGTGGGTCACATCTAACACAAAGGAAAGTGGTCATTGGAGGTCAACCATCTCATCCCTATTACATCACTGCAGTAGTTCCTAAGAGAAGTATCCAATGCCAGCCATCTTCAACTGCTTCATCTGTGACCTTCCTTCCAACATGAGATCAAAGATGGTAATTCCACTAATGATGCAAAGTGTTCAGTTTTCTTTTTATTCTTTCACGGGATGTGAGTGTTGCTGGCAAGGCCTGCATTTATTGCCCATCCCTAATTGTTCTCAAAAGTGGTGGTGAGCTGCCTTCTTGAACTGCTGCAGTTCATTTGGTGCAAGTACACCTACAGTACTGTTAGGAAGGGAGTTCCAGGTGTTTGATCCAGCCACAGTGTAGGAACAGTGATTATAGTTCCAAGTCAGGATGATGTATGACTTGGCAGGGACCGTGCAGGTGGTGGTGTTCCCGTGCATCAGCTGCTCTTGTCCTTCTAGGTGGTTGTGTTCGAGGGTTTGGAAGGCACTGTCAAAGGGACAGTCGTGAATTGCTGAACTACATTTTGCAGATGGTACACACTGTTGCCACTGGCAACATTCCATTTGCAAGTCTGCAGATAATGAAGCAGTCTGTATTCGCATGCAGCAAGATTTGGACAACATTCAGCTTTGGGCTGATAAATGCAAGCAACTTTTGCACACAACACAAGCGCTAGACAATGAAAATCATCACAGGAGAGAATCTCATCAGCTCCGTTGACAGTGAAAACCATCACAGTTACTGAATCCCCCACCATCAACCTACTGGAGAATACCATTCATTAGAAACTTAACTGAAACAGCCAGGTAAATACTGTGGCGACAAGAGCAAATAGGAGACTGAGCAATTGGCAATGACTGACTCACCTCCTGTCCCCCCAAACTTGTCCACTGTCTGAGGCACAAATCAGGATTGTAATGGAATAATCTCCACTTATTTGGATGAGTGTAGCTCCAACAACACTCAAGAAGCTCAACACCATCCAGGACAAAGAAGCCCACTGGATCGGCACCCTATCCACCAACTTAAACATTCACTCCCTCCGCCACTGGCACATGCATTATCAAGATAAAATTACGTACAAAGGATATACGGCACAGAAAGAGACTATACAGGCCAAGTAGTCCGTGCCGGCTGCAGCACAAGAAATTGCCTCACTACCAGCTCGTTAAGAGCAATTCAGGATGAGCAACATGTAACCGCTTTGCAGAACACCTGCGGTCTGTCCGCAAGAATGACCCAAACCTCCCTGTCGCTTGCCATTTTAACACTCCACCCTGCTCTCTTGCCCACATGTCTGTCCTTGGCTTGCTGCATTGTTCCAGTGAAGCCCAACGCAAACTGGAGGAACAACACCTCATCTTCCGACTAGGGACTTTACAGCCTTCCGGACTGAATATTGAATTCAACAACTTTAGGTCGTGAGTCCCCTCCCCCATCCCCACCCCCTTTCTGTTTCCCCCTTCCTTTTTTTTTTCCCAATAAATTATAAAGATTTTCCTTTTCCCACCTATTTCCATTATATAAAAAAAACCCCACTAGAGCTATACCTTGAGTGCCCTACCATCCATTCTTAATTAGCACATTCGTTTAGATAATATCACCAACTTTAACTTTAACACCTATGTGTTCTATTGTACTATTGTTGTTGACATCTTTTGATGATCTGCTTCTATCACTGCTTGTTTGTCGCTACAACCACACCAACCCCCTCCACCTCTCTGTCTCTCTATCTCTCCGTCCCCCACACACACACCTTAAACCAGCTTATATTTCAGCTCTTTCCTGGACTCGAACTCAAGTTCTGTCGAAGGGTCATGAGGACTCGAAACGTCAACTCTTTTCTTCTCCGCCGATGCTGCCAGACCTGCTGAGTTTTTCCAGGTAATTCTGTTTTTGTTTTGGATTTCCAGCATCCGCAGTTTTTTTGTTTTTATTTATTGTAGCTGAACCTTCTCTGCAATGCTCACATTCTACAAACAAATAAAAATAAATTGAACTCCTCAGCCACTCACAATGTTACGGTCTGACAAAGTAACAGAACACATAGACCATTGTCTTTTGAGACAATTGTTATCTGATGCAGGTAATGTTATGTCCATTGGTGTTTTTTCAATTATGAGTAAATTTAAAACAAAATGTAGTAAAGCTTGTTGGAATTGGAAGACTCAGGAACCTGCTGGCTGCCTCAGCTAAGAGTTTGAATATTTTAAGCAATCATATTCCAGGCTATTTAAGAAACTTCTTTTATGGCTGAAGAATTACGTTTCTCCAATGCAGAACATTTCAATGTGCATTAATATGTTTTTATACCTGTGAGCTTAAAATCTTTGAATTTCTGACACCTTGAGAAAGTTTAATTGTTTTAACTGTGATTAACCAGGACTTGTGATGTTCATCAATTATCTGCAATGCAGTTGGGTTTATGAGAAAAACATGGTTAAATCTTATGCATTGCTTCACTTACCTAATTCTGTTTCAACAAAGTTTTGGTCTCCATGGTATCATCTCTTTAGTTGCTATATTTTGCCCTTATCTCTAGACTGCCCTAAGTCTGGTGTATTTGCTTGAGAGCTGTGGTTCATTTCCATTTGTTCAATGATAAATTTGGATAATTTCAACTGAAATCCGATTGGATGTCTTAGTGTTCTGCTGGCAGTAAGTTAAATAGCTATGGGCTGGAATAGTGCAGTAATAAATTTATACAGTTTGCACTGTGTACCTGTCTGAAGTGCCGTCACAGCTCCCTGTTCAGTTATCTCCCTCCATGAATTTTGACAACTTTATGACAGTAACATATCAGAGTTAAAAATAGAATTTAGATAGTCTGGCTTAACATAGTTTAACAATACAGCTAGAATCACAGAATCACAGAATTGTTACAGCACAGGAGGAGGCCATTTGGCTCATTGTGTCTGCCCCAGCTACGAATGAACAATTCACCTAGTGCCATTCCCCCACCTTCTCCCATAACCCTGCACATTCTTTCTTTGCAGATAACAGTCTAATTCACTTTTGAATCATGCCATTTTAATAATTTGAAGTTAGTCTAATTTTAACAGAAAACCATGACAAAAACCATTATAATCTGTCCAAGTCTCAAACTGAGGTGCTACTAGGTTTTTAAAAATGGCTTATTATATAATTCCAAGCAATTCAAGGGAAGTATCTATTTTCTTAGTAAGGTTTCTTAAATTATATATAAAAAAATACATCAGGTTGATTTTAACATTATTGTTTTTACACAACTGTTTGAAAGAAATATTGATGATTATACTTAATATTAGTCAATATTTATATCATGCCTTATGACATCGACATTGGGGTAGCCAACATTTTATGATGTCTATGTTGAAGATGAAGAGTAGTTCTCATGAAAGGTCATCGACCTGAAACATTGGGCAGAATTTTACATCCCGCGGGCAGGCGCACACCCGACCCGATTGGGCGTACAATATCGCGCAATGACATTCGGCGAGCGTCCTGACATCGTCACATTCTCATGCGAAATTTCGTTAAAATTGTCGGCGGGCGTGGGCAAGAGCTGGCAGCGCACCTGCTGACAATTAAGAAGCCTATTAAGGCCACTAATGTATTAATTAAGAGAATTTTTTTTGCTGCCCATCCAACCTTACGATTGGTGGGTGGGCGAGTTGGCCAGGTGGCCTTTGCATTTATGAGGAATTCTCATCCACAGGTGGGATGAGGTTTCCGACATTAATTTTTTAAAAATAAAAATGTCTTGACTTAATTTTCATTATGTTTATGTTCATATGAGTGAGTCCTCTGTGGGGACCTACTTTTTCAGATTTTCAAAATCTTTATTTTTGATTTTAAAATTCTTCAGCTCCCTAAGGCAGCTCTCTGCCTTCAAGGATCTTTCATTGCACAGATTTCAGCACTCGCCCTCCTCCCACCCTCCCCACCCCGGCAGCACTGAGCCTTTCAGCCAGCCAGTGTGAAGTCACAGTGGGGGCCGATTGCGGGCAGCAGACCATTTCCTGACTAGTTGCTGGCCCGCTCAACGACCCAAAAATCCTGCCCGTTAAATCTGTTTCTCTCCAAAGATGCTGCCTGATCTGCTGTGCATTTCCAGCATTTTCTGTTTTTATTCATATTTCCAGCATCTGCAGTATTTTATTTTTGTATTGAGGAAGGAAAGCAAGTTGTGAGGAAGACACACAGAAGCTGTAAGGGGATATATTTAGGGTAAGTGAGTGGGCACACATTTGTAAATGATGTATGATAAGGAAAAAGGTGAGGTTATTATCTTTGGTAGGATGTATTTAAAAGCAAAATTTTATTTAAATGGAGAGGGACTACAAAATGCTGCAGTACAGAGGGATCTGAGTATCCTCATACCTGAAACACAAAAAGTTGACATGTTACAGCAAGTATTTAAGAAGGAAATGGACGATTGACATTTATTGCAAGAGGGTTGAGAAGTCTTTCCACAATGGTACAGGGTATTGGTGATATCTAGATTACTGTGTATGGTTTTGGTCTCCTTATTTAAGGAGGAATGTACATCCATTGGGGAACTGTTCCAAGAACATACACTAGGTTGATTCCTTGGATGGAAGGGTTGTCTTATGAGGAGATGTTGATTATATTGAAACGATATTCATTATTGTTTAGAAGATTGAGAGTTGATCTGAATAGGAACTTTGCGTCAGTCTTCACAGTGGAGGACATGAGTGACATCCCCAAAGTTCAAGAGAGTCGGGGAGCAGGGTGAGTATGATGGCCATTACCAAGGAGAAGGTGCTAGGAAAACTGAAAGGTCTGAAGGTGGATAAATCACCTAGACCAGCTGGATTACACCCCAGAGTTCTGAAGGAGATAGCTGAAGAGATAGTGGAGGCGTTAGTGGTGATCTTTCAGAAATCACTGGAGTCAGGGAGGGTCCCAGAGGATTAGAAAATTGCTAATGTAACCTCTCTGTTTAAGTGAGGCAAAAGACGGGAAATTACAGGCAGATTAGCCTGAACTCGGTCGTTGGTAAGATTTTAGAGTCCATTATTAAGGAAGAGATTTCAGAATACTTGGAAGTGCATGGTAAAATTGGGCAAAGTCAGCATGGTTTCATCAAGGGGAGGTCATGCCTGACAAATCTGTTAGAATTCTTTGAGGAGGTAATGAGTAGGTTAGACAAAGGAGAGCCAATGGATGTTATCTACTTGGACTTCCAGAAGGCCTTTGACAAGGTGCCACACAGGAGGCTGCTCAGTAAGATAAGAGCCCATGGTGTTAGAGGCAAGGTACTAGCATGGATAGAAGATTGGCTGTCTGGCAGGAGGCAGAGAGTGGGGATAAGGGGTCCTTCTCAGGATGGCGACCAGTGACTAGTGGAGTTCCACAGGGGTCAGTGTTGGTACCACAACTTTTCACTTTATACATTAATGATCTAGATGAAGGAACTGAGGGCATCCTGGCTAGGTTTGCAGATGATACAAAGATAGATGGAGGGACAGGTAGTATTGAGGAGGCGGGGAGGCTGCAGAAGGATTTGGACAGGTTAGGAGAATGGACAAAGAAGTGGCAGATGGAATACAACGTGGGGAAGTGTGAGGTCATGCACTTTGGTAGGAAGAATAGAGACGTAGACTATTTTCTAAATGGAGAGAGAATTCAGAAGTCTGGAGTGCAAAGGGACTTGGGAGTCCTAGTCCAGGATTCTCTTAAGGTTAACTTGTAGGTTGAGTCAGTAGTTAGGAAGGCAAATGCAATGTTGGCATTTATTTCAAGAGGACTAGAATATAAAAGCAGGGATGTGCTGCTGAGGCTTTATAAGGCTCTGGTCAGACTACATTTAGAATATTGTGAGCAATTTTGGGGCCCATATCTCAGGAAGGATCTGCTGGCCCTGGAGAGGGCCCAGAGGAGGTTCACGAGAATGATCCCAGGAATGAAAGGCTTAACATATGAAGAACGTTTGAGGACTCTGAGTCTATACTCAATGGAGTTTAGAAGTATGAGGGAGGATCTGATTGAAACTTACAGAATAGTGAAAGGCCTGGATAGAGTGGCCGTGGGGAAGATGTTTCCATTAGTTGGAGGGACTAGGACCCGAGGACACAGCCTCAGACTAAAGGGAAGACCTTTTAGAATAGAGATGAGGGGAAACTTCTTTAGCCAGAGAGTGGAGAATCTATGGAATTCATTGTCACAGAAGGCTGTGGAGGCCAGGTCATTGAGTGTACTTAAGACCAAGATAGATAGGTTCTTGATTGGTAAGGGGATCAAAGATTATGGGGAGAAGGCGGGAGAATGGGGTTAAGAAACTTATCAGCCATGATTGAATGGCAGAGCAGACTCGATGGGCCGAATGGCCTAATTTCTGCTCCTATGTCTTATGGTCTTATTGAAACATATAAGACTCTGAGGGAGATTGACAGGGTGAATTCTGAAACGATGTTGTCATGCTCAGTAAGGATATGTTATATTCCTAACTTTCAAGATATGGATTTTTTGCAATTGTCTTTTCCTTTAAAAAGTGGACAATGCGCTTCAAAGATGGCCACCAAAGGTCAGGTGATCTTTTGTGATTTTCAGACAAACCAGGATTAACTCATGTCTGAACGTGTCTCTCAAAAATCATTAAAACGCAAATGTCTGTGGGTTGGAGACCCATGCTTAAAAAGGTATTCAAAATGCAGGACCAGCTGTGAATTTACATCTCTTATTGTCTGGTTACTTAGCAAAACTCAAATTCAATGGTCCCCCTCAGATTCAGTATCTACGAGCTAAAAATTAATGAAGAGAGATGCGGATAAACCAATTTCTCATAAGCAGGTGTGAACAGCCACAATTCATCCCTTATTATGTAGCAATGGCTTCTAACTTTGAATCATTTGTGTGGAGAATAGAAATATTGATCATGAGGTCACATGCTTGAAACTAACTTCAGATAACAAATTGTATTACTCTAAGAACCAGTGAGAGACAAGTCAGTCTGGAGACCAACAGGACGCAAGGGGAACCATTCCTCCAACAGGAAGAAAGGAACCCTACCTAATACCTCTACAGAAACTTGGCCACAACTTCATCTGGAAACCCTCAGACATCCAACTTTCATTCATCTCCAAAGAACCACGAGATAGAACCCACCTAGAGCTGCAACACCACATTTTATAAAGGACTGATTCAAACACATGTTCTTCGTTTCTTATTATCCGTTAATAACTTAAGTGCATGACTCATCTCTAGAATTCATCTTTCGTGTTTGTGCATTTGTTTGTGTTTTAAGGGAGTGGGCGTTTTCATTGCATTTACATTTCAGGGTGTTGTGTGAATAAATGTTTATCTTTTCTTCTGATTTAAACTTACCAGAAAGTCTCTCATGTTTATTATTAATAGTCATAACATTAATAGGGTTTTATAACACTCCCTCTAAAATACACATCTTGTAGCAGACAACTGAGGGGTGAGGAAAAAGGGGAAAAGTTATCCCACATCTCCCTCTCCTGGCTATAACGATGTTTCTCCTCATGGGGAATCTGAAACTAGGGGGCTTATTTTCAGAAATGGGGTCACAAACAGCAATGTGGAGGAATGTCTTCTCTCAGAGGATCATGAATCTTTGGAATTCTCTACACCGGATAACTGTGGAGGTTGAATCATTGAATATATATTCAAGGCTGAGTCAGACAGACTTTGAGCTATTGTGGAGCCAAGGGCTGTGGGCATTAGGCAGGTAAGTGGAGTTGAAACAATGGTCAGATCAGCTATGATCTTATTGACTAATGGAGCAGGTTCAAGATGATATTTCCTGCTTTTGTTCTTATTTCTTATGCTCTAAGGTCCAATTGCTATTAAAAAAAAAAAGAATTTGCATTTATATAGCATCCTTCATATCCTCTGAATGTCACATAGGACAGAATTTTCCCATCGGTGATTTGTGGGTGGGGCTGGCTCGCTGACAGGAAAATGACACGGGATGATGAGGGGAGGAACCCCCGACATCATCCCGGTCCACTTAAATATGGAGGAAGGCAGGCGGACAGCGAAATCAGCTGTCCGCTCGCTGACCTGTCAATGGCCAATTGAGGCTATTGACAGGATAATTAAGGTAATTAAAGGCCCTGCCCATCCAATCTTAAGGCTGGTGGGCAGGCCAGGAACCCCAGCGAGCTTCTGATAATACATGAAACCTCATTCACTGGCGGGATGAGGTTTCATGCCTGTTTTTAAAAACTTCAATAAAGCTTATGCACTTCTTATTAATATGTCCCATCTCATGTAACATTGTCACATGAGGGGAACATGTTAATAATTTTAATATTTTTCTATTTTTAAAGATTTTTATACTGTCAGTAATCTCCCTGAGACAGTACTTAGTCTCAGGGAGCAGTGCGCTCTTTTGTGCGCACTTTGACAGCTGGGGATTCCTTCTTTCCCCCCTCACAGGAAACACATAGCGTTTCCTGTCGGGCAGGCTGCTGGCTGGGCCTTAATTGGCTCGCCCACTCAAAATGGCGGCGGGCCCCATTTCAGAGGCAGAGTTCGGCTGCCTGCCCGCCGCCAAGCCGATGGGGCCCGCCCACCCATCAAGGTAAAAATTCTGGCCATAGTATTTTACAGCACATAAATTTATATGTGACAAGATCCCACAAGCAGAATGAATGATCAATTTATTTTTGATGATGTAGATTGGGGGCTAAAGGCACCAGAAGAACATCCTACTATTTTCCAAAGGTAAAAACAGTGCCATAAGATCTTTTATGTGAATGGGCAAAATATGGATTTAATGTCTCAATGTGTCATCTGAATGAGAATGCAGTGCTCCATCAGTACTGCAATAAAATGTTAGCCCTGATCATGTGTTCAAGTTCTGGAGTAGGCTTGAACCTGCAACCTTTTAGCTCAGAAGAGAGAGTGCAAATATTGGGACTTTTTAAAAGGTCTATAACATTTTATTCATAAAAAAGTAAGGTTTGTTACTAAATACTAATGAGTTTCTCTCATGTGCATGCCAAAGAAACTGAATCGTCAGTTGTGCTTGTCTGAGCATTAACTATTGTTCATTTCCACCAGTTTATTTTTCAGGAAACAAACCACTAAGTAAACACGGATTGAATTCAATTAATGGCACTCTAATCATATCTGAGACTTCAAGTGAAATGTAAACTGTTGCCCTCAATACCTTTAGTTATGAGCAATGAAAAATTGGGGAAAATATGAGATAATTAATATTTCAATATCTGTTTTTGAGAGAATTAATACAATATTTGTAAATATAATGCTTGACTGAAAACTATATTCAAAGGGAGATGGTGGCATAGTGGCAATGGCACTGGGCTAGTAATCTAGAGGCCCCGGTTAATATCCTGGGGACACAGGTTTAAACCCCATCATGGCAGTTGAATTCTACTGGTTAATAAAGAAATTGAAGCTAGTCTCATGGTGACCATGGAGTTATCACAGATTGTTGCAAAAACTCATTGAACTCACTAATATCCTTTTAGGGAAGGAAATCTGCCATCCATATCTCCCATCCTCACCTGGTTTGGCCTACATGCGACGCCAGATCCAGGAGTGCGACCCAAAACCCACGCACAGTTTCTTGAATGGGACATGGCACTCTTTGTATTCCATTTGTTATTCTGTGTAGCCAAGTCTTGACTTGATGGCTGAATTTTATGGGGACTGCTGGAGCAGGATAGGAGGTGGAGGGAAGGAGAGCAGGGGAAGGAGTGCCCGTCACCTTGTTGCTGCCATGGAATTCTGCCAGTGTTGGGGGGAAGGCGGAGGACTGCCCTCCTGCCCGGAGGCCAACTGAGGCACTTAATTGATCACTTAAGGGCCTCTTCCCACCACTGGCATTTAACTAGTGGTAGATGGGCCTTCAGCTTGGTGGGGAAACAACCTGGTGAACCCTGTTGGCCTCCCTGTAAGATAGGAAGGGATGCTCCAATTGGATGCTCTGTTGCCCACAGATTGCCCCATGGCAACACATCCCTGCACTCACCACTTCCCACCCCTGTCGGGGCTTGCCTATCTGGCCCTGGCGATGCCCCCCCAAAACCCTATTCACCTAGTTCCAACGTGGGGTCATTGCTTCGTCTCTAGGCTGAGTGCAATCCTAGCTATGGCTACTGTTCCTGAAGGTGTTGCTGAGATTGAAGTGTTGCTGGTTCTCTGACTGGCCAGCAGCTGTTTGGAAATGGGCTCTCATCCCTTTACAATGCGAGAACCCCAATGGCAGCTCATCAACTGCAAGATGGGCATCAACTACCCCATCAGCTGCCTCTTGTAAGACACTAGGATGTAGTCCATCAGGACCCTGAATCTTGCCAGCCTGCAGTTCCATCATTTTGCTCAGTACCACTTCCCTAGTGATTTCAATTGCACCAAGTTCCTCTCTCCCTTTCACCTCCTGATTTACAGATATTACTGCAATGTTATTTGTATGCTCTATAGTGAACACTGAAGCAAAATAGTTGTTCATTTCTTCCGCCATTTCCTTACTAACTCCCCACTGTCACTCTCGAGGACCAACACTCACTTTACTTACTCTTTTCCTTTTTAAACACCTGTAGAAACTCTTGCTATCCGTCTTTACATTTCTAGCTAGCTTCCTCTCGTACTCTAATTTCTTTTTCTTGATTAACCTTTCATCCCCACATAGTTGGCCTTATTTAGGCTTAAGAGACTAGTCTTAAACCCACTCTTCTCCCTTTCAAACTGGATGTAAAATTTAATCTTATTGTGGTCGCTGCTACCTAGAGGTGCCTTTATTCTGGGGTCATTAATTAATCCTGTCATGTTACACAATACCAAGTCTAATATAACCTGCTTCCTGCTTGGTTCCAGTGTGCACTGTTTGAAGAAACTATCTCAAAAGAATTCTAAGAACTCCTCATCCAGGCTATTATTGCCAATCTGATTTTTCCAGTTTACATGTAGATTAAAATCACCCATGATTATTGCCGTCCCTTTATCACAAGCACACAATATTTTCTCTTGAATACTTTGCCCTACACTGTGTGGCTACTGTTAGGGGGTCTGTAGGCCATTCCCATGAATGACTTTTTTCCCCTACTATTCCTTAATTGGCCTGCACATGCAAATTAGCGGCGTGGACCTGATTGGGGGTGCTGATTGGGTTTGCGCCCACCCCCACACAATCCCCATTGTGGGGGGGAAATTTCTGGCTCTTGAATTACAACCTCTACCCAAGCTTGATCCCTCACCTCTCTTGTTCAGTTTAAAGCCCTCTCTACTTCCCTAGTTATGCAATTTGCAAGGACACTTGTCCCAGCACGGTTCAGGTGTAAACAGCCCCAACTGTACAGCCCCCACTTTCCCCAGTACTGATGCCAGTGCCCCACAAACCAGAATCCACTTCTCCCACACCAGTCTTTGAGCCATGCATTCATCTCTCTAATCTTATTTGCCCTATGCCAATTTGCATGTGGCTCAGGTCATAATCCAGAGATTATTGCCTTTGAGGTTCTGCTTCTTAATTTGGTACCTAGCTCCTCTTACTGACTTTGCAGAACCTCCTTCCTGGTTCTACCTATGCTGTTGATACCTACATGAACCTCCCCCTCCCACTGCAAGTTCCTCTCCAGTCCTGAGCAGATATCCCGAACCCTGGCACTGGGCAGGCAACATAGCCATCTGAACTCTCGCTCTTTGCTGCAGAGAACAGTGTTAACCCCCCTCATTATACTATCTCCCACTACCACTACATTGAATGGCTTCCTGTACCACAGTGCCATGGCCAGTCAGCTCATCCACCTTGCAGACCTCACTTTCATCCACACAGGTTGTGAGCACCTCAAACCTGTTTGACAATTGTAAAGTCTGAGGTGCCTCCACCACTGTCTACTCAGTCCCATTACCTGCCTCACTGACAGTCACATCCTCCTGTCCCTCACTGCTGACCAAAACAGATAACCCTCTTCTAAGAAGTATGATTGTCTTCTGGAACAAAGTATCCAGGTATTTCTCCCCCTCCCTTATGTTGTGCAGTATCTGCATTTCGGCTTCCAGATCAATAATCCTGATCCAGAATTCCTCAAGCTATTTTCACTCCCCGCAGACATGTTTGTCATGGATCACCTTGACACCCAAAAGTTCCCACATCTCCCAGCTGCAACATAACACCTGTCCCGCCATTCTAACTTATGTTATTTAGTTAATTTGCTTTAATTACTTTCTTCCTATGCTACAATTTACTGTGCTTGTTGAATGCTAGTACCACTGACAACTATTATTCTTAATTTCAAAGGTACGTGTTTTTCATGTTTAAATTACTTTATTTTAAATGATTTTTTAAAATCTTTATTGTTTTATTTTGATTTTAAAGTTTTCAAATTTTGGTTTTATCATTTTAAAGTTTTAGTTCTTTTTTTTATATAGATCTACCTGAACTTGCCTGTCCTAAGCTGGTTTCTCACACACTGTCCCTTAGACCGAGCACTTACCAGCCATTCAACTTCCTAGCTTCCTGTGACATCACAGTTGCTTTTCCCTTTTTCCCCGACTGCTGCCTCACAGCAGCTGAAACAGCGAAACAGTGAAACTGTGTGCTCCTCAGCTCCCGACTGTCTCCCGCTGCTCCACTCCAACTCCCAGCAAGGTAGGCCACTCTTGCAGTTTATAAACATTAGGGCCTGATGCCATGGAGGCCATATAGCCACATGGGTGCAGTCTGTTGCATTCTGCACTCTAGGGAAGCCTGAGATGGCAGCAAAGTCAGTGAATCTCACAGCCTGGCTATCTTCGTCCAGAGCAAACCTGACATAATGATGGGCCTTCCTGTGACCTCCTTTATGGATCGATGTGTTGCGAACTGAGAGATGCCGCACAGGTTACCTGTTAATCCTTGGAAAAAACCAGAGGCCAAGAAACTGAGTGCTCTGTCACTTTCAAAGCCACTGGCAGGGGATACCCTCCAACTCCACACGGTGTCAGGTCTCCACGAAGAATGTGGCATATGTGATATACCAGATTTCGGGAGAAACGCTGACATGCATGACATTGCCTCTCACTCATTTGTAAATAATAGACTCTTGAACAATAAACCCTAGGTGTGGTGAGTTGCCCCCATTGTCTGCATCGCTCCTCCTGACCCGCCTATTCATGCTCTGGCTCCGCTTGACCATGTGCCTCTTGTTGCAGCTGTGCATGAAGCCGCCTCTCCCTACTTAGCCTCCTCCATTGCATCAGGGCCCTGACAAAGGCAGCATTGAGCTCTGCATCCATTTCTGCGTTTGCCTTCTCTCTGAAAGGGAACATTGAAGGCATTAATGATTCAAGGGGCAAGAAAGAGAAGCTCAGAAGATGACACATTTAGAGACTGTAAGGGTCCATAGTTTTTCCTGCCCTACTTGCATGATGCCTGATGCCACCCTCTCCCTGAGACACTAGCACACACAGCGAAGTGACCAAGATGGCATCACAGATATGTAACATCTTGAGCCCTGCGTGGGATGCTAAAGTTTAAGTGAGGTGAATGACCCAATCTCTGATGTGACATATTAATGACCAATCAGTTGCTCATGGTCAAAGAATGGATGCCCTTTGGCCTGTTAGGAGTGTCACATCTGGTGAACACATGACAGGCCATTGATGGAATGCCATGTATGATATAGCCGTGCCTCCTTCGCTATTGTCTACATTTCCAAATTCTACATTCCCATGTGTTACTCTTAAGATGCAGTGACTGTGATGTGAAGCCACTGAGTTCTGAGGTGCACTTTGGCAGTGTGAATGAAGTTATTGGCTTTAAGTGGCTTTCATCACATGGAGATCTTCCTCCTTTCTTTCTAAGCAGAATACTGCTCACTCCGGTGGCAACAAGAGGTTACAGGGCGACCCCAGAAAGGCTCCCCTCATGTTCACCCTTCCCCCTCACTGCAATTCCTTCCCCATTGACCCCCTCGTGTGTTTGTTAGCTTGACACCTCACCTCACAGCCCTCCCCCGGTTAACGTGCTTGTCTCTGAAAGTGGAGGCCTGCATGAGTACCACAGCACAATGGTGTTCCTCAGGACAATGAAAGCAAAGAGAAGGAGCAGTTCAGCCCTACAGCCCCAACAGAGTGGCATTCATCGCAACAAGACCGGCGCAGTGCCATGGCAGGTATGTTCCACTCCCCTCAAAGTTACCAGCGAACTGAGGTCTGACTTATGCACACCACCCTTTTTCAAACGGGTTTGGTTCCAATGTTATTTCCCGCTGGCATGACGGAAGGTTGGAAGGCGTGGCAAGATTCCGGCAAGCACCTGTTTTAGTGAGCATTCATGACATGCTAATGAATGCAAATGGCACCAGCCGACAGGATAACCGACCCGCCATTCTCATACCGTTGGGAGAATTGTGACTTGTTTTTACAACAGCAGGTTTCCGGTTTTTTTTTTGCCTCCCGCTGGATTCTCTGCTCCCGCCCGTCACAAAACCCATCGTGGGCGGAATGGGAGAATTCCGTGCAAAGCATTTGAGAACGTGAGATGTGGACGTTAACTGTAAACTGATTGCAAGAACTGCTGTCCCTGATGTAAAAGGACCATTTAAAACCACCAAGCCTGGGTATAACTGTTTCTGAAATTGAAGTCAATTTTTTTTAAAAATTGATATGAGGTGCTTTTTCAAGCACTTGGAGGAAATTTACTTGAAGTTTAACAATAACAAATTTTAATTTTCAGAAAATAATTATTGAATTAAAGACCATCTAGGTGGTTCTTGGATATCCAAAAGAAAGTTTGTTCTTGAAATGAAAAAAAAAATGAACACTAACAAAGCCTGTCAGCTCAACAACACAGCTATTAGAATTTGGAATAATTTTGCTATGATAAAATGTCAGGCACAGTGGGTTACTTTCGAGTGAATAAAATGTCATCTAAAATAAAGAACAAAGAAACATAACATGTCAATGCCTAGAATCAAATTGTAATGTTTCATTTTTGTTTTAAAAATTTATGAAAATAATGTTTTGAACAGTTAAGTTCTCCAGGTCTCATGAATGAGTTGGAATGGCAATTAATGGGATGTCTCACTTAGAGGACTTAAAAGATAGAAACAGAAAAATCACATTATAAATGGGAATTGGAATAACTCACCCTGGGTGAGTTCAATGGAATATATCAATCTGGTATCCACGTACATTTTAGGAAGAGATAGGAAAGTGGTTAAGAATTGTAAATTAATAGCTTTTCTCTTGGAGATATTTGCATCCTTGCCTATGAATCTTTTAAGGGAGCTGAATTTGTTAACCTGGGCACTACTTGGGACTTTGGGGCCATGCAAAAGAATATAAGTAAATTTCTCGGGTTGGATTTTATGGCTCCCGTCGGGCGTGTTTTCGATAGGAGGAGGGGCATGTAAAATATGATGGATGTGTGGCCCACTGCCTTCCGACCCACCCCTGATCCAGTTCCCATAATATGTGGGGTGCATAAAGAGCCCATTAGTATGCCCATCCTTAGGCCTATTGAGGCCCGTAAGTGGCAAATTAATGGCCTCTTAAGGACCTCAATCCACCTTCCACAGCCATAATACGCTGAGCAGTGGAGGATGGGTGAGAGTGCAAAAACAGGGGAGTACATCTTTTGGGAGGTGCCCTGTGCACATTGGAGACACATCGCCCCACTCCCCCCTCCCCCCATGTCTGCCAACCAACAAAGATTGTATCCCCTCTCTGAGCTTAATTACCTGACCTCCAACACCCGCCCCCACTCCCTCATCCCCCTCCCTTGGGTGCCCATTCCCTCCCCACCCAAAAAACCTAGGAATTACCCAGGTCCAGGTAACATTGATCCTCTTTGTGGGATTGCTTGCACTCCCAGCAGTGCCCATTACTGGGTTCTGGGACTGCAAGAGCTGCCAGTCAATCAGATTAGCCAGCAGCTCTCGAGAGCAGGACTTCTTTCCACTGAAGGGTGTAAGTGCCTCTCTCTGTTTGTTAAGGCCACCCACACTGTAATAATGCTGCAGGACAGCCTCTTTTAAAGTCAGTCGGTTTGTGACCAACTTTTCTAATATGGAGGGGGGGGGGGCATGGAGGGATTGGGGAGTGGTAGGGGAGAGCATTACACTACTCCCCTCATTAAATTCAGCCCCTTCAGACAGGCACCCTTATTGATCTTTTGAGAAGGTTACCGGAAAGTCAAGAATGCTTGTATTGGATGGAGCACGTGATATAAGGATACCAGTGTGAATGTGCAAATGTGATCTGTCACATGTGGAGTAACTGACATTATGAAATACATGGTGAAGCTACACTAAAGAGTGGGTCCCAGACACATTCAGGCATTTGACATGAAATGGTTACATAGAACAAGTAAACATTTTTAAATCTAGGCTCTAACATATAGAGAAATTGACTTTAAGAAAATCAGGGTGGTAATGTTCAGGGGGAGTAAAGTTACAAGAAAAGGGATTTGGGTTGGGAGAATTGAAGGCTAGGGAGAAATAATATGTAATGAGAATGGTCAACAAGATGAATACAGGTGAAGGGAAGAGCTGGAGCTGAATTTTACGACCCATGGGCATGTGTGTGCCCAACCCGATCGGGCGTAAAATTGCGCAAGAAGACATCCCGATGTCATCACACACTTGTGTGATATTTCGCTTGGTGGGCGCGCTTCTGACTTTTGTGCGCGCCCACCGAGCAAACTATCACTCGAGTGCGTGATGATGTCAGGACGCTCAATTGACAGCTTCTCAAGTAACAAAAAATCGGAGACAATTGCACCATTAATGGGCTTAATTGCCCTCTTAATTGTCAGCGGGTGCGCACAAAATTCAGAAGCACGCTCGCCAACAATTAAGAGGGTAATTAAGCCCATTAATAGCGCAATTGTCTCTGATTGTTCATTAACCGTCCAACCTCACAGCTGGCAGACGGGCGAATCAGCCAGGCGACCTTTGCATTTTTCATCAAACCTCTTCCAAGGGCGGGATGAAATTTCCGTGGTGAAATAAAATAAAAATAAATATCTGTGGGCAGCAATTTATCAGCTATATTTTCAGGTGATTGATTGCGATGCATGGACATCTTTTTCAGCTTTTAAAACCTTTTATTTTAGGTTTTTCAGGTCTCCAGTTCCCTGAGGCCCCTGTCTGCCTTCAGGGAGCTTTCTTACAGTGCTCGCCCGTAACCACGGCAAGGTCACTGCCAGCCCTCTTCCCATCCCCACCCTGGCAATGCTGAGCTTTTCAGCTCACATTTCACACTGACTGGCCGATAATTGGCCAAACAGCATGAAATCCCACTCGGGGGCTAATCAAAGTCGGGGGGCCGTTTCCCAACTGCTCCCGGGCCTGCCGATCGGGCGCGCCCGCCTAAGATAACATTCAGGCCTTGGAGTATCTTTTAGGTCTATAGGTGGTCTCTTGCTTTAATTTTATGTACTTTTATGCTAATACTTTAAAATGAACAGATCTCGAGTTTCCCACAGGTGCTGAGTGCTATCGACTGGACTCACATGGTGCTTGGATCTCCATGGCAACAAGCAGTCAACTACATCAACCATAATGGCTTCCACTCACTGAATGATCAGCTGGTGTGTGACCATCACAAACACATCCTATTGGCCTGTGCATGATTCCCAGGGAACATCAACAATTCCTACATCCTCAGCAGGTCTCAAATCCCTGACATCTTCTGGGGCCCACAGATGCTGCAGGGTTGGCACCTCAGGTTAAGGGCTATCCGCAGAGGACATGGCTGGCGCCTGTGCAGCAGCCTCAATTGCAGCAGAGAGATGGTACAACAAGGCTCATGACACAAACTAGACTTTGGTGGAGCAACTAATAGGTTTCTTGCAAATGAGGTTCCGGTGCCTTTATAGTTCCGGTGGGGCACTGCAATACACTCCAGAGGGTGTCACATATCATCGTCGCTTGCTGCGTGTGACACAACCTGGCACTGCAACAGGGAGAAGACCTGGCTGAGGAGCAGATGGAAGAACTGCTCGTCTCCTCCAATGAGGAGCATGTTGAAGGGGAT
Source organism: Carcharodon carcharias (assembly GCF_017639515.1). Lineage (NCBI taxonomy): Eukaryota > Metazoa > Chordata > Chondrichthyes > Lamniformes > Lamnidae > Carcharodon > Carcharodon carcharias. The sequence continues at coordinate 176,298,222 of NC_054468.1, read as the reverse complement.
AAAGTTGATGAGGTACTGTAAGGCAAGGATGCCGGCAATGAGGCCATCACACTGGCCAGACGAAGTAGATGCGCCCGTGAGACCCTAATAGCTGCAAGATTCATGGAGGATGATGACAAGATGCAGTAAGGACAGTCCTGACATCCTCAACTTGCATCTGTGAACGTTTGACTCCTGTGCCACTGACGGCAGCGCACATACCCTCAGTGATAAGTTTTACGTCATGGAGATGCAGCAGAGGCCCCAATACTTGCTAGATTCCCAGAGGATGATGACGACATGCAGTGAGGACACTCCATAGATCTTCACATAGCCTCTGTGAATGTCTGAATCCTGTCCGGCTGAATGGGGGCTCGCTTGTGCTCAGTGATCAGTGTCATATCATGGAAATGCAGCCGTGAAACTTCAAATGCATCTGATTCTTAGACCTGACCCCTTCAGGAGCACATCATCACTGGTCTCAGATGCTGAAGAGATGGGGGGCCAGCCCCACCTGAAAGGTGCTGAGAGCACGTAGAGAGAATGATGGAACTCTGTGATGCCTGTCCACAACTTCCTGGCAGTAATGACAAGCACCATTGAGGTGCAGGATCACTAATGCTGCCAGACCATCACTTTGCTCTGAAGGTTACACACTGCACAGGGGAGAGACCGTGAACTGAGGCACCTGCCTTTAACCTGTGCAGGAATGACACGAACACTACTCATCAGAACAAGGAGCCATAGAGAAAGAGACATTCTTGGGAGTTTATTTACAATAGTGAACATTATGTACAAGTGATTAACACCAGTGCCCATGTGATGCAACTACATCTTCTTAACAAGCTTGGCCTAAATAGCCAAGTGGTTATGGTACTGGGTTTGTAACCCAAAGATCAAGAGTTCAAATCTCACAAAGGCAAAACTATCAAGAGTTCAAAGTCTGAATCACGTCAGGTGTAAAACTCGTTTTGGGAGGCTTCCCCTCCTTGAGGCTATGGTGGGACGTGGGCAAGACTCACGTCCGAGTTTTCTGTCAAGAGTACGCGAAGAGGTTGACAAAGAGACGCAAATCCAGGGTCGAGGGGTTGGAGAAGGAGGTGCTTGACCTGGAGGCACGTCTCCATCAGCCCGACGCGGACCCGGCCCTGCGCTCGGTGTACGATGAGAAGAAGGGCGCGCTGCGGGACCTGCAACTGGTCGGGTCTCGGGGTGCGTTCGTGAGGTCGCGGATCCGGTTCCTCAAGGAGATGGACCACGGCTCCCTCTTCTTCTACTCGCTGGAAAAAAGGCACGGGGTCCGTAAGCAGCTCTTTACGCTGCTGGCCGACGACGGATCCCTTGTCTCGGATCCGGAGGGCATCAGGGCCATTGCCCGAGATTACTACACTGCCCTGTTCTCTCCGGATCCGTCCAGTGAGGAAGCTTGCAGAGTTTTGTAGGAGGACCTGCCGCAGGTCGGCCCAGAGTGCGCCGGAAAGCTCGACTCCCCTATAAGCCTGGGGGAGCTGACCGGCGCACTCGACGGTCTTTCTAGGGGCAAAACCCCGGGACTAGACGGGCTGACTGTGGAGTTCTTCAGGGCGTTCTGGAACGTCTTGGGGAGCGACTTTGCGGGGGTCCTGGGGGAGAGCATTGCTACCGGGGAGATGCCCCTTTCGTGGCGCAGGGCCGTGATTGCCCTGCTGCCGAAGAAGGGGGATCTCCGCCTTCTTAAAAACTGGCGCCCGGTCTCCCTCCTCAGCACGGACTACAAAATCTTCGCCCGAGCCATGTCTTCTCGTCTCGGCACCGTGCTGGACCACATGATCCACCCTGACCAGTCCTACACGGTCCCGGACCGAACCATTTATGATAACATCCATCTGGTCCGGGTCATCATCCACCATTCCCAGAGGGTTGGTCTGTCGAGCGCCTTCCTGTCTCTCGATCAGGAGAAGGCGTTCGACAGGGTAGATCACGAATACTTACTCGGAACTCTGCGAGCTTTCGGGTTCGGGACGCATTTTGTCGCCCGGATCCGACTTCTGTACACTGCCGCGGAGTGTCTAGTGAAGGTTAACGGGTCCCTGACGGCGCCCCTTCGCTTTGGGAGAGGGGTACGTCAGGGCTGCCCCCTGTCTGGCCAGTTGTATTCTATTTGCGTGGAGCCTTTCCTGCGCCTCTTGCGGAGGAGGTTGTCAGGATTGGTTCTGCGCGGGCCGGGCATCGGGGTGGTCCTTTCGGCTTACGCCGATGACGCGCTCCTTATGTTTAGTGACCCGGCTGACCTGCAGAGGATGCGCGAGTGCCATGAGGTCTACTCTGCCGCTTCTTCTGCCAGGATCAACTTGGGTAAATGTTCTGGACTCCTGGTCGGTCAGTGGCAGATGGATTCCCTACCCGAGGAGCTCAGGCCTTTCACCTGGAGCAGGACCAGCCTCCTCTACCTGGGGGTCCATCTCTGCCCCGCTGACGAATCCTGGCCGGCAAACTGGCAGGAACTGGAGACGAAAGTCACCGCTCGCCTGCGGCGCTGGACAGGACTGCTCCGAGTGCTATCTTACCGGGGTCGAGTTCTGGTCATAAACCAGCTGATCGCCGCCATGTTGTGGTATCGGCTGGTCACTTTGACCCCTCCCCCGGACTTTGTCACGAGAATCCAGAGATTGTTAGTCGACTTCTTCTGGGACAAAAGATTGCACTGGGTCGCTGCCGAGGTTCTGAGTCTCCCGCTTAGGGAGGGTGGTCAGGCGCTAGTGTGCCTACGCACACAGGTGGCGACTTTCCGCCTTCAGACCCTGCAGCGATACCTCTACGTCGAGCCTCCTCCTAGATGGTGTGCCCTGATGACGTATTTCTTCCGTCAGGTGCACGGACTGAATTATGACGTGCAGCTCCTGTTTATAGAACAGCTGGGCCTCTGTGGCTCCTTGCAGGCGTTGCCCGTCTTTTACCAGGACCTGATCAAAGTCTGGAAAGTGGTCACCTCGCGACGCAGCTCTCCCCCGTCAGGAGTAGCGGCTATCGTTAGAGAGCCGCTGCTCAGGAATCCGCCCCTCCGTCCTTTTCAGTGGTTGGCGGAGAGGAGGGCTGTGGCCGCAGGGGTGACCAGGATCGGGGACGTGCTGGGTGGCGGAGGACTGGGCTGGATGCTCCCGCAGGAGTTGGCGCGACGCGCGTCTGTGAGTGTCCAGGTCGCAGCCGATGCCATCCAAGACCTGAGAACGGTCGTGCTCAGACCCAACGTTATTTTGGGTCTTGAGGTGGCCCAGGTGCGCGGTGGTCTTCCGTCTGAACGTTCCCCTGTTCGGACAGAATTCCACATTGGCCCCAAACCCCGAACCCTCCCTCGGGTGCTGGTGCCCCGCAATATGAGCCGCCTCGGGGACATGCCCTCTGTGCCTTTTGGCACGGCAAAGAGGGGCTTTTTGTACGGACTGCTGCTGCACACCTTCCATTTTCTCGCCCTTGTCCGCTGCCCGGACACGCCCTGGTGTGCCTTGTTGCCGTCCGGCGGCGGAGGCCCCCGATGGGAGGCCCTCTACGGAGGTGTCCTCCCCCTTTCTATCGGGGACCTGGGTTGGAGGGTGTTGTATGCAGCAGTCCCTTATAATAAGAGGATGCATAGGTTCACGGACTCTCAGGACACGTGCCCTTTTTGCGGTCTTGTGGAGTCCGTGGACCATGTATACATAGGGTGTTGTAGACTGCACTCCCTTTTTAGTTATTTGAAAAACCTTTTATTGATGTTTTGTTTGCACTTCAGCCACACGCTCCTGATCTATGGGCACCCGGTGCGGAAGGGGGTCGGGAAGGAGGAGGACCTCCTCGTGAACCTGCTCCTGGGCCTGGCCAAGTTGGCCATTAACAGGTCCAGGCAGCGGGCGATCGACGGGGGAGTCCCGCCCGATTGTTTGTCCCTCTTCCGCGGCTACGTTCGTTGCCGGATGTCCCTGGAGAAGGAGCACGCGGTGTCTGCTGGCACTCTCGAGGCCTTCCGTGCTTGGTGGGGACTGGGGTGTTTTGTTGACCCCTTTAATCACATTTTGATTTAAAGTTTGTAAGTTTCCTTTAAACTTTGTTCTTGGTTTTACAGCTGACCTGAATTAGGGGCTGTGCCTGATTTATCCCAATTTTGTTGATTTGATTTTCATTTAAAAGATTATCAAGAGTTCAAATCTCACAATGGCAAACTATGAAACAATGTAACTTCATCTGAAACAGATGGAAACGTATTTGTACTCGAAAGAGTTACAAATTTTTGACTCCTGGTCGGTCAGTGGCAGATGGATCCCCTACCCGAGGAGCTCAGGCCTTTCACCTGGAGCAGGACCAGCCTCCTCTACCTGGGGGTCCATCTCTGCCCCGCTGAGGAATCCTGGCCGGCAAACTGGCAGGAACTGGAGACGAAAGTGACCTCTCACCTGCGGCGCTGGACAGGACTGCTCCTAGTGCTATCTTACCGAGGTCGAGTTCTCGTCATAAACCAGCTGATCGCAGCCATGTTGTGGTATCGGCTGGTCACTTTGACCCCTCCCCCGGACTTTGTCACAAGAATCCAGAAATTGTTAGTCGACTTCTTCTGGGACAAAAGATTGCACTGGGTCGCTGCTGAGGTTCTGAGTCTCCCACTTAGGGAGGGTGGTCAGGCGCTAGTGTGCCTACGCACACAGGTGGCGACTTTCCGCCTTCAGGCCCTGCAGCGATACCTCTACGTCGAGCCTCCTCCTAGATGGTGTGCCCGGATGACGTATTTCTTCCGTCAGGTGCACGGCCTGAATTATGACGTGCAGCTCCTGTTTATAGAACAGCTGGGCCTCGGTGGCTCCTTGCAGGGGTTGCCCGTCTTTTACCAGGACCTGATCAAAGTCTGGAAAGTGGTCGCCTCGCGACGCAGCTCTCCCCCGTCAGGAGTAGCGGCTATCGTTAGAGAGCCGCTGCTCAGGAATCCGCCCCTCCGTCCTTTTCAGTGGTTGGCGGAGAGGAGGGCTGTGGCCGCAGGGGTGACCAGGATCGGGGACGTGCTGGGTGGCGGAGGACTGGGCTGGATGCTCCCGCAGGAGTTGGTGCGTCGCGCGTTTGTGAGTGTCCAGGTCGCAGCCAATGCCATCCAAGACCTGAGAACAGTCGTGCTCGGACCCGATGTAATTTTAGGTCTTGAGGTGGCCCAGGTGCGCGGTGGTCTTCCGTCTGAGCGTTCCCCTGTTCGGACAGAATTCCACATTGGCCCCAAACCCCGAACCCTCCCTCGGGTGCTGGTGCCCCGCAATATGAGCCGCCTCGGGGACATGCCCTCTGTGCCTTTTGGCACGGCAAAGAGAGGCTTTTTGTACGGACTGCTGCTGCACACCTTCCATTTTCTCAGCCTTGTCCGCTGCCCGGACACGCCCTGGCGTGCCTTGTTGCCGTCCGGTGGTGGAGGCCCCCGATGGGAGGCCCTCTACGGAGTTATCCTCCTCCTTTCTATCGGGGACCTGGGTTGGAGGGTGTTGCATGCAGCAGTCCTCTATAATAGGAGAATGCATATGTTCACGGACTCCCAGGATACCTGCCCTTTTTGCGGTCTTGTGGAGTCCGTGGACCATGCATATATAGGGTGTGGTAGGCTGCACTCCCTTTTTAGTTATTTGAAAAACCTTTCATTGATGTTTTGTTTGCACTTCAGCCCCACGCTCCTGATCTATGGGCACCCGGTGCAGAAGGGGGTCGGGAAAGAGGAGGACCTCCTCGTGAACCTGCTCCTGGGCCTGGCCAAGTTGGCCATTAACAGGTCCAGGCAGCGGGCGATCGACGGGGGAGTCCCGCCCGATTGTTTGTCCCTCTTCCGCGGCTACGTTCGTGGCTGGATGTCCCTGGAGAGGGAGCACACGGTGTCTGCTGGCACTCTCAAGGCCTTCTGTGCCCGGTGGGCACCGCGGGGACTGGGGTGTTTTGTTGACCCCTTTAATCACATTTTGATTTAAAGTTTGTAAGTTTCCTTTAAACTTTGTTCTTGGTTTTGCAGCTGACCTGAATTAGGGGCTGTGCCTGATTTATCCCAATTTTGTTGATTTGGTTTTCATTTAAAAGATTATCAAGAGTTCAACGACGGGGGAGTCCCGCCCGATTGTTTGTCCCTCTTCCGTGGCTACGTTTGCTGCCGGATGTCCCTGGAGAAGGAGCACGCGGTGTCTGCTGGCACTCTCGAGGCCTTCCGTGCTCGGTGGGGACTGGGGTGTTTTGTTGACCCCTTTAATCACATTTTGATTTAAAGTTTGTAAGGTTCCTTTAAATTTTTGTCCTTGGTTTTACAGTTGACCTGAATTAGGGGCTGTGCCTGATTTATCCCAATTTTGTTGATTTGGTTTTCATTTAAAAGATTATCAAGAGTTCAAATCTCACAAAGGCAAACAATGTAACTTCATCTGAAACAGATGGAAATGGGTTTGTACTCGAAAGAGTTACGTCTTCTTAACGTCCCATTAAATTTTGTTTTTTGTTTTTGCAGATTCCCTTTAAAGGGCTGCCTTTTAATTTGTCTCCTGATTTGTTAATTTAGTTTCTTTAGTTTGACTCAAAATAGTTACATCTCCTTAACCTTCCTAACCCTGCCGTTGTGTCTTGGATATCCCCCGATATCCACAGTGGAGGTGAAGACAGCCTGCTGACTGTGATGCCCTGTCTGTGATGAACTTGGTGGGTGCCCTCCAGAGGGCTGAGACCTTGAGGGTCGGGGACTGGTTTGGGTCTCCTGCTGTGGGACAGGAGCATCCTCCTTGGCCTATGAAGCTGAAGATTATGGAGTCGCAGGAAGAGGGAATTTGGATAGCAAACTGGAGGAACAGTACCTCATCTTCCGATTAGGCACCTTGCAGCCTCCTGGATTTAACGGTGAGTTCAACAACTTCAGACATGAACTCTCTCCTCCATCTTTACCCCTTTTTCATTCAATTTTTTTAAAATATATTTTTATTTATTCATTTTTAATTTTTAAATTATTATTATATTTGTATTATCTTTTTAAATCCTTTTTCCCCAATGTCACCACCCCCTAAAACAGAGTCACCTATCACTTGTTTCTATGTTGTGCTTTCACACAATGCTATCCTTGTTCTGCTATTAACACACTCTGCTATCTTATCTTTATGCCACTATCAGCACCTTTTTTAGCCTTTAACGCTACCATGAACACGCCCTTTGTCTTGTGTCCGTGACATCTTTGGCAATCTTTCCTAAGCTCCCACCTATCTCTGACCTTCTATTTTGCTCCACCTTCTCCATCCCCTCTTAGACAATTCATCACATTTCTACTTCTCTTTAGCTGCGAAGAGGAGACATCCAGACTTGAGGCATTAACTCTGCTTCTTTCTCCAGAGATGCTGCCAGACCTGCTGAGATTTTCCAGCATTTTCTGTTTTTATTTCAGATTTCCAGCATTTGCAGTATTTTGCTTTTGTTTCTTTCTCCACTAACCTTGCCTGACCTGATGAGTATTTCTAGCATTTTCTGTTTTTATTTCCAATTTCTAGCTTTCCAAATTTAAGCATTCAAAAGCATTTTGCTTTAGTATGCTGTTGATCATTGGTAGAACATTAATGTCAAATATTATTAGAGGATTTTCCCATGAAGTGCCTTCTCCAGTGAATTCCATAAGAATAGTCAAAAATGTCCATCTTCATGATATGTAAAGCAGAGAGCACAGCGTCACTGGGGGAGGGGTGCATTTTAACTCCCTAGGGTGGGTGAGATAAGTGGGTTAAAAACAAAATAATGGGCAAACTGCCAAACTTTTGTTTTGATTTGAGAGTTGTTTTGAATTAGGAGAGTAGTGGGGGTGGGCAAACATTCTGCTCTCAGCAGGTGGGTCAGTCACTAAAATATTTGAAGGAGATTGCATGACTGCACTTAAAAGTTTACTTGCAAGTAAAAGTTTCCTTTTAACACATGCAGGAGGGTTTTTTGAGCCTCAAGAGGTATAAGAGTTTGATCCAGGAGGTAAGTGCCTTTACAGCATTGCTAATGAACCAGGAAGCACTGGAGTGATTCCCTCCTGCTCACCAACTTACCTGTTTTTCCTCACACTCTGACCTCCACAAGCAGCCAATCAACCTTCTCAAATGAGGCCTCCACAATTGGTTAATATTCTCTCTCCACTATCATGGTGATGTTGGACCTGCCTCTGATCCACTCCCTGGCTGCATTCCAGACCAACTTTTAGCCAGTCCATCAAACTGACTGTCTATTGGGTGAGAAATCTGTTGAAATTGGAATTGGAATTCTCTTCCCCAGATAGCAGTAGAGGCTGAGTTAGACAGCTTTTTGATCTGAAAGGGAATCAAGGGTTATGGGGGGAAGGTAGGAAAGTGCAGTTAAGGGCACAATCAGATGAGCAATGATATTATCGAGTAGTGGAGTAGGCTCAAAGCACCAAATGGCTGCTTCCTGCCCCTCAGTCCTATGTTTCTGTAAAACATTAAAATAAATCATATGATTAATGTCCAAAAGCCCTAAACTCTAACTCTTTGTGCTGGATTTTTCCGAACATGTGGAGTCAGGATTGGAGGTGCAGGGAGATGAGAGGGGAAATGTGGGGAGCAATGTTGGGATGGCTTCCTGACACATGGAGGTGGGCAGCCAATTAGGGCAATTAAGATACCACTTCGGGGCCACTTGAGATGGCGCCGGCACTTTCTTGCCCTCACACTGGCCCTTTCGCCAAGCGTGAAGGTTGCCTGCTCTATTGAAGTGTCCTTCTGGCAACAAGCTGGGAGATTAAAAGAGCCAGAGGCTCCATGCTCCAATGACGAGCCTGCAGTAATGAAAGACCTCAGCCTAGTCCATTAATAGGCCTGTGGAATGGTCTCGCCTCAAACCCGATGATCTTACCCACTTTGGGTGTCTTTTTTTGATGACTTCTCTGCAGGAAACTAAGGGCGCCTCTATATTGAAGAGTCCTCATGCACGCCTGTGAGCCTCAACAGTGACCCCCACCCTTGCTCGGCCTGCCAGTTTGACATTGCTACTGGCCCTGTGATTAGGATCCAGCATTGGGAATCCACGCCCACCATTCTTAACAATACAGCAAGCGCAGTAGTGGCAAATTAAGAGGCCAACTCCCAGGAGGTTGAGCTGACATGCATGCTGATGACATGGGTGGTCTTGAGACATGGCCCTAATGTCAGAGTTCTGACACCACCGGAAAACCCAGACCACAGTCTTTATTGATTATTTTAAAAATGAGCAGTACGTTTTGAAGAAAGGTTTCCACAAACCGACAGTGCTGAGACCCATGCTCATTATTTTAATATGGCACAACGGCAGTAAAATAAACATGGTACATGGGATTAAAATGTATACACTGATGACCTACTGAACAGTCACTATGCAACACACTGGGGACAGGAATTGTTAGAAATAGATGTGATGTTTGGCCACAGAGGTGGAATAATTCTGCTTCTGAATCTATTAAACAGGAATGAGGAAAGAACAGAACAGCAAGTGATAGAAATGAGGTGACCCCAGAGTCCTACGTGCGGTGATTCAAAGGTTTGTGTCTGTAGAAAAAAATAGGTTTGCAGTGTGGCAGAAACACAAGACACAAATGATTAATGAAGGAATGCTGGTACTACAGTGATCAGATGGTCTCAAAGGAAGTCAATACAGCCTCAAGTTTAACAACTGAGAACTACAAAGACAGACATGGAAATTGGAATGCATCATGATATTTCCTGGCATAAAATGGGCATAAATAATACCAATTTAGCAGTGGCAATACATGCCCCAAACATGTGGAAAAGTTGGTCTCACAACTAAACTCATGGGGTCCAATTTGTAACTGTCCCAATCAAGCATTGGGATTCTTAAATATGTTAAGGGATGTTGAGCCTTCTAAGCTCTGGATTCTTCGAGGGAAACTATTGTCTGCCAAGTCCAGATAGGTTTTAATCTTTATTTTAAGAAAAGTTTCTGTGATGCAGGAGAAGCGGTAATGTTCAATCTCACTCTTCAGTCTTCATGATCATGTCCCCACACCATTGCCCAATCTGACCATTTCTTCCACCCACTATCTGCCTGAGGGCTGCCATTTCTACTTGCACTTGCAGCTCATCCCAAACGTGGAGATATAGTTGAGACCCAATTGCAGGGCAATCTGAGCCTCTTGTGTTCAGGTACTGTTCTGTGGTAAGGAGACAGACAGAGAGTAAAGCATAGGTTTTCCACAAGCAACCAAGGTGATAAAGAATAGCGTAACGAAGCCTACTTCAGGGAGCTCAGACCATATTCACCACAGACAAGTGCACAGTGTATAACAATCTTCTAAAACTCGGGGAAGAATTTTATGCCTTGCGGGCAGGCACTCACCCGACCTGAACAGATGTGAAATAATGTGAGGTGACGTTGGATGAGCATCCCGACGTCATACCGCACTCGAACAAGCTTCAGGTCAGTGGGTGCGCATGTGTGTCATAACCACGCCCGACAACAATTAATAGGCCACTTAAGGCCATTAAAGAGGCCACTGTTTGTGATTTTACGCTGCCTGTGCAATTTCACGCTCGTCTCACGGGGAAAACAGATAGGTGGGCAGCCCACATTTTGCAAAAGCTCATTCAAGAGTAGGATAAAAAGAGTCCACAGCATTGCCACTGTGAGTAGTGAGGATAAAAAGAGTCCACAGCATTGACACTGTGAGTAGTGAGGATAAAAAGGGTCCACAGCATTGACACTGTGAGTAGTGTGGACAAAAAGAGTCCACAGCATTGACACTGTGAGTAGTGAGAATAAAAAGTGTCTGCAGCATTGACACTGTGAGTAGTGAGGATAAAAAGGGTCCACAGCATTGACACTGTGAGTAGTGAGGATAAAAAGAGTCCACAGCATTGACACTGTGAGTAGTGAGGATAAAAAGAGTCCACAGCATTGACACTGTGAGTAGTGAGAATAAAAAGTGTCTGCAGCATTGACACTGTGAGTAGTGAGGATAAAAAGGGTCCACAGCATTGACACTGTGAGTAGTGAGGATAAAAAGGGTCCGCAGCATTGACACTGTGAGCAGTAGGGATAAAAAGAGTCCACAGCATTAACACTGTGAGTAGTGAGGATAAAAAGGGTCTGCAGCATTGACACTGTGAGTAGTGAGGATAAAAAGGGTCCACAGCATTGACACTGTGAGTAGTGAGGATAAAAAGAGTCTGCAGCATTGACACTGTGGGTAGTGAGGATAAAAAGGGTCCACAGCATTGACACTGTGGGTAGTGAGGATAAAAAGAGTCCACAGCATTGACACTGTGAGTAGTGAGGATAAAAAGAGTCCACAGCATTGACACTGTGAGTAGTGAGGATAAAAAGAGTCCACAGCATTGACACTGTGAGTACTGAGGATAAAAAGGGTCTGCAGCATTGACACTGTGAGTAGTGAGGATAAAAAGGGTCCACAGCATTGACACTGTGAGTAGTGAGGATAAAAAGAGTCCACAGCATTGACACTGAGTAGTGAGGATAAAAAGAGTCCACAGCATTGACACTGTGAGTAGTGAGGATAAAAAGGGTCTGCAGCATTGACACTGTGAGTAGTGAGGATAAAAAGGGTCCACAGCATTGACACTGTGAGTAGTGAGGATAAAAAGGGTCTGCAGCATTGACACTGTGAGTAGTGAGGATAAAAAGGGTCCGCAGCAATGACACTGTGAGTAGTGAGGAGGTTAGGAGATAATTTGCTGCTGGTTGCTCATTTGAACTTGACAGCTTCATCTCCATTCTGAGCTTCACTCTTAGCATTTCTAGGCTTCATTTCAGGACTCTTTGGATACTCCAAGGCCTCAGGAGGATTTTGACCATGTGGACCCTTCCAGGTACCAGACAACCTTCTGTGACTTTGGTAGTGGGGATTGTGGTCTTTGCTGGAGGCACCTCCAGGAGGAAGAGAAGAGCAGAAGGGAGAGGAGGCCTCCAATGTCGCTTCTAGGGGAGCAACCTGTGGGAGGAGAGGTGCAGGCCCAAGTAGGCTAGGGCCAGCAGGAAGTACAAGGCAGAAGGGGCCACAGAAGATGCCACTATCCTGCTGCCAGGGTTTACTGATGGCGATGCAGCTACCTCAATATGTCCGAATGCTGAAGGAGGCTCCACCTCTCCAGGGAGACTGTGACCTCCATTTGTCAGATGATTGGGCCTGAGATCAGCCCCAACTGTGTGGATGGAAACCCCATGTCAGTGGCTCTGAAAGTTACAGTGGCCCTCAACTCTCTATGCATCGGCTCTTTCTAGGTCAGGGGGGATCTTTGTGGAGTCTCCTAAATCAGCTGTCCACAGTTGCGTCAAGCTGGTGACAGAAGATCTGTTCAGGCAGGTAATAGCGTTTATTCATTTCCAAACATATGAGGCCAGCCAGGTTGAGTGAGCCACAGGGTTTTCAGCAATTGCTGTGTTTCCCCCATGTCCAGAGTGCCATCGCTGCACACATGTGGCTGTCAAAGTGCCAGTGGATGAGCCGGGTGCCTTCGTCAAAAGGAAGGGATTCCACTCCATGAACTTGCTGACCTACAAGCTGCAGATTCTGCAAGTCTATGCAAGGTACCCTGGCAGCTTCCATGACACTTACATCCTCCAACACTCACAGGTGTCAAGGCTCTTCACTGCTCCAGCTCTGCTGGGTGACAAGGGATATCCATTAAAAAGGTGGCTTATGACGTCTCTCCGCCACCCAAGAACAGAGTCAGAGCAGCATTATAACAGGAGTCATGCCTCCACAAGGGCGGTGATAGAGAGGACTATAGATCTTCTTAAGATGCGTTTCCAATGCCTGGACCATTCATGGGGTGCACTACAACACCCCCCAGAGCAAGTGTCACTGATAGTTTGCATGCTGCGCGCTCCACAATCTAGCTCTGGCAAGGGGGGACCCACTGGAGGAAGACGATCTTGAGGCAGCTCCACAGGCCACAGAGGATGAATCCAATGGTGAGTCAGAATACTTGTCTGGTGCGGAGAATGCAGGGGATGTGAAGGAAGACCTCTGGATACTAAAGGCAGCAGGGACACCAAGGATAACTTGATACAATGCTCCTCCAGCTAGGCTGCCAAAGATCTGCTTCAATTCATGCCGGGGATGCCACCTCCATCCCAGATATTTGAAATGACCCTTTCCTTTGAACCCAAAGTCCACTCAGTGGCCGTGCAATAAAGTTTAGAGCCAATCATGTCCAGCATTACATACTGGCGTGCCCTGCACCTACAAAACAAGTGAAGCATACTCAGGCCATTAAAACAAAAGCAAAAAAATTATATCATGTTGACATTCACAGCAAATGAACATAACAATATATGTGTTCATGGTCACATTAGTAAACAAGATAACAAAGCATGGCAGAACAAGAAATCATCCGTGAACAGTCCCTCCTGTGCTCATATATATATATATATATATATATAAAAACAAAAAAACTGCAGATGCTGGAAATCAAAAACAAAAACAGAATTACCTGGAAAAACTCAGCAGGTCTGGCAGCATCGGCGGAGAAGAAAAGAGTTGCCGTTTCGAGTCCTCATGACCCTTCGACAGAACTTGAGCTCGAGTCCAAGAAAGAGCTGAAATATAAGCTGGTTTAAGGTGTGTGTGTGGGGGGGCGGAGAGATAGAGAGACAGAGAGGTGGAGGGTGGGGGGTGTGGTTGTAGGGACAAACAAGCAGTGATAGAAGCAGATCATCAAAAGATGTCAACGACAATAGTACAATAGAACACATAGGTGTTAAAGTTAAAGTTGGTGATATTATCTAAACGAATGTGCTAATTAAGAATGGATGGTAGGGCACTCAAGGTATAGCTCTAGTGGGTTTTTTTTTATAATGGAAATAGGTGGGAAAAGGAAAATCTTTATAATTTATTGGAAAAAAAAAGGAAGGGGGACAAAAAGGGGGTGGGGATGGGGGAGGGAGCTCATGACCTAAAGTTGTTGAATTCAATATTCAGTCTGGAAGGCTGTAAAGTCCCTAGTCGGAAGATGAGGTGTTGTTCCTCCAGTTTGCGTTGGGCTTCACTGGAACAATGCAGCAAGCCAAGGACAGACATGTGGGCAAGAGAGCAGGGTGGAGTGTTAAAATGGCAAGCGACAGGGAGGTTTGGGTCATTCTTGCGGACAGACCGCAGGTGTGCTCATGGTGGCTTATACTTACGTTTGCAAGTGCTGCGTCTTGTTGCCCTCCCCCCGCTGGCAGCGGCATTGGAGATAGCTTGCTGACTCTGCTGTCCTGTTGGCTTTGATAACATTGGTGATTGTCCTCTGGCCAACAGAGTTTGTGCTAGCCCCGCCTGGGACAGAGCAGCCAGAGTCACGGCTGGCACCTCCCCAGTCATTGCAGCCTCATCGGATGCCACGGTCACTGGCAGAGGAGCGGAGGAGCTGCTGTCATCATCCAGAACACCCTGAGAGGAGCCCGCAGAGGCAACAAGCAGGTCGTGCGCCAAAGTGAGGTCACTCTGGGCCTCCCTGCTCACCATTGATGGCCTAGCTGGATACTGGGTGCTTCATCCATCTCCCACCCTGACAATGACTACCTGAGGTCATTCCCCGTGTGAGGGCTTGCAGGTCCAAGCGCAATCCCAGGAACTCCTGATTCTATCCCTGGAGTTGCCTCTCCATGAGAGTCGCCACTCTCTCAATGGAGGAGGCAGTGTGCTCGGCCCTGAGGGTCAACGCAGTGCTCATGCTCGGCATGGACTCCTCCATATCACAGTCCATGGCACACATACACTCATTGATCTCCGCCAGATCTTCCTGCACATCTCGCTGGACATCCAGCATCTGCCACCTAATGGACGACTCCAGAGGCTCATCATCTGCCTTCGGTTCAGCATAGTCCTGGTCTCCAGCAGTCCTCTGACTGCCTCTGCCTGCTCCTCAAGCGAGTGTGAAGTGCCCTCACCATACACCAACATTCTAGCCAAAAATCTAATGCCCACTGAGGTGCTGATATCTGCACTGGTGCCCAGATCGGGGTGGGGGGTGTGGCGCAGGTGCATTTAAAGCCCCGAGGTCCTATGGCATCAAGTGTGGCTCTTCGGGGTTCTGTGTTCGAGTGTGAGCTGGCGATTCTAGGGGAGAACAACAACATGTCATTAGTTTAAGTAATCATACTGTCACTGTGTATGCCAGGTGCCCTGGTGAGACAATGGAGATCTGCATCATGGTGCCATCATCTTTCAATGGTCAATGGGGACTCCAGGTTTGAGGCTCTCATTAATGAAGAGACTACAAAAAAATGTTTGCACATCCCAACACTCTCACCTCTGTGCACTGCACTCTTACCTTCGCCAGAGACCCCTGAATCTCCACAACCGGCTGACCGAGGTGGATGGCGGCTCCCTAGTTCCAAGGAATCCATTTTGTACCTCCTCAAAATAGGAGCTTTGGCGGGGCCTCTGCCTATCCTTGACCTCTCGATGGTGTTATGGCTCCTCTTCTCCTGAAAGGACAGAGGAGCATTGATTAGTCCATTCTCTGCCTGCAGCGCCATTGCAGCCTGGCCAACCCCAGCTGAGGAACACCTTGCAGGGCACATCCGAGTCATGGCCCTCGAGCTGCAAGGCACTCAGGCCAAGCAGCCAGGGCTCACCCCCTTGGCCAGCTCCAGTGTCATGACAGTTGGCCTTCACTCTCTAGCACCCCTGAGCTCCACGGGCCAACCCTTAACACTTCAGCACACCGATCCATGTTAACTCAGTACTCACCCTTGCCAGGCACAGCAGATCATTGAACCTTTTGCGGCACTGCACCCATGTGCACCTCACAATGTCATGGCCGCTGACCTCAGTTGCCACCTCCCAGGCTTTTTTGGTCAAGTGTGGAGGCCTCTCCCTACCATCCCTGGGTATGACAGCCTGAAAGCAGACTCCTCCACGAGCACTGTGAGGCTCATGAGTGAGAAATGGGGGGCCAAGTGCCCACCCAACTTGGCTTCCATCCTGATGTTTCCAGCCGCTGGCGAGGCCTTTGTTCCAGCCTCCCAGGTAGATTCCAAAGATTCTTCCCTGGCAGCCTTCTGGGAGCTGCCTTTGCCGGTTTAAAGGACCCACCGGGTCGCGAGTGGACCCAGCGCCCAACAGGCTCCCAACCCCGCCCAGGCCTTCCCGACCATTCAGAAGACGCGTTTCATGCTGGGCGGTCCTTAATTGGCCATCCAGCATGAAATCCCTTTTCCAATGTAACCCCAGCCAGGAGCAGATTCCACATCCGCTTCCAATCCCGCTGACTTGGCACACATGCCAAGTGTGAAATTCAGGCTTTGGTGATCTTTAACAGAATCTGGCTTCATTCCAAAAGCAAACACAGCATGTTGTGCATCGTGACACACCACAAATACCCGAACTATTCACTCTTTAAAGTGCCACATTCCAAAGCAGTTTTAAATTTAAATAATTTCACAGCTTGACAGTTCCAGAGACCTTCTCTGCCCTTCAAGAACATTTACACCTACTCTAAAAATTTGTAACTCCCACACTATGACTTAAGGCCCTTGCTACAGTGAAAATGAGGTCAATTTAAACTCTACATTGAATTCAAGTGGTTCTGTTCAGTTCATGTTTTCTTCGTGTGTGAATCATGCCACACGTAATTTTGTCCACTTTTGGTCATGAAGTCTGAAAATAGCAGCAATTTAAAAATAACTGCAGAGTACCCCTCACCGCGTATTGACCTGGGAGGCTCCTACGAATACCGAATTTGAAGAGAAGCATAACTTTATTCAGCCTTCACAATGCCATTGTGGCATATCGTTTTACAGTGTTTCCTGGCTATTACCATGACCACATTCATCTGAATAGAAAACATGATTTATAGCATTCCTAGGCCCAGGTTTTCACAGAGTAGTCCGGACTCCATGGATCTTCCAAAGTGGTGGGTGGGACCATGATCCAAAACTCCCACTCCCATTTCCAGCAGATCTCAGTTTCACCAATAGGGGAAAGGGTGTGTAGCATGATTCGCATACAATGGGAACACAAACTTAGCTGGGCCACTTGAACTCAATGCTGAGTTCAAACAGACCTCATTTTCACTGTAGCAAGGGCTTTAACTCACAGTGTAAGAGTTACAAATTTTAGAATAGGTGTAAATGTTCTTGAAGGGCAGAGAAGGTTTGTGGAACTGTCAAGCTGTAAAATTATTTAAGTTCCCAGCCCTTGAAAATTAAAAAAATAGGCTGCCTGTGTCAATGAGGGGTAAAAACAAATTGGCCCAGCAATTACAATAGCTGTTTATTGATATTACCCTAAGGAATATCATTATGTCATTATTAATGTTTGGCTGTATCCCAAAACCTATAATTATCCCAGCAGGTGTTCCTAAGTTCACAGTTTGATTGACAACGTGAAAAGGTTATTAAATAATTAGTGTCTTAGATTTGGGTTATGAATACAAGCCTGTTTGTTTTTATGGGGTTAAGTACATGAGTGAATTTAACAGTTTTGAATGGGCTTTCATGAATGGAAATTGTTTTCTTAATATAATAAAGTCTCAATAGAGGTTTAGAATTTTATTTTATTTCATTAAATCATGGGTCCTGAGGTATGTCCATAGTGGATACTGGGTGAGTTGACAGAGAGGATGTAAGGAAAAAGATTGGGGGTTGCATTAGCATGAGTTGTTATGAGTTCATATTAAGTTGGCATTGGAGGCTATAAGAGGCCAAGGGGAGTGGGGGAGGCATAGGTTGGTATGGATATTATGAGGGCCCCTGGGGGTGGGTGAAGGTCATGGGTTGCCATGGAGGGTATGAGGGGCCAATGAGGCTGGGTGGGGGCAGGAATTAGCATGAGTTGGATGGGGTATGTGGAGTGGGTGGGCGGGTGAGGATGTGTAAGGGGTAAGGTTAGAGGTACCAAAGTTTAACAAAACAACTGGGACGAAGTTGTAGAGAACCAAGGCAGGCCTTTTAAACATCCCACTTCAGCACTTGGCAGTCTTTGCCTGATTTACGCTACCCACCTCAGGAATGAGAATCTGGGCCTTGGAGTCTTAAGCCAAATAAAAAGATCAGATGTTCTAAACTCAACTGAGCGGACATGTTCAAATGAGTACAGATATACCCTCCATCAACATTTATACTCAGCAAAATAGTAAGCTTCAGTTGCAGATAGTCAGCAGCATTAAACTATGCATGAGTACAAAAGTCAAATATTGCAGATGCTGGAATTTGAAATAAAAAGAAAAATTGTTGGAAATACGGAGTAGATCAGTCAGCATTGGTGCAGAGAGAAACAGGATTACAGTTTCAGGAAAGGTCACAGACCTGAATGTTAACTTTGTTTCTCTCTCTCCATAGCTGCTGCCAGCCCTGCTGAGTATTTCCAGTATTTTCTGTCTTAAATTTAAACTTAGCATGGTTGTCATCGGATTAAGAAACATAAGTGATTCATAGAGCTTTCTGGCACAAAGGAGGCTACTTAGTCTGTGTCAGTTCACTCTCAGGGCAATCTAATTCTAATCCCACTGTCCTGCTGTCACCATTTAGATCCATGTCTTCCTCTGCTTCAAATATCTATCTCATTTCTCTGTAAGAGATGCAATAACCTGTGACTCAACTGTTCTTGCGGTAAAGCAATTTCTCTTAATCTTCTTCCTCACATTCTTAGTCACATTTTTAAATTGATGATTCCTCTTCACTGTGTTTCCAACCAGCGAAATACTCTTTCCCTATCATTCATCTTACCTTCCCTCCCCAGTGGAAATAGCCCTAATATTTGACATCTCTCCTTATAACCATAGTTTCCTATCACCGATATCATTCTGATCAATCTAGGCTGTACATTATAGCTTATATGTCCTTTAATAATGTGTCCAGAATTGCGCAAGTTATTCTATCAAATAATAAATGTCATTCATAAATTCATCATTATTTCTTTACTCTTGTACTCTATTTATAAAACTCAATATGCTGTTGATCTTTTTTAAGCTTTTCCCTACCTGCACCAGCACTTTCTACTACATGTTTGTCTATATCACAAATCTGTCTATATCTTCCTAAAGCCTTGTACAGGTCCTCTTCACTGTTTGTTACACCAGTATATTACAGGTTGGGTTTTCTTTGCTTAAATCAAAATCATCAATGTGCACCAAGAAATAAGTGAGCCCAAGCACTGGGCCCTGGGCTGCAACATTTCCAAATCTTATGCAATCCATGTACAGTATCTTCCATTCACTGTAACTCATAGCTTTCTGGACTTTCTTCATGTTGTTGTTTTTCCCCTTATGCCATAGGCCTGATTTTTTTTTAAAATAGCCTCTTGTGAGATAACTTATAATGTCTGAAAATCTTTTGCATTTATTCCATTTCATTTGTTTATTCAGTTGGTCACATCTTCAGAAAAACTCGATTAAACCTGTCAAACGTGACTTGTTTGTAATAAATCCACAATAGCTGTCCTAAATTAACCTGTGCATTTCTACAAGTGGAATAATTTAATCACAAATTAAGGATCCTTAACAAATATTGGGCTTTGGATTAAGTAGTCTATAATTACCTATTTTATCCTTCTTTCTCTCTTGAATAAAGATTTTGTTTTCTCTATTCTCCAATCCCTTGAAAAAGGACTTAAAACATTGTGGTCAGAGCCTTTGCTAGCTCTCGTCTGACTTCTTTCAGCTACTCAGAGTAAATACCTACAGCACACTGGGTCACCTTCATTTCCAATAAGTTTTGTTTTTTAAATCTTTTCTGGTTATCACTGTCAATTATTCCATATTCTTCTCTGGCACACCTACATTCACACCATCAGCACCAGTTGTAAAAAACAATTATACAAAATGTATTTAATATCTTTTACAGCTTCATCCTCTACAATTAGGGTAGCACATTCACCCTGTGTGGTATTTCTCTCTTTAACATATTACGTTATTCTTATATACCTATAAAATCTCTTACTTTTTCCTCTTACATTATCTTCTAGCCTTTTATCATATTTGTTCAAACTCCCTTTTCACATGCCTACCATACTTTCAATATTCCTTATGATTTTCTTTGGCACTAGTAGAACTTCCATGTCATAGTTCACATTGAGCAAGCTCTCAGTGTTTAATACATGCAGAAGAGGGAGATGGAGGGAGATTATTAGAGCATTGTGATCGATCCAGAATTTGGGATCACTAGGGGAGGACTCTGTGTATCTAAAGTCAATAGGACCAAGATATCAAAGTCTGAGAGCGTGGGAATAGTTATGGGTTTTAGCACTGAAAATGCTGACTAAGGGGTTCAGAATACTGAGAGGGAGTTTGGTACATTTAGGAGTTGGAGAGAGCGAGTCCAAAGATAAAAATCTTGAGAAAGCATTTGTTTAGTTAGTTCTGGTAAAATATGAAGAACGTTTAGTGACTTGTTTCCACGTGTAACCCCCATAACCTGAAGTTTTTACTAATTCTCTTATTATTCCTTCCTTTCTCGAAGATTATATTTCTTCTCCAGTATTTTACTTTCTTCCGCAGTCTCTCTGGAATAAACACTGTCCAACATGAAACATCATGGCCAGAATTTGTAGCTCAGCGGGTGGATGTGCACCCAAACTGGCCAAGCGTGAAAGGATGCGCGATGCCGTCAGCCAAGTGTGCCAAAGTCAATGTGCAGTTGCATGATTGTTCAGTCGGCGGGCACATGCTGGAGCTGGCAGCGCGCCCACCAACAGTTATGAGGCCTATCAAGGCCACTAAGTTATCAATTTGACTTTAATTTTTCACTGCCTATTCAACCTAATGGTTGGTGGGCAGGTGAAAAGGCCAAGTGGCCTTTGCATTTTTTTGGAAGCCTCATCCACGGGCAGGATGAGGTTTCCAAAAACAAATACAAATAAAATAAAAACTTTATTTTTTAATTAAAAACATGTCGCTGCTCATGTGACAGACTCACATGAAGGGGACATGTTTCATTACATTTTTCTGCTCTTTGTAATTTTTAAAAATATCTCTTCATCTACCCTGAGGCAGTTCCGTGCCTCAGAGAGGTTATTCTGCACTCTCTCGCGTGCATGCATGAAGTTCGGGCTAGGCCTGGTCGCACTCCCCACCATCCCCTCCACCCGCACAGGTAGCGCTCAATGCTGCCACTCGTGTATCAAGCTGGGCAATCCTTAATTGGCCCACCCACGTAAACGGTGGTGTGCAGCTGATCACGGGCGGCGATTGGCTGCATGCCTGCCTGCTCCTGCTCAGCACCCCCGATGGGGAGAAAATACTCCCCCATGTTTCCTGAGTCATTAGTTAAGTCTCTTGTAAAAAATAAATATGTTAAACCATTTATCTTTAAATGTAATTTTATTTCTTTTGAGGGCGTGACTAAGAATTGCATTGAGCCTGTGAGGATGAAAACGGTGTCTGTGTAAAATTATCATGTACTGTCTCAGTGGGTCTGATTTTAACTTTGTTTAAGTGCATGGACTTTAAATGAGTTAAGGTCAGGCCAAAGCATATCAGTAAGCTGGGCATTGAGTGGCAGAGCAGGATCTGAATTCAAATTTCCTCTGAATTACCAATGCCAACCAAGATGTAATGTCTAGTCTTTTGTGGAATGGCTCCTGAAAGCACAGGCAGCAGTTATAGTCTGGGTCACACATCAATCCTCGTTCACCTTCTCATTTTGCATCCAGTAGCAAAACCATGCTGACAAAGGGTGTAGAGGCATCTATGATCTTTTGATTTACCTCTCAGCAATTCTGTGCTGCGCATAACACCGTGGGCAGAATCATCCCAGATTTTCACTATGTGCAGCAGCGGGAGGGTAAAACAACATTAAACTCATTGGCTGCAATGGTGGCTTTTCATGCTGTATCATCCCAAACCCGCCATATTAATTATGCATTTCCGGGACACATGCCGTTTCCATGGCAGGCAGGCTCTCATTTGCCTGCCACGCCATTACCTCATCATTTCATCACACCAGCCACCATATTTAAAGTGCTACCGTGCACACACCTCTCAACGCTTCCAGCCCTGGCTGCAGGAAGGGCAGCTGCATCACCAATCCAGCATGCAGCGGTGGTCAATGCCAATGCTCTGCAAAAGAGGATTTCACCCAGAGCCGCTACAGGATGAATGGTCTCATCCATTCTGCCAGTGTAACTCTCCTCTCATCACTCTCAACTCACACACCTACAAACCCATCACAAATTCACAGGGATCTCACACCTCAAAGGTCAACACCACCAACTCTCACACACACTCTGTCATCTCCATCAGGCTCATACCTTCTCGAGCTCATGTCCTCATCCTGTCCCTGGCTCTGCTCACCAAACAAACATTCCAGGCAGTGCCATGTGTCCTGCTCACACTCTCTCCATCTGTTTTCATGCAGGAGAAGCCGGCTCACATCAGCAAGGAGAGGCCCCAGACCGGGGGTGGAGTGTCCCACATTAGGCCTCTCACTTACTCTGCAGAGTGTGCCATCACACTGACTACTGAGGATGTGGACCATGCCTGTGATAGTAGTGAGGTTGGAGGTGAACGCCTTTGTGAGGATCCTGCACCACATCATTCCTTTCTCAACGCAAATGTGAGTGTTCTCTCTCCTGCTTTTGACTCTGCTGCCATGCACTAATCATCTCTACTTTGGTTCACAGGGAGCTCTGCCAAGCAACTGGCACCCTCAGCCAGCCATTCCCTTAACTCCCTCCAAGTTCTCACCTCCAGCCAAGAGGACAGCTCCTCCATTGAAGAGCTGGAAATTAGCAGCCTGGGAGAGCCGTCACAGCGCTTACCCACACCCTGCACTGGCTCAGAGACACACACCTCGGTGGGACTTAGATCTGCAGCAGGCTCGGGGTACACAATCTGATGGTCACCACACAGACAAGTGTCTGCAGCAGGAGGAGGCAGGTTCGGCCGAGCTCCCCAGCACTCAGAGAACTGTTGGGGAAGGGGCATCTGTGAGGCCTGAGTCAGATGATGAGCCTCTGGATTTGGCCTTCCAGCTATCCTGGAGCGTCAGCAGAAGTCGAGGGAAGTTGTTGGAAGCCCTCAACAGAGTGATACGCAAGTTGGAGGAGTGCATCTGCCTGCTCCCTGATGTCATTGTACGCAGGTCTCCATGGGGAGGATGGCAGTTGCCATGGAGACCCTGGTCCAGCAGAATGCGGAGATGTGTGCAGACCTGCACTCCATCGCGGTAGCCACGGGTGAATTCTTGCAGTGGCAACGCGGGAGGAAATGGGGAAGTTTAATGTCCCTCCAGGTGCTCCTTCCCTGTAAGGAGTCAGGTCGGGGTCCCTGGGCACCTGAAGGGAGGGGCGGTGGCAGCTGGACACCCTTAAGTCACCCACTCGAGAATCTCATAGGCTGTTCTCTCCTTCCGAGTCCCCTTTGCATGTGAGCTCCTCAACCTTGTCCTCTGTCCCCTTGGAGGGAGCAGCTGGCCAACGAGTGATTCTGGAGCGAGAAGTGCGTGTGTGGCAGGGCCTTTCTGAGCCTCGTGCAAACACTCTCACACATATGCAGATCCTTCACGTATCGCACTCACCTCAATGTCCTAAGCATATAGAATGCTGCCTGCTGGGGGTTCGCTTTCAGTTGTCCATCTGAGTTGATCTGCATCTCCGCCCCCCAATGATCACACTCCCATGCAGCATCTGACCTTACCCACCACGACTGTCATTTCACTTTCGATTTAGACAACATGGTCTGTAAGCTCCCCTGTCTTTTCCCCTCCCCCAGTGGCACTACCACCATGCTAAATGGGATAGATTTCAAACAGCTCTAGCAACTCAAGACTGGGCATCCATGAGGCGCTGTGGACCATCAGCAGCAGGAGAATTGTACTCAAACACAATTTATAACCTCATGGCCTGGCATTTCCCCCACCCTACCATTACCATCAAGCCTGGGGATCAACACTGGTTCAATGAAGAGTGCAGGAGGGCATGTCAGGAGCAGCACCAGGCATACCTAAAAATGAGGTGTCAACCTCGTGAAGCTATATCACAGGCATACTTGTGTGCCAAGCAGCATAAGCAGCAAGTGATAGACAGAACTAAGCGATCCCACAACCAACGGATTAGATCTAAGCTTTACAGTCCTGCCACATCCAGTCATGAATGGTGATGGACTATTGAACAACTCACTCCACAAATATCCCCATCCTCAATGATGGGGGAGCCCAGCACATCAGTATGAAAGATAAAGCTGAAGCCTTTGCTACTATCTTCCGTCAGAAGTGCTGAGTGGATGATCCATCTTGGCCTCCTCCGGATGTCCCGAGCATCACAGATGCCAGTCTTCAGCCAATTCAATTTACTCCACATGATATCAAGAAACGCTGAAGGCACTGGATAGCACAAAGGCTATGGGCCCTGACAATATTCCGGCAGTAAGACTGAAGACTTGTGCTCCAGAACTTGCCGCGCCCCTAGCCAAGCTGTTCTAGTACAGCTACAACACTGGCATCTACCCGGCTATGTGGAAAATTGCCCAAGTTTGCCCAGTACACAAAATAACAGGACAAATCCAACCTGGCCAATTGCCGCCCCTTCAGTCTACTCTCGATCATCAGTAAAGTAATGGAAGGGGTCATCAACAGTGCTATCAAGCAGCACTTGCTTAGCAATAACCTGCTCATTGATGTCCAGTTTTGGTTCTGCCAGGATCACTAAGCTCCTGACCTCATTACAGCCTTGGCTTAAACATGGACAAAAGAGCTGAACTCCTGAGGTGAGGTGAGAGAAACTGCCCTTGACATCAAGGCCGCATTTGACTGAGTGTGGCATCAAAGAGCCCTAGCAAAACTGGAGTCAATGGGAATTGGGGGAAACTCTCCAGTGGTTGGAGTCATACCTAGCACATAGGAAGGTGGATGTGGTTGTTGGAGGTCGGTCATCTCAGCTCCAGGACATCACTGCAAGAGTTCCTCAGGGTAGTGTCCTAGGCCCAACGTCTTCAGCTGCTTCATCAATGGCCTTCCTTCCATCTTCCCCCAACCATCCTCACCCCATCCTGGCATCTTCATTCACCCCCACCCAGCTTCACCCCATCCTGACACCTTTGGTCCCCCTCCCAACCTCACCCCATCCTGACACCTTCATTCCCCCTCCCAACCTCACCCCATCGTGACACCTTCACTCCCCCCTTCCCAAACTCACCCCATCCTGACACATCTTCCTCTCCTAGCCCCACACCCCCCAGTACATCTTCATCTCCCAAACACAGCTGGACCTTCCTCTCCACCCCCTCGACCATCATCTGTAGTACTTAGACCCTCAGTGGTGACTTTCCAACTTCTGTGAGCTGCTTTGCATCAGAGCCATGTCGATGAGAATCCACCCAGCATGCCATGGACAATCTACCAGTGTGGCATTGCTATTGGACTCCAGCATCTTCTGCTCCTCAGGTGTCCGTGATGTGAGTAAGGCTCAGGCGGTAAGTACTGACTTCTGCTTGTCACACTTGTCAGGATGTGTTCTGCGCCAGCGTGTTTTCCACTGATGTGGGCAGACAATCCAGCGGGGGTTGGAGGGGGTGATGAGTCCGGTGGGCTAGCCGAATAATGATATGCAGATATATTGCAATGTGGCTCCCAACATCCAATGGCGGGGAACATGTCCTGCCATCGATGGGCTGAGCAGACGATCGCAATGGCCTTCTCGCCATGCTGTCCGCTCACACTGTCGAGCATGCCCGAGGCCAGTGGGCATGGACGATTCTGCCTCAGGAATTGGAGAAAGTGGAAATAAGATGTAATGGCTGGGTGGGTCGGCGGGGGAGCTGGAATTTTATGGAGCCCACAAGAATGGGAAATGAGCCATGTGGGGTGACTTAATTAGGTGGATGCAAAATTTTGATTTCCCGATGGCGGGTTGAGATGCAGCGATAAAGTCAGCAGCATATTTGTGACGTGTTGAGCCTCATGCTGGCCTGTGGTGAGTTTATACTTGTAATATGTTTGCATGCCATAAATACTCATTAACATGCAACAACTTTTAATAAAATCCTCCCTTGAGATAAAGTCAAAGGTGCATGAGAATCTCATGACACCCAATTCACAATCATTTAAAGGTGACATGCACTAGTCAGCTCTGTGCAGTTGTGACTAAGAAAAGTGGTTGTCCATGTTGAGCTCTGTGGCACAAGGCAGTGGCTGTTGAAATGTTGATGCTTAGGTACAGGGAAGGATGGACAGAGAGTGGTGTTCGGATGCAGGGAGATGCAGTGGAGGGAAGGGAAATGTGTCCCGGGTGTGTGGCCCTGTAAGGGTAGGTGGGGGGCTTGCAGTTCCAGGCAGGGATTGTAAGATGGGTGATGGACCTAAAGGGCAGGGTCAGATGTAGAGGTCATGAGGATCATAATGAGGGTGCAGGGTGGCGGAGGGAACAAGTGGGAGTTGTATTCGGTATGGGGCCAGGTCCAAAGTCAGGGTTGGGTATGGGAAGGTCTCATGGGTTGGGTCACAGGAATGGACAAAAGCACTGAGGAGGATACCGGGAGGGTTCAGGGTCAGAGTGGGCATTGGGATGGTCACAGGTGTTGGCACGGTGGGGGGAGTTGGCATGTGCAGGGGAATGGTAATAGGTTCCAGGGTAAAGTTGTGGATAAGTTCAAGGGCAACTGAGAGGAGGGGAAGGTTACGTTGGGTGGGTTAAGGGTGATGGTGGTTACCGTGAGGGTGACAGGAGCAGAGTGGAAAGCACAGGAACGGCTCTCAAACGTCATATGTACCATATTTCTAGGATCTCATCTCAAACACAGCTTCTCTGAATGTAAGCTTCATTGAACTGGGAGGAGGATTGTTTTGGGTGGAGTTCATGTTGCACACAATTGACCAATTAAAGGAACTCCCAAATAATTATTTCAATGGATAAGAACCATGGATGAGCATGCTCTCTCATGAATGTCCAACCTCTTCACACAGTGCAGTTAGTGCCATAACCATGGGTCTCATTCACCCGATATTCCTGCAACCTAGGGAGCAGGAGGAGAGAATGCAAAGAAGGAAAGCTCTCACTGTTCAACAACAGAGGCTGCAAGGCCAACAGCAGACAGCACCAGAGGGGGAGGCTGGTCCGGATGTAGACATACAGGGAATGCATCAGCAAAGATGGGCACTGGCACCTCAACACTACCAACAACAAGAACAAACTAACTCCAGATGTCAGAGAGGCGATTCTAGAGGCATCTGAGGATGTCCCAGGAAACAGTCGGATTGTTCGTCAAGATGTGCAGCCACATGGATTTGGTGGGAATCCCATGGAAGTGGCCCTCAGGGTTACAATGGCGCTCAACTCCTACACCAGTTGTGGCTTCCAGGAGGTAACAGGTGACACAGCTGGCATCTCACAGGTTGCCACACATAGGTGGACAAAGGATGTGACTGATGCCTTATTGAATCATGCCAAACATTTCAGCCATTTCACCATTGATGAAGACTGCCAGCAGGGTCACCCGTATTCAGTGTCATCGCTGGGTTTCCTCTAGTGCAAGGTGTCATTGACTGCACTCATGTGGCCATAAAACTCGCTGGGGACAGCCAGCTGCATTTGTAAATCATAATGGGTTTCACTCCTTGAACATACAACTGGTGTGGTACCACAGGAGAAGAATAATGCAGGTCTGTGTTCGTTTCCCAGGGAGATGTCATGACACATACATCTTGCACAACTCACAGTTCCTGGAACTTTAGAAGCCCCGGTGCAGTTTGACGGATGGATCCTCAGTGACAAGGGCTACTCCCTGTGTGCTGCTGATGCCAGTGAGGTATCCCCAGAGCAAGGCAGAGGAGCGCTACAATCAGGCTCATGCTCCACCAGAGCCATCACAGAGCACAACATTGGGCTTCTTAAAATGTGCTTCCACTCACTGCCTTGATTGGTCTGGAGGGGCTCTGTAACACGCAACCCAGGGGGTGTCATGAATAGCTGTGGTCTACTGTGCATTGCACAACATCAGAGATGTTGCAAGTGAAAGAGTGTGAGGAATATCAGCCCTCCTCAGATGAGGTGCATTTGTTGGAGCACTAAGTAGGCCATAATGAACCTTTCACAGATGCCAGGGCCATAGAGAAACTTTCAAGGGATGACAGGACATCCAGGTCTACACAAGATTCACACAACAATAATGCATCTTCATGGCCTTCACTCCATTGCCAGACCTCCATTACCTTCCTGGGGTGTAGATCTAGCCTTGTCATCCTTCCTCCACTGGTTAACTATAAACCTGCATTCTCTAGCACCTAGAATAGAATGGGGAGCGTTTTGTCACACACTCACTAGTCAGTGCTGGTACCAAGGACATCTTAGGATTATGTGGACATTCATGTAACAGCTTGCCTTGCTCAATTATTCTGATCCAGCACCATCTTTGAAGTGCTTTGAATGCAACTGCACCTGTCTCATTTATCGCCGCTGAGAGTAAAGTGGGCAATATCCTCTAGAGTGCATGGATGGGGGCCAGCTGTGCCTGCATTTTAAGTCATTTTCCACAGAACGATCATCAACAATTCACATAAATCTTCAATAAAGAGTGCACAAAAACACAACACGTTCATTCAGGGATAATGTCCAGCTCCCTATCTCTCTAGCCAACAAGTTATGAGAAACAAAGGGCAGGCCATGACCATTACATCTGATACTATGACAGGCCCCAGTACTTCTCAATAATTATGAACGATTACAGACAGCAAATTATATTGTGTGTATTTTTACAAGTCAGAAAAACACGGATAAATCACTCGCCTTACCTTCGTGCTTATACTTCAATTTTCTTTTCCTCCCTCTATGTCTAAGTACAACTCCAACATCAGCAGTGAGGTGCAGGCAGCCTGCTCAGAGTCATGCCCCATTGCCTTGGATAACCATGGCAGGTGTCCTCTGGAGACTGGGCCTTGAGGGCTCCAGCCTACAGGGGTCTCCTGCACTGGAGCAGAGGGATCCCCCTCGTCCTTGCCTGCTGGAGTTGTTAGGGGTCACTGGTAGAGGGAATGAGGAGATGCCATTCACCCTGGGGTTGTCCTGAGGAAGGCCACAGGCCAACTGGTACCTGCTCCTTTTCCATCTGTATGTGTGAAGGCACTTCCCAGTCTCCCTGAGGGGAAGAGGGCCCTTAAGGGAGGCCCTATGGCCTTGTTCCCCCTCTCACCTAGCTACTTGTTATGGACTGGAGGGGGGTTTAGTTTAAACAGCCCTAATTTCTCCTCCCATCACCCATCCGTAAACAGAAAAGTATTTTGATTTGCTTCCCCCTTTATAAGCGGTGACGTACTCCCCAACCTCTCGGTTTTGATGTGATCCAATTTCTATTAATAACCATAGCAAACTTGTAATAGGTTGAATTCAGAGGATTAGTTTATTTGCATGTTCTCAAATATTGCAGGAGGGTAGCAACATTGCCATTTTTCACTCATACAATGAAAGAAGGATAGAGAAGGAAAGATTTATAGGGCAAAGACCACAGAGAATAGAATTATTATTTTACATGTGTCCAGAGTCCAGAATCAAAGTCCAAAGCTGTATTCCTTCTCAGATGTTGGCAGGTTGAAAACTGATACTGGATAATTCACTTTTTCAGTAGACATGACTTATATGATGAGATGGGCATGCGGAGATGAAGTAGTCTTGTTGGCGATGGTATAGAGGTTCCAGTCAAAACAGTGTAGATGGGGCCAGGCATTCAAACTGGACAGAGCCCCTTTCCTGTGCTCCTGATAGATAGATGGAAAGATGGTAGACTGAGCTTTGAAGCTCCACAAGGCAATATTACTGGTACAGCTAGGGGGGTCATGTCACATGGCTCCCACCTCTTCACTTTGGCATTGACAAAGGGTGTCCATCACTTTGTTCAGCTCCCTGAGATTGCTAATGTTCCAACCATTAAGTCTTAAAGGGAGGTAGCAGGGTCCTTTGAACTAACAGATAAATCAGCTCCAGTTGATCAGGCCTGGCTTATGAAATGTAGATGACCTTTGTAAAGCTCCCTTTGAATTTAGTCTCTGCAGCCCACAGGGGGTTGTTAGGGTCTCTTCAGAGATAACGAGGTACAGGCTTCTTCAATACTGCCCCAATGGCAACGTTTGTTCAGGGTCACAGACAGACACATATATAGGCTAGAATGACAGAATGCATGTCAGAATGTCAGAGCACATATGGATTGAATGCTCGACCTGGCTCTCCATGGTGATCATCATCATCTCTGTGGATGAAGCCATGTGCTCAAATGCCTGAGACATGGCAGAAGTCATGGCTAGCAATGGACTCCTCCATATCCCAAGCAAAACTATGCATAATCCCTGGCATCTCCAACATATTTTACACTAATCTCCAGTGCATGTCCAGCAAGCTTCTTGTGGCCGCGACTAGAAGCTGATCATCAGCTTGGGGCTCAGCAGGGGCCTGATCCCCAGTGGTCCTCCAATTATCTTGTTGAGCTACCACATCCTCCCTCGGCTGCTGGGATATGCCTGTGGTGCGCTCACCAGGTTGTGCTCCCGGATCTACACACAACCCTCATCAGGCTGTGTGGGTGTAACTGTGCTGTAAGAGGTTGATGATGAGGCAGAGGACAGTGCATCCTCTGGTGCATGGGCTTCTTGGTCTCCAGAGGTGGAGTCTTCAGACTCCTCCCATGGCTGTGACCTTGTCCTTGGATGGTGATGGCCGGTAGTGGAGAAGAAAAAGAATCACATTAAGAATCATCAAAGTTTGAGCACGTCACATTTCATCGCATCCATCCTGTGTGCCCATCTGTCACCAGCAGGATGGTTGCCTCTTCCCCCTAACACCTGGCCAGTCCAGTCTCAGTACTGTGACTGATCATGCTCTCTCCTCCTCAGTGAATCTCCATTGCCTCTTCCTTAGCTGCTGGGAGGAGCCTGAGATCAGGAACTCCTCCTCCTGTGCATCTCCTCTCCCAGGAATTGTGGGTCTGCTTGTCCTGCATGACAAGTGCAAAGTTAGTGACATGTCAATTCATGCATCCCCATCACACATACTGGCCTGCAATTCACATGTTGCACACAAAAGGCAAACTTCCACACACTTTGGTCTCAGTTGCCATGTGGCACTAAGGCTGATCACACACTTACTCTTCTGGCAAAGTTGCCGTCTCACACATATACAAAGCTGATGAGGACGTGAGAGATTCCTG
Source organism: Carcharodon carcharias (assembly GCF_017639515.1). Classification (NCBI taxonomy): domain Eukaryota; kingdom Metazoa; phylum Chordata; class Chondrichthyes; order Lamniformes; family Lamnidae; genus Carcharodon; species Carcharodon carcharias. Next base: position 176,267,185 of record NC_054468.1, on the reverse strand, counting down.
TTGACGATATGACACTGGCACTAATCCTTCTGGAAAGGAGCAGGTTGTTGGTCCATTTCCTGCACTAGACCCAGATTTGTTTCATGATCCTATGGTTGCTCGCCTCCTCTGCCATCTCCATCCAGACTGCCTAGGTCTGGTGGGAGGCCCTTCTGACCTATCTTCAGGAAAAATCATCTTCCACCTTTGCCTGACAGTTTGAAGGGAGGCATCATTGAACTATGGGGCAGGTGTGCTGTGATGGTTATAAATGCCATATGAAGGGGTGTTTGAATGAACCTCAAATGAATATTACACTATCCAGCGCTGCAGTATTCTGGCAGTGATGCACAGACTCCCTGTTTGAACAAGAGGTTCTTTAATAGGCCACCAGTAGATGCAGCATTGTCAACTGACCACAGATTTCACCAATGAGAAGCTTTCCCCCCTGCTAAGTCACACAAGCTTTCCCTACATACCACTGACACTTAGAAGTTTCATTGCAATCATTAATCACCTGTAAAATAGCAAAAAGAGCAAAAGTGGAATTGGTGCATGTAGTATTAGGGTGTTCAGGACTGAAAGGGCTAATGTGGGACTGCAGAAACAGTACCGCCCACATGAACAAGAGGGCAGAGATTTAAAATGATTTGCAAAAAAAGCAAATGTGATGTGAGAAAAAACTTTTTCACTCAGCGAATGTTTAGAGTCTGGAATGCACTGCCCTGGAGGCATGTTCAATCGAAGTAATCAAGAGGGCATTAGATGATTATTTGAATGGAAAAAATTTGCAAGGTTACAAGGAAAAAGCAGGAGAATGGCGCTAAGTCATGATGCACATTCGGAGGGCTGGTGAAGACACGATGGGCCGAATGTCCTCCTTCTGTGCCATAACAATTCTGTGATTCTGTAATATGACGTAAAGGGAGTTACATGACTAGTAGTGGTCTGGTAATAGTTTGAATGGAGAAAGCTCATGGCTTGGACTGAAGAAGCCTTCTGTCTTGTACATCTGTATATAGTTATGTTCTACAATAAATAGTTACTGTTCAGACTCAATACAACGTGGCAACAGCAGATGAAGGATCATGAAATCTCCAAAAATAAAAATTGAAAAATCTGCAGCCTGACCTGAAAAGAACACGCCAAAATGGATATTTGATGAAATAGTTGGAATTCGCCAGGAAAGCTCCATAACAGATGTGGAGGCTTAGAGACAGAGAAGAAATCAACTGCAGCTCAGGAAGGGCTCCACAATAGCAAATGGAGGTTCGTTGAAAATTCTGATCAAAAAGCAGAGTCAAAGAACCTAGCGATGATCAAGGAAAGGTGAGCAAACTTTGAAAAAAGCTTTAAAAAGTTTCTAAACAAGGCGCAGTAACCAGACAGCAGTAGGAGACAGTTCATATTAAGCATCCAGTTTGAAACATGCTGCAGCCCAGGTCCAGACCCGGCGTCAGAAAATGTGGCAACCGCATAGGAGAAACAAAAAGAAAAAAATCAGCAACTAAATTCAATTCCCCAGTGACAGCAAAGTAACTAACTGGCCTTAATAATCATTTTAACCATTCTTCCTGAGATTCGGAGAGGTTTGAAATGGCTCAGTAACTGCAGTGGGTACCTGAAAAACCCAGGTCAGTGCAGGAAAACTCGATTGCTGCAGCACCATTTAAAAAATTTAAAGCAAGCCTCTCCTGGTCTGAAAACTGTGATGAATTCAAAATTTACTTTGTCATAATGATTTGGGCAGATAGAAAGGCAGACCAGGCACAGAATTGGGCACTATAGAGGAGGAGACATTTCAAATACAGAATTGCATCAGGATTAAATAATAAATCAGAGGCTCAGCAAGTCAATACATTATTGTATTGAATTGGTTCAATGCTGATGATCTAATAGCAAGACAAAGCATTGATTCATTTTCAGCCAAATTTGCTGAGATATTAAAATCTTTTGACAATTATTTAACCCTCGAAGTAACAACATATTAGAGAGAGAAAAGTTTAATAAAATGAACAAAATGCCCCCAGTGATGATACAGCTCATTAAGCAACAAAATGTGAGAAATACTCCAAGACAAAGAAGATTGAATTAAAACACAAGATGGGGTAAACCATGCCAGTGCTTTCACCAAGAAAGCTCACAGACGCAAACAGTGTCCTCCAAGCACGGCAGAATGCTTCCACTGTAAAAGACTTGGACACTTTGGGGTAATGTACAGGTCAAAAACCTCTAAACATACAGAGGATCAGCAGTGAACCTTCACACAGAAAGCCATCAATGAAATAGAAGAGTCACACCAATACAAAGAACAACAATGCTTCCTGAGATAATTAAAGGTCCCAAATATACCTTCTGAAATGCTGACATATGCATCAATGGACACATTACTAATTTTAAATTAGACACAAGAGCAAGTGTGACAATCCTGTCTGACGGAGAACCGTGGCTAGCCAACCTCTGGCTGCAGACAACAGACACAGCTTTATATAGCCTGGGTGGGATCAGACTACTATTTGTAGGCATGCTTCTAGTACTGCTATAATAAGGGAACAAGAGATACTGGAAATGCAATACATGATTTGCAATCAGGAATTTTCTCTCCTGAGCCAAGATGCCTGTGTTGCCCCCAACCTCGTCAAAACAGTGGAAGACATCAAGGGACAGTCATTGAATATACCAAGTTGGAGAACCTCAAACTATCCAACTGTGCTGATAACCTTGACTGGGACATCAGCGCAGAGTTTTCAGCTTTCTCTGCTGAGGCAGATAATCAAGCTCCTTTCCAAACAGATGAAGGTAATCTTCTTCAGCCCAAGGAGGAAACAAACCAGCTGGATCGGTGAGCACCTGAACACAACCATGACTCTTCACCATTTTGTGAATCATCAGAAAGGATCAAAGTTTATACCCAAGTGATAGGAACCGATCCATCCACCAGATTTGGTGGTCCAAAGTGCAAATGACCAAAAGGTTTCAGAATTAGAAACAAAACCAAATCAGATGAGGTATACCTCTTCTACGTTAGAGGATATTGACCTTCCTACCACATGAATTGGGAGACAGCAAGATGTTAGTCAAACACCTTCCTCACCTCAGAAGACCACAAACCAGGACTCCCCAAAACTTCAGGAACCAGGAACTACACAAGCTCATTGTCCAAAAGACAAAGTATGGTGGATGAAATTGTTTAAAGAATGGGCATCAGTTTAAGGATGGGGAAGATAGTCAACATAAAGAAAGGGATAAACCCTTGACATCCAAGCATTAACGGGAAACTATTGGTAGGGAAAAGTACAACAGCATGGAGAGGAAGAAAAGGATCATGTGTTGAACCTCAAACAAACAAAATACCAAAATACTGCAGGTTCTACTGAAGTACAGTCAAGTCAGACCAAAGAGATCCAAGTTGAGACTACCTATCCTCCAAGCTTCAAAGGAACACCATCAAGGAGAGTCATGAAACCTCCAGACCATATAAACCTGTGAAGTCAGAGACTTGGGGTAGAGAAGGGATAGCATGTAAATATAAATGTAAATATATTTGTATTAAGACTTGAAGGGAGGTATAGTATTAGGGTGTTCAGGACTGAAAGGGTTAATGTGGGATTGGGGCAACAGCAGCATGCACAGGATGGTCTAAAGGGAGCTACATGACTGGTAGTAGTCTGGTAGTATTCTGAATGGAGAAAGCTCGTGGCTTGGACTGAAGAATTCTCCTGCCCGGTATATCTGTACATAGTTAAGTACTACAATAAATAGTTACTGTTCAGGCTTTAAGCCTCTGACCCTCTTCCTTAGACAACCACAACAACATATAACAGTCTGGTTATGAAGCCTGGAATAGCACACGCTCTGACAAAATCTCAGCAAATGAAGCTCAATAGCCCGAAATGTGCTGCCAAAATAATGGTGATGCTAACAGCATTCTCTGCTATCTATGTGTAAATGATAGAGCAAATTCAGCCAAGAAGCAGATGTGTGGTTAAACTTGGATATTAAAATATTGCTGTACGAGTTGCATACCTCCAGAGTTCGTGTCATAAAAGCAGCATCTGACCATCTGCTTTGCTATTCAAAGGCATTGAACGTGTTGAGATATGAACTAAATACAACATAGAAACGTAGGGATAAAAACAAAAAACTGCAGAAGCTCGAAATCCAAAACATAAACAGAATTACCTGGAAAAATTCAGCAGGTCTGGCAGCATTGGCGGAGAAGAGCAAAGTTGATGTTTCGAATCCTCATGACCCTTCAACAGAATTAAGTAAAAATAGGAGAGGGGTGAAATATATAAGCTGGTTTAAAGTTGGGGGGAGGTGGGGGGAGAGAGGTTGGGGGGGTCTGGTTATAGGGACAAGCAAGCAGTGATAGGAGCAGATAATCAAAAGATGTCACAGACAAAAGAACAAAGAGGTGTTGAAGGTGGTGATATTATCTAAAAGAATGTGCTAATTAAGAATGGATGGCAGGACACAAGGTACAGCTCTAGTGGGGGTGGGATGAAATAAGACTAACAGGGCATAGAAGGTATAGATTTAAAAATAATGGAAATGGGGGGAAAGAAAAATCTATATAAATTATTGGAAAAAACAAAAGGGAGGAGGAAGAAATGGAAAGGGGTGGGGATGGGGGAGGGAGTTCAAGATCTAAAGATGTTGAATTCAATATTCAGTCCGGAAGGCTGTAAAGTGCCTAGTTGGAAGATGAGGTGCTGTTCCTCCAGTTTACATTGAGCTTCACTGGAACAATGCAGCAAGCCAAGGACAGACATGTGGGCAAGAGAGCAGGGTGGAGTGTTAAAATGGCAAGCGACAGGGAGGTTTGGGTCATTCTTGCGGACAGACTGCACGTGTTCTGCAAAGCGGTCGCCCAGTTTACGTTTGGTCTCTCCAATGTAGAGGAGACCGCATTGGGAGCAATGAATGCAGTAGACTAAGTTGGGGGAAATGCAAGTGAATTGCTGCTTCACTTGAAAGGAGTGTTTGGGCCCTTGGACAGTGAGGAGAGAGGAAGTGAAGGGGCAGGTGTTGCATCTTTTGCGTATGCACGGGGAGGTGCCGTATGAGGGGGTTGAGGAGTAGGGTGTGATGGAGGAGTGGACCAGGGTGTCCCAGAGGGAACGATTCCTACGGAATGCCACCAGGGGGAGTGAAGGGAAGATGTGTTTGGTGGTGGCATCATGCTGGAGTTGGTGGAAATGGCGGAGGATGATCCTTTGAATGCGGAGGACAGAGGGGTGATATATGAGGACAAGGGGGACGCTATCATGGTTCTGGGAGGGAGAGGAAGGTGTGAGAGTGGATGCGCGGGAGATGGGCCGGACACGGTTGAGGGCCCTGTCAATGACCGTGGGTGGAAAATCTCGGTTAAGGAAGAGGGAGGACATGTCAGAGGAACTGTTTTTGAAGGTAGCATCATCAGAACAGTTGCAACGGAGGTGAAGGAATTGAGAGAATGGGATTGAGTCCTTACAGGAAGCAGGGTGTGAGGAGCTGTGGGAGTTGGTAGGCTTGTAATGGATATTGGTGGACAGTCTATCACCAGAAATTGAGACAGAGAGGTCAAGGAAGGGAAGGGAAGTGTCAGAGATGGACCAAGTGAAAATGATGGAGGGATGGAGATTGGAAGCAAAATTAATCAATTTTTCCAGGTCCCGACGAGAGCATGAAGCAGCACCGAAGTAATCATTGATGTACCGGAGAAAGAGTTGTGGGAGGGGGCCGGAGTAGGACTGGAACAAGGAATGTTCCACATACCCCATAAAGCGACAGGTATAGCTGGGGCCCATGCGGGTACCCATAGCCACACCTTTTATTTGGAGGAAGTGAGAGGAGTTAAAGGAGAAATTGTTCAGTGTGAGAACAAGTTCAGCCAGATGGAGGAGAGTAGTGGTGGATGGGGATTGTTTGGGCCTCTGTTCGAGGAAGAAGCTAAAGGCCCTCAGACCATCCTGGTGGGGGATGGAGGTGTAGAGGGATTGGACGTCCATGGTGAAGAGGAAGCAGTTGGGGCCAGGGAATTGGAAATTGTTGATCTGTCATAAGGTGTCAGAGGAATCATGGATGTAGGTGGGAAGGGACTGGACAAGGGGCGAGAGAAGGGAATCAAGATAACAAGAAATGAGTTCCATGGGACAGGAACAGGATGACACGATCGGTCTGCCGGGACAGTCCTGTTTGTGGATTTTGGGTAGGAGGTAGAAGCGGGCTGTCCGTGGTTGGGAGACTATCAGGTTGGAAGCTGTGGAAAGAAGATCTCCAGAGGAGATGAGGTCAATAACCGTCCTAGAAACAATGGCTTGTTGTTCAGTGGTGGGGTCATGGTCCAGGGAGAGATAGGAGGAAGTATCTGCGAGTTGACGCTCAGCCTCCGTGAGATAGAGGTCATTGCACCAGACAACAACAGCACCATCCTTGTCAGCGGGTTTGATGACAATGTTAGGGTTGGACCTGAGAGAACGGATTGCAGTAAGTTCAGAGAGAGACAGGTTAGAGTGGGTGAGAGGAGCAGAGAAATTGAGAAGACTAATGTCGCGCCGTCAGTTCTCAATGAAAAGATCAAGAGAAGGTAAGAATCCAGAGGGAGGGGTCCAGGTGGAGGGAGAATATTGGAGGTGGGTAAAAGGATCCATTGAATGGGGAGAGGACTCCTGCCCAAAGAAGTGAGCACGGAGATGAAGGTGGTGGAAGAAGAGTTCAGCATCGTGCCGAGCCCAAAATTCATTGAGATGAGGGCGTAAGTTTATGAAACTAAGTCATTTGCTGACACCGAACGTTCAGTATCGGAGAGGGGAAGGTCAGGGGGTATAGTGAATACACGGCCGGGGCTGGGATTGGAAGATGAGGTGGGGACGGAGGGACAGGCAGGGGTGGAGGGTCCTAGATGGGTGTTGGTGTTGATGAGTTGTTGGAGCTTGCGTTTCTTAGCACTTGAGAGAAAGAGAAAAAGTTTCTTGTTGAGGAGTCAGATGAGACGAAGAATAAAATGAAACTGGGGGCACGCGCAGCTTTGAAAAAGGGTGCGGCAGTGCCGCTGGAGGGAGAGGTCGAGTGCGTTCATATGGCAGCGCATGGCACTGAGTGTGGATCTCAGAATGCAATGGGAACAGCAGTCCAAGAAACGTTTTATGTCTCGGAGATACCTGTAATCCTGGGTGGGTTCGAAACATGAGGGATGGAATTTCAGTTGAAATCCACGTGGGGTAAGTCGGAGATGGAGACAGTCACTGAGAAAGGAGATATGGCTTTGAAAGCGGGTTTTAGTAAACACCTTTTCACACAAATCACCCCACTAGCCTCCGCGTTCAAAGGATCACCCTCCGCCATTTCCACCAACTCCAGCATGATGCCACCACCAAACACATCTTCCCTTCATCCCCCCGGTGGCATTCCATAGGGATCGTTCCCTCCGGGACGCCCTGGTCCACTCCTCCATCACACCCTACTCCTCAACCCCCACCTACGGCACCTCCCCATGCATACACATAAGATGCAATACCTGCCCCTTCACTTCCTCTCCCCTCACCATCCAAGGGCCCAAACACTCCTTTCAAGTGAAGCAGAATTTCACTTGCATTTCCCCCAACTTAGTCTACTGCATTCATTGCTCCCAATGCGGTCTCTTCTACATTGGAGAGACAAAACGCAAACTGGTCGACCGCTTTGCAGAACACCTTCATTCTGTCTGCAAGAATAACCCAAACCTCCCTGTCGCTTGCCATTTTAACACTTCAACCTGCTCTCTTGCCCACATGTCTGTCCTTGGCTTGCTGCATTGTTCCAGTGAAGCGCAACGCAAACTGGAGGAACAACACCTCATCTTCCGACTAGGGACTTTACAGCCTTCCGGACTGAATATTGAATTCAACAACTTTAGATCTTGAACTCCCTCCCCCATCCCCACCCCTTTCCATTTCTTCCCCCTCCCTTTTGTTTTTTCCAATAATTTATATAGATTTTTCCTTTCCCCCCTTTTTCCATTATTTTTAAATCTGTACCTTTTATGCCCTGTTAGTCTTATTTCACCCCACTCCCCCTACAGCTGTACCTTGCGTGTCCTGCCATCCAATCTTAATTAGCACATTCTTTTAGATAATGTCACCACCTTCAACACCTCTTTGTTCTTTTGTCTGTGACATCTTTTGATTATCTGGTCCTATCACTGCTTGCTTTTCCCTACAACCACCCCCACCCATTTCTCTCCCCGCACCCCCCCACCCCCACCTTAAACCAGGTTATATTTCACCCCTTTCCAATTTTTACTTAATTCTGTTGAAGTGTCATGAGGACTCGAAACATCAATTTTGTTCTTCTCCACCGATGCTGCCAGACCTACTGAGTTTTTCCAGGTAATTCTGTTTTTGTTATAGAAACCTAGGGCTTGTCTGAAGTGAATCAAGGTGCATGTCCTGGTGCAATTTGAGGTCCATGTAAATATAATTCAGCTTGATCCAGAGGAAGCTGTCAGAGACCTCTACAAAGGGTCAGAATTTCTCACTATAATGTGACACAACAGCCCTGGCAATGCTGAAAGAGGTTTGTGAAAAAAAAGTGGGAAAATGTATTTTGCATTTGACATTTCGCTGTTTATGTGTTGATTGTACAGCATAGAAAGCCAGCACAAGTAACAACAATTATCAAGAAAGATAATAATTATCATAATGTTATTGGAATTTACCATAAAGTCCGACTTGTGTGTGTATGTGTCTGTGTGTGTGTGTATGTGTGTGTATGTGTGGGACTTAATTGAATTAAAGATGGCTGGTCTGAAGGTTTTGATGTGTCAGAAGAGAAGCTAGATTAAAAATGTTAAATAAATAAACATGGGTGGGGTCTTAGAATGTAAGGGGTAAAAGGAACATTTGCATCTTTAGATAAATTAGGTTAGTCTGAATTTCAAAGAAATGGTGAAATGTTGCACTTAGCCAGAAGAAGCCAAAGAGTGTATTTACTTTTCCCAAAACTTACTGATAAAATTGATAATATGAAAGATTTTTATTAATTGAAAAGTAGAGTTGAAAAGACATATTGGGACAATAGGATTTACATTGAAAAGGGAGAAATTTGTATAAAGGAGATAAGGTTATGTGTAAGAGGAAGGCTTTTAAGAACTAACAAGTGTGAAAAGCTTGCAGTCTCTATGTCTCAAGTTGCTGTCTACATGAACTAAAATGAAGAAAACTCACTCTGAATTTGATTGTTCAGGGTATCACGTTTCTTAGCCTGGGTCTTTAAAAATCGATGTGTTTTACAGTTGCCTTAATGGAGGTGTAACTGGGAGTTGGATTAACTAGGGGAGCTAGGAGTTAACATAGTGATAACTTGTAAACCTAGGTATGTACCTTTTTTATTAATCAAGGTTTAATTTAATTTTTTAAGAAACCTACAAGACTCGGTGGTCTTTTACTACTAAATTCAAGGCACGCATCTTGAAATAAATAAATAAATAAATAAATAAAATAGCTATGGCAGTTGTTTAAAGTTTTCCTCTGGGAATTAAACAGCTCAGCATTTACCATCCACTGTGCCATAACTGTTATGGCAGGCGGAAGGTAAATACCAAGCTGCCCAAAGCCCAGAGGGAAACTTAAACAGCTGCCACAACTGTTTGCAATTTGTACTTATTTCAAGATGCAGGCTTTGAATTCAGTAAAAGAAGGCCACCAAGTTTTATAAGTTTCTTACAAAACTAAATTAAACCTTTATTAATAAAATAAATGATTTTGAGCACATACATTGATCTACAAATTACTACTATGATAACTTCTAAATCCTACATTTAACCTAAACTCTAGCTACACTTCCGTGTAGCAACAATGAGACACATAGATTTTAAAAGACCCAGGCAAAGTGAGTTTTTCTCAGCTTCAGTTCCTTGTAGACAGCAGCTTGAGGCTTAGGTGCTGGAGGGTTTTCACACTTGTCACATCATAGAATGCCTACACTTGCATACAACCTTCACTCCTTTATATATATTTTCCCTTTGAATGCAAATTCCCATTGTTTCACAATGTCTTTGGATTTTACCTCCCTAGTAATAAAATCTATCATAATAATAATTTTACCAGGAATCTTTGGGAAACATAAACACACTATTTCTTAACTTCTCCTGGCTAGTTCTAACATTTCACCCCCCTCTTTGAATTCAGGCCGTCTGGTTTATTTAAAAATGCAAATGTTCCCTTCACGTTTACATACTTAACATTTCAAATCAAGCTTATCTTCTGTCATGTCAAAGCCTTCAGACCAGCTGCACTTAATTTAATTAATTGCCCCCCCACAACACACACACAGACACAGACCCCACTATTACTCTACAATAAATTCTAATAACATTATGAAAATTATTATATCTTCCTGACACCCCCTCCTTATTAAAAAACGAATGGGCATAATTTAAAAGATGGCTTCATTTTTTGAACTCATCTTACATTACCTCAAGACGTATTACACTATTACATCACTAGATGTACGCATTAACATAATATATATAAAAATCCTTGGTATCAACGAAAATCATTCCAGTTCAGTGCCCAGGTTTTAAATGTAAAATTTTCCCTTTAAGCTTCAAACTCTTGATAATGCATCTACCATCAGATTTTCTCATCTCGCCACATGTATAATCTGTAGATTAAATGGTTGCAATAATAATCTCCACCTGAATAGCCTTGCACTTCTCTCTCAAAATTTGTCTAGAAACTTTAAAGGATTATGGTTTGTATAAACAATTGTTTCTGACAAATTTTTGCCACATAAATTTTGAAATGCTGCAATGCTAACACCCACCCCAAAGTTTGAGGGCATTGACAGGATCATTAAAACAATTAAAGGACCTGCCCATCCAACCTTAAGGCCGGCGGGCAGGCCAGGAGCTCTGGCAGGCTCCTGAAAAAACATGAAACCTCATCCACCGGCGGGATGAGGTTTCATGTCTGTTTTTAAAAACTTTAGTAAACTTTATGTAATATTTACTAACATTGTCACATGAGGGGGACATGTTAATAATTTTTTTATTTTGCTACTTTTTAGGTTTATTAAACTTTCAGCGCTCTCCCTGAGACAACACTGAGTCTCAGGGAGATGTGCGTTCTTTCGCAGGCGTACAAGAAAGAGCACACTTTGACAGTTGGGGAATCCCTCCCCCCACCCCCGCACAGGAAGTGCATTGAGTTTCCCATTGGGCAGCCCACTGGGCGGGCATTAATTGACCCGCCCACTCAAAATGGAAGCGGGGCCCGTTTCGACGGCAGACTTTGGCTGCCTGCCCGCCGCCAAGCTAGTGGGGCCTGCCTGCCCATCGAGGGCTAAATTCTGCCCTGTATGTTTTCAAGAAGGAGTTAGATATAGCTCTTGGGGAAAAAGGGATCAAAGGATATGGGGAGAAAGCAGGAGCAGGCTATTGAGCTAGATGATCAACGATGATCAAAATGAATGGTGGAGCAGGCGCGAAGGGCCAAATGGCCTACTCCTGCTCCTATTTTCTATGGGCTGAAATTTCTGCCAGTAGTGCGGGTGGGCCTGACCCAATCTCTGGCGGGCGGGGAGCCGATCCCCGCGGGAGAAGTGGGTCTTGCAGCCATTTTAAGGCCCGCCCAGCGTGACGTCTGCTGGGAAGCTCTATGTGTTTCTTGTGCAGGCGGGGGAGGGATTCCCCAAATGCGAGAGTTTACTCTTTCACACATGCGCATGAAGGAGCACACATCTCCCTGAGGCTAAGTGCTGCCTCAGGGAGATCGCTGAAATGTTTTCAAACTTTAATAATAGAAAAATTTTTTAAAATTAACATGTCCCCCTCGAGATGGTACACGTTAATAAATTGCACAAAAACTTTAATAAACTTTATAAAAACCGACATGAAACCTCATCCCGCTGGTGGATGAGGTTTCATGTTTTTTCAGAAGCCCGCTGGGGCTCCTGGCCTGCCCACCAACCTGAAGGTTGGACAGGCAGTTCCTTTAATTGTTTTAATCATCCTGTCAATGGCCTCAATTGGCCATTGACAGGTCAGCGGGTGGACAACTGATCGCACTGTGTCCCCGCCTTCCTGAAGATTTAAACGGGGCGGGATGACATCAGGGCTTTTCCCCCACGTCATCCCGCATCATTTTCGCATCGGTGAGCTGGCACCGCCCCCTGCTCGCTGATGGAAAAATTCAGCCCAATGTTTCTATCTCTCTACGTAACACCAATGTCCAGTTTCGCTGTGGCCATTTCATCCGTTTAGCTGTCTTTTCAAAAGAAATAAAGAACGCTTCAACATCTCTTTCCTCAAACTTTGGAAGAGTTTGTACAAATTTAAACATCTCCCCACTGGGTTCTCATCTGGAAATAAGTCCTTCCTTATCCACTGGTGTCTCATTCTTAACTTGAAGCATTTTGAGCTGGAATTCTCTCTGTCTTTTTTTCCCTTTCCTTCTTTTCTATCCTCACCATTTCTAATTTCTATTCCTGTTTTCTTTCTCTCTCCTGCCTTTCTGCCTGTCCTCTTTGAAATGCTCTTTCTTTATCTTTTCCATTTTCTGCTGCCTCTAGTTCAAGTTTTTTTTCATATGTTTTTTGTTTGTTCAAGTTCAAACTTTTTCATTTGTAACTGAGTCTCATTACCTCCAGCTGTAATTCACTAGAGTCAGGTATCGCTTCCAACTTTAAATGCTATGCTATATCTTCATTTATGTCTGCTTTCTTTGCCATAGCAGGTAACCCCAATTGTAACCTATCCACAAATTTCATTAACTTAACTTTATTTACCTTTTGTAAACCAGCCAAAGTTATAACTTCAATTCCCAGACAAGGCTTAGCAACTGCCAAAGCCATATTGCAGTCTTATCACTAAAAAAAAGCCTCACACCAACTCCTGAATTCAAAGTGCTTCTTGTACTCATAACCTTAAGATTCACCAACTCCATCCCAATCAAGGAATATCAAATATATCCCGCAAATAATCCCCAATTTCTGTTATGGCGACAGATGGTAAATGACAAGCTGCCCAAATCCCAGAGGGAAACTTGAAGCAGCTGCCACAACTATTTGCAATTTATACTTATTTCGAGATGCGTGCTTTGAATTCAGTAGTAATAAGGCCACCAAGTCTTATAGGTTTCTTACAAAACTAAATTAACCCTTTATTAATAGAGGAAATGATTTTGAGCACATATATAGATCTACAAATTACTACTATGATAGTAACTTCTATCTCCCCTAATTAATCTCAACCCCAGTTACAACTCTGTTAAGGCAACAGTGAGACACACAGATTTTAAAAGACACAGGCAAAGTAGCACACAATACCCTGAAAAGTCGAATTCAAAGTGAGTTTTTCTCAGCTTCAGTTCCTAGTAGACAGCAGCTTGAGACTTAGATGCTGGAGGCTTTTCACACTTGTTAGACCATAGAAAGCCAACACTTACACACAACGTTTGCTCCTTTATATACATTTTCCCCTTTGAATGAAAATTCCCATTGTTTTACTATATCTTTCAGCTTTATGTCTCTAACAATAAAATCTATCATAGTACTAATTTTACCAATAATCTTGGGGAAAAATAAACACATAGGGCAGAATTTTCTGCCTGATGTGCGGGTGGCGGAGCCGACATGTCAGTGCTTAAAATGTCGCGCGCTGATGTCGCGCAAGCGTCCCGATGTCAGCACGTGGCATCACAATATTTAGGTTGGCGGGCATGCTATGCAGCGTAATACGCACCCGCCATTAATTAAAGGCCTTGTTAAGGCCCTTAACTTGCCAATCGATAAAGATTTTGACGGACCTGTGTGAACTTCAGCTTGGCGCACAGGCCCAACAGGCAGGCGGGTAGGTGATTTTTTATCAAAACCCAAGCACTGGCGGGATATGTGGGTTCAGAGGGGCTGTTCATGTTTTTCATGAAGTATTTAATGCACAAAGTGTTTTAAACTTGCGTGTGTGATTGTTAGCAGTTCAGATCGATTTCCAACAGCTTTCTCTGTACTTTGAAGCTTCAGCTCACCAGTCTGCAGACAGTAATCTTTCTTGGGCCTGCAGCTTTCCGGAGGCCTCCATTTAGCCTGGGCATGGGTTCTGACATTTCCACTGGAGGCAGCTCCTCTGAGGAGGAAGGGGGGGATAGATTAACGAGGAGGCCAGGAGTGGACAATCAGCCTCCAGGGGAGGCACCTTTGGGAGGCCAGGTGCAGGCACAAGGGGTGCAGGGCCAAGAGGTTGTCCAAGATGGAAGGGGCCACAGAAGACACCACTATCCTGCTGCCAGGGTATACAGGCGGCGATGCAGCTACCTCAATATGACTGAAGTGCAATGCCGAAGGAGGCTCTGTCTCTCAAGGGAAACAGTCAACTATATCTGTCAGATGATTGGCCCTGAGATCTCCCCCAACTGTGGTTGGACACCCCATGCCAGTGGCTCTGAATCTCACAGTTACCCTCCACCTTTATGCCTCTGGCTCCTTCCAGGGCTCGGTGGGTGATCTTTGCGGTGTCTCCCAATCAGCTGTCCACACTTGGGTCAAGCTGGTGACAGACGCTCTGTTCAGATGAGCATCGACCTTCATCCACTTCCGCTGCAACCAGGCAAGTCAGGCACAGCGAGCCAGAGGCTTCGCGGCCATTGCTGGCTTCCCCCGAGTCCAGGATGCTATAGACTGCACACATGTGGCCATCGGATAGTGTGTGATCACAGGATGCAGATTCTACAAGTCTGTGCAAGGTACCCAGGCTGCTCCCACGACGCCTACATCCTTAGACACTCCCAGGTGCCGGGGCTCTTCAGTGCTCCAGCCCGGCTGGATGGATGGCTGCTGGGTGACAAGGGCTATCCCCTGCAAAGGTGGCTCATGACGCCTCTCCACCACCCAAGAACAGAAGCTGGGCAGCGGTACAATAGGAGCCAGGGCACCACAAGGGCTGTGGTGGAGAGAATCATCGGTCTTCTCAAGATGCGCTTCCGTTGCCTGGACTGCTCAGGGGACACACTCCAGTATCCCCCAGATCGCGTCTCTCTGATAGTGGTTGCATGCTGCGCTCTCCACAATCTTGTGCTGGAAAGGGAGATGCAGTTTATGATGAAGACCTTGACGCAGTGGATGAGGCTGCACATGATGAATCCAGCAGTGGCTCAGAGGATGAGGAAGCACAGGGCAATGATGAGGGGCAGCACACCGACCCGCTACTACACCAAGGAGGCAGGGTCACCCAGGACAATTTAATCCAGCGAACCTTCAGCTAGCTCCACACACATCGATCAGTAGGAGCAGCATTGCCTGACGCTTCCACACGTGACACTTAGGTGCCACATCTTTCACCTTATCAGCTGCAACTAAGGGCTTAGTACAGAAACATCAATGTCCATCAACACTCATGAGATGTCTGAGAAACATACAAATGCAGAACAAAGGAAACACCCTCAGCCATGGTCAGCAAACTGGACTTTATTCCGTCCAACATCAAAGAGAAACATCTTTCCTACAAACATAACTATTTGTTCCCTAATCTAGGGCCAACACAAAATCACCAGTGACATACCCGTGGAGTGCTTAATGTGCCTTATGCTTTCGTTTGCGGGTGCTACGTCTAGGTGCCGCCCCTATCGCTCGGAGTGGCTTGTGAGACAGCCTGCTGACTCTGCTGTCCTGTTGGCCATGATGACCTTGGTGGGCATCCTCTGGCCCTTGGAGCCTGTGATGGCCCCACCTGATAGGGAGTGGCCAGTTCCTGAACTGGCACCTCCCCAGTTGTCGCAGCCTCAACGGAAGAAACGTTGACTGGCAGAGGGGGGGAGGATCATCTGCCCTCATCCGGACCGCCCTGAGAGGAGCTCGTAGCGACGACAGGCAGCTGCTGTGCTGACGTGAGGTCACATTGGATCTCCCTTCTCGCCACAGATGCATGGGTACCAAGCGCCGACACTTGGTGGTGCCCAGAACATCTCCCACATTGGGAATGATCACCCGTGGCCATTAATGCTGTGAGGGCTTGCAGGCCAGAGTGTAACCCAATCAGAAGACTCTCAATCCGATCGTAGCCCTTCTCCATGAGAGTTGCCAATCTCTCAGTGGAGGAAGCCTGAAGCTCTGTCCTGATGTTCATTCCATCACTGACACTCTGCCTGGACTTCTGCACTGCAGAGACCAGCTGAAGCTCATCCTCATGTAACCTTGTCAGATGCTCCAGCGAATCCTGCCACTTGTCCTGCAGCTGCTGCATTGGTGACATCTCCAGAGGCATATCATCAGTGCCGGACTCAGCATGTGCCCAATCCCCTGCAGCCCTCCAGCTGCTGGTGCCATCAGCACTCTCTGTCCCTACCATCTCCTCCAGCAATTGTGAAGTGCCCTCTCCACTGTGAAGCGGGACAGTAGCCGACATTACATTCCCCACCAAAGTGTTTGTCGCTGTGCTGATGCCTGGCTGGCTGAAATGACGTGCCGCAAGTTGCACGTCTTGGCCCTCAGGTGTGGAGGGGGGGCTCTGGACTTATTGGCCGCAGCCATGCAGTGGTGATGCTGAAATTAACAACAGGGACAGTGCATCAGTAACACCTTTCATCCCTTTCCCTCCCCAGCCTCATAAGTCGCTCACCCTTCAAGACCCTAAGGAGGCGAACATTGGTGGGGTGGAAAATATCAAGAGGTGGTGCAACATTAGACGGACAGACAGGCTGGTTAGATGGCCTACAGAATGCCACATGGAATGTTATGTACCATTGGAGTAGGGAGAGTGCAGAGATTCCTGACCTGGATGCATGCTGGTCTGGAGAGTTGGAGTGATGAGGAAAAATTGCAAACACTTGTGACATTTGCCGTGGAGCACAGAAGATTGACAGGTCACATTATTGACCTTCATACCATTATGAAGGGCGTAGACCGGGTGGACAGAAAGCAACATTTCCCCTTGGCGCAGGGATGACTAACGTGGTGGCATTTATTTAAGTTGAGTGCCATGAGGTTGACAGGTGAGGTGTTGAGGACCTTTTGAACTGAGTAATGTGGGGCGCACTGGCTGAAAGGGTGGTGGAGGTACAAACCCTCCTAAGATGCAATAAGTCTTTGGATGTGCGGCAGCAATGCCATGGCATGTTAGGCCATGGGGATAGTGGTCACAAATGGGATAAGGCGACTTTGGAAGGTTCTAGAGAATCGCATCCTCAAGGGGACGAGGACCTTTGTGTATGACCCACACATCTGAGTGTCTCAGTCTGTAAATGAGCAGTGTTGCAGCATTAAGGATTGCAGCAACCATCAGTGCTTTGGATGGTGGGGAGACAGAGTGGATGGGACTGTGGGCCTCAAATACCTGCAACCCAGCCTCACCGACACCTGCCAACCTGGCCGCCTGCCTCCTCCCCAGCTCCATGGCCTCTCCTTATAGGTGGTGAGGCGCTGGAGCAGGGAGTGCCCATCCACCAGTCCTCTGGCACTCCCTGAGATTGTGTTCCATTTTTGCCTGCAGAAAAGAGAAGAGGATTTATTGGGGCTGATCGCTCACGTACTCTGCGCGCGCACGCCGCACCCCAACCACAGTGACCCAAATGAGGCCTCCAGCGGCTCCTTTCCACACTACTGATGATCAGTCCCCAGAAGATAGTGTGGCTGCTTCCAACCCCCTCCCCCACTGGCCGCCTTGGTCACATTCGGTGTCCATCACTTTGAATAACACACGGGTCTTAGCACCCACGGCAAGGAGGCGCAACTAGGTGCGGCACCAAAGCCAGCAGATGGCTCTTGGCCATGACACCTCGAGGCTCCCCTTCCACCATCTCATCACCATCAATAAGACATGTGTTGGAGTTCTGAGTATGTGTCTAGCTGCCTCTCCTGCAGGTTTCCCCCAGACTACTCAAATGCAACAAACACCAACATATGCAGCGGGGAGAACCCATCTTCTCCTCAACCACTAAGGCATGGTCACTATTTGTTTGCCCACCCAGTGTGCACCAAATGCCCCATGCAGTAACGACAGTAAGACATGGGGTTGGGGTGTCAAATGGCCAAGGCCGACATGATAAATTCTAATAAAATTCCTGAAATAACACAAAAGAGAGTCAGGCACCATGTCCAGAGTCTCACCAGAACTAATAATTATTCACTCCAAAGGGAGACAACAAGGAAAGGCTGTTATTCAAAATGATGATGGAGGAGCTGTGTGTGAGCAAATATCTCTGTGAAACGTTAAAAGAGGATCTTTAGCTGTGCTCTGACTCCCACAGGGCATTGTCAGTAGCCATGAAGTTAAATGCATCCCTCAATTTTATGCACTCAAGTCACATCTGTCAGGCACCAGTGACATGTGTAACATCACCCAGAGCACTTCAAAGAGCGCAGCAAATCATTGAATCGCTTGCGGCACTGTATTCCTGTGCGCCGCACATCGTCATGGGAGCTTACAGACTCCCCGACCTCCTGCCAAGCCTGCCTGATGACATGGGGGGCCCTCCTCCTCCCATCCTCTGGATACAAAATATCCTGATGGTTGGACACCTCTTCAAGGAGGACAGCAAGGCAGGCATCTGACGAGTGAGGGGTACAGTGGCCCCCCGCTGGCCTATCCTGCAGCTTGCCCCCCTCCTCCTTCTCCTCCACCTCCTCTTCCTGTGCTCTGAAAGCAGCATGTTGCTCTCTGTCAGTGGCCATGGTGCACTGCCTCAACTGCACTGCCCATTGGAAGAGCGGTCTGAACAGGTCCGCCTCTGCAAAGATTTTCCCGCTCTGCACGGGAGTCGCTAACCACAAAATGGTGGCACGGCCTGTTTTGGCGGCGGCAATCAGCTGCCCACCCATCGCCGAGATGGTCGGGCCTGACTGCCCGTCAAGGGCAAAATTCTGCCCACAGTTTCTTAACTTCTCCTGTCTAGGTGTAATATTTCACCCCCCCTCTTTTGAATTCAAGCTAGTCTGATTTATTTAAAAATGCAAATGTTTCCTTTACACCTAGGTTTACCCACTTAACATTTCAAACCTAGCTTATCTTCTGTTACATCAAAGCCTTCTGACCAGACGCCTTTAATTCAATTAAGCCCCCCCCCCCCCCACCCCTACACACACGCATGCACATAGGGTGGAATTTTATGGCCCCATCGCAGTGGGGGCGGCGCCATGAAATGTGGCGAGCCATTCACAAGTCCATTGCCTTCAGCGAGACCGGAAAATCCCACTGGAGTGAGGGGCTGTATAATTCCGCCTATAGACACAGACCCCATTATTACTCTGATAAATTCCAATAAAATTCCTGAAATAACACAAAAGAGAGTCAGGCACTATGTCCAGAGTCTCACCAGAACTAATAATTATTCACTCCAAAGGGAGGCAACAGGGAAAGGCTGTTATTCAAAATGATGATGGAGGAGCTGTGTGTGAGCAAATATCTCTGTGAAATGTTAAAAGAGGATCTTTAGCTGTGCTCTGACTCCCACAGGGCATTGTCAGTAGCCATGAAGTTAAATGCATCCCTCAATTTTATGCACTCGAGTCACTTCTGTCAGGCACCAGTGACATGTGTAACATCACCCAAAGCACTTCAAATGCCTGTATTTAGCAGGTCACCAATACCATATTCTTCAGGGTTTCTGATGCCATCACCTCTGATATATCCCCAGGATGGCAAAGGGAGAGGCCTCTTGCATTCCACTAGATTCCCGAAAGTGTCGTTGACACAATCCATATCCAATTGAAGGAACCCATTAATGTGCTTGTCAGATATATCAAGAAGAAAGGGAGTCATTCGTTGAATATGTTCCTTTGCAATTTCCAAGTGCAGATCATAAAAGCAGCTCACTGGGGAAGTGCTTATCATGCCTTTGCTGTTTGGCAGTCAAAATTGCATGATTCCTTCACCAGGCCACAATAAGGATCTACGTGGACCTTATGACTAAAGTCATGGCTGATGACACCCAATAGGACCAAATGCAGGATGGGAAATGTGTAACCATGAGCACAAGTACCTGTGTCAAGTTGTGGAAAGGTCAATTGGGATGCTGGAATCTCACTTGCAGGACTGGTTGGGAGGTACTTTGCAAAACTTGTCTGGCAAGGTAGTAAGACTTGTGGGATGCTGTGTATTCCATAAATTTAATTTGCAGGTAGGATTAACCCTTAGGCAGACAAGATGGTGGTGGAAATGAACAATGTGGAGGAGTCCAACTTGGAGATTGCTGAAGTCATAGTTCATGGCCTCTGTCACTCCCCAAACACCAAGGAAACCACAGCTGCAAAGGGAAGTGTGGCTACACAGCAGATGGTGGCTCAGTCATTTAGGGAATGATGAACATGTAAACAGGCCTCCTCTCCTCCCCTCCCCAGGAAACCACATAAAATAACAGGAAAGATTAACGTTCAAACAGCGAACTTTTATTACAGCACCGTAAACAACAGTTAAAACATTCAGTGCAAAACCTTAAGTAAAAATTGAGGTAATTATTCGTTTTACTATGGAATGAGTTGCAGCATTAACATAGCAAAAGACATTCAAACCATTCCAAATAACTTTTGACTAAATGATTTAAATATAACAACATTAGCAACAACAATAATTATAATACAATCATAAGAGAAAAATAAGTATCAGTAATCAATACATCAGCGCTTGAAGAAGAACCTTGCTTTTTAAAAAGTCTTTTTAAAATTTCTTTACAATTAAACAAACTTACTACAATTAAAGTCATTTGAAAATATAGATCATATTTTCGACTGAATTTCTGGGTGTATCTTCACTGCTTAATGTCAGCTGGTCGGACTTTTCCTTGGCCATCTTCGGACATTACTGAGATGCTCTGCAGTGGGTGCCGTGCCATTTTGATCTCACACTTCCAGCAACTTATGGTGCACAATACTGTCATGATTAACAAGGCAAATGGGCAAGTCTATTGATGGTAGGCACTGATCATTGTCCTATTACAGCAAATTCTAACCCTAAATTCCTATTGAGAGTCAGAGTTTTAAACGAAGCAGTGATAACTTAGGATATTTTTCATAACACACCCTTATGATTCATGGAGAAGATCAAACTGACTGTTGAGAATTAAACCAAATAGTCACAAAATGCTATTTCCCAAAAATTATTGCACAAGGTACAAATTTCTTACAATTATTAGTAGCTTAGTATTCTTAAAGCGTGGGACCAGTAGTATAATGAAATGACAGTGACTCAGAGGCTGGCACAATGTCAGGTTAAATAAGCTCAAAAAAACTGGTGTAAAACGTGACCTCCATCTTAAAGAATATCCTGATATGTTGTGAAAGGTAGAAATATGGGTCAACCTTTGTTTTGTATCTTTCCGTATTGTAAAAACACAACATATCCACTCCATTTCAAGAGAAGGAGGCATAAATTATCTTCTGAAACTGTAATAATATAGATCTGAGATTACTGCAATCTAGGCACGATGGTTAGTAATATTGGTGGGGTAACAATGATATTGTGTGACATATTTTTATCCACTAATCCTGCTGCTGGCAAGGCAAGCAACCCAAAATTCTTTCCTGCAGAAAGATGAGCTGCTGTGGAGTTGCAACAGCCACTCACAGCTTACCCAGAATAAGTAGATGAGACCCAAAGACTTTGGCCGGAATCATCCCAGATTTGTACTAAGTGCAGTAGCAGATGGGTAAAATGATGTTTTACTCACCAGTCGCAATGGTGGGTTTTCATGCCATATCATCCCTAACCCGCTGCATTGCTTATGCATTTCCAGGAAACACGCCATTTCCATGGTAGATGGGTTCTCATTCACCGACACGCCAGCCGCATTTCAGCATTTCCAGCCCACGACTATTGCAGGGAAGATGTCCAGGAAAGTCAAAAAGACTGCAGCCCCCAGGTTTAATAATGTGTCACTGGAATGGCATTTGGATGCCTTGGAGGCCTCCAATGATGTCCTCTACCCTGCTCTGGCCACAGGGCGGCCAGCAGCATCACCAATCCAGCAAGGCAGGCGGTGGTCAGTGCCAGTGCAGATAAATGATGAATGATCTCATCTGTGCAGCCAGGGTATGGCAACCATCTCATCACTCTAAACTCACACATTCAAGCCCATCACACATTCACTACCATCTCACTCACTGCCCCAGTTTAAGGGACATCACCACCCATTCTCACACACATGCCCTCACATGTCCATCTGGCCTCATCTCCTCTGGAGACTCCCTCCTCAGTCCTCACCATCCTGAGGCCATTTGTACAGATCAGCATGTGCCCCCACACACACCCTGGGATACCCTCCTTCCCCAGTGCAGCTCTCGTCCTGTAGCCTCTTCTCTTGCCTGAGGCCACTTCTCCCCCTTCCCCAACCAAGGCCTTGCTCTGTGGCCATTGAAAAGCCACCCACATATGGTTGATCTGATAGGTAGCGATCTGCCCATGAGCCCCCTCTAAAAGTGATGTGGTGCTGTCTGTGAAGCCTGGTGCTGATGATTGAGAGCAAGGTAGGCAAAGAAACCTTGGATTCCCAAGCAAAGTGCAGCCCGCCAAGTGCACATCGCTTATGTGCTGTTGTGAAGCACATCAGCGTGTTTTCCCGCTGATGTGGGCGGACAATCCAGCGAGTGGGAGATGAGTCTGATGGGCTGGCCTTTTAATGATATGCTGATGTATTACAATGAGGTTCCTGACGTCCGATGGCGGGGAAAGCGGCCCACCATCGGCGGGCAGAATGGACGATCGCAAACTGGTTTCACGATGTCGTTAAACGGATTTTTGGCCTTCTCATCATATTGTCTGTTCACACTTCCAAACATGCCCAATGCCGGTGGGCATGGAAAATCCCAGCCTTTTCGTGGGACATTCTGGCCCCACCCACCACTGGGATAATCCGGTCCCTCTGAAAGTCAATGGACTTTTGGTTGAGCTGCCGAATCTCCCGCAGTGTGTCCTGCTGGGACGGGATTGGAAAATCCCGGCCTTCATTTTGGGTACCAACCGTGGGCCTCTCTGTTCTCGGGTCACACAGCCACAACAAGTTTTATTCAACTGCTCATAAGAAATCTCAAGCAAAAACTAAATACAATGAGCACTTTCTCAGGAATTGAACATTTTACACAGGAATCATAGGAAAGTTTTCCTGGGAATAATAACCTACTTTCACATAGATCTATGGAAAAGTATAGGCTATTATCATCAGAAGAATGAACAGATATTCCAGAACATACAGAAACTATGTAAGTAACCTGAAGAGGCTGGGGGAAAATAAACTACAACATGATTTTAAAAATGTAGGCTACAAATATTTTGAATTGTATTTCCTTCCACACGGTCTTATTATATTCTGAACAAAGTCCGCCCTTGCTCAGCTTCAGAAATCAGACTTGGCTGGTATACACAAAAAAAGACATTTTAATTAGCTTGAGATGATGATAATTCAGTTTTTCAGTTTGAGGGCAAGCATGACATAACTCATTAACAAAATTTGCTACTGAATATAATTAGTGCCATGGCCATGTTTTCTGTCTTTTGTAGTCATGTAGAAATGCCATAGCAATGTCTATTATGCCTTCTCTAATATGTATGCCAATTACATTTAGTGAAATACAGGAAAATGTCTGGTAAATGCTCAAGTTTGATGTATTCTGTCATTAATGTTTCAAGTAAAGGAAAGGTCAAAATTTGTCAGTGTTATTTCACAGAATCACAGAATTGTTAAGGCACAGAAAGAGTTCATTTGGCCCATCGTGTCAGCACCAGCTCACTGAATAGCAACTCACCTAGTGCCATTCCCCCATCTTCTCCCCATAACCCTGCACATTCTTCCTTTTCAGATAACAGCCTAATTTAATTTTGAATGCCTCAATTGAACCCGCCTCCACCACACTCTCAGGCCGTACATTTCAGACCTTAACTATTCGCTGCATGAAAAAGTTCTTCCTTATGTTGCTGTTGCTTCTCTTGCCAATTACTTTAAACCTGTGCCCTCACGTTCTTGATCCTTCCCCATCTGCTCTGTCCACACCCCTCATGATTGAACACCTCTATCAAATCTCCTCTCGGCCTTCTCTTCTCTAAGGAAAAAGGTCCAAATTTCTCCAATCTTCATGCCTGATGTTCCTTATCCTTGGAAACATTTTCATGAATCTTTACTGATTCTCTCCAATGGTTTTACTTCCTTCCTATTATGTAGTGCCCAGAACTAGATGCAATATTCTAGCTGAGGCTGAGAAATGTCTTATATAGGTTCAACATAATCCCCTTGCTCTTTTACTCTATGCCCCTGTTAATAAAGCCCAGGATATTGTATACTTTATTAACCGTGTTCTCAACCTGTCCTGCACCTTTAATGACTAATGGACATATACATCCCTCTGCTCCAGCACCCTTTTAGAGTTATCCCTTTATTTTTTATTGTCTCTCCATGTTCTTCCTACCAAAATGAATCACTTCACATTTCTCTACATCGAACTTCATCTGCCACTTGTCGGCCTATTCCTCCAACCTTTCTATATCCTTTTGAAGTTCGATGCTATCCTCCTAACAGTTCACTATGCTTCCAGGCTTCCTATCATCTGCAAATTTTGAAACTGTGTCCTGTATACCAAAGTCTAAATCAGGAACAGCAAGGGTTCCAACACTGGCCCCCACGGGAACTTCACTACAAACCTTCCTCCAGCCCAAAATACACCCATTAACTACTACTTTCTGTTTCCTGTCATTCAGCCAATTTCTATCCATGTTGTTACTGTCCCTTTAATTCCATAAGCTATAATTCTGTTCACAAGTCTGTCATGTGGAACTGTAACAAATGCCTTATTTGATGCATTCAAATAGAATTATCTCTATAACTATTTTAATATATTTAAATAAATTGAATTTAAAATAGCTATAAAGGAATTTAAAATATGAATTTGCTAACGTGTTTGTTTCAAGTATCCCTCAGAGTAATTTAAACCCTTTTATTGGTGATTGGCTCTGTTGCATTGTAGATACCTCAGAATTTCGGGCAGTCTTAAAGCTCAGTGCTGAAAACTCACGTGTGTCCAGATTGAATGAATTTTTTTGTTTAAAAATGTAATTTTTCAGATCTACTGGAGGAATTAAAAAAGCAACCAAAGGGTAGGGAAAAGTCAACTAGAGAAACTTGACAGTTGCCTTGACACAAAATGCTCCATTAGGCTAACAGAGTGAACAAAGCAGTGTTTAATGCAACTGATGTGAATCTAGTATTAGAAGAGAGTTCTAATTTGTTGAATAAATTTCAATAGCAATCTTTCTACAGGTGTCATCGTAAGCAATATAGACCAAAGCATAATATTACAAAATAATATTAATACAGTAATAAAGTGGGCAAAACAGTGACAAGTGGATTTAAATGTCATCATCCATTTTGGACCTGAACAGGATATTTTCTAAATCATGAAAAATTAGAAACAATAGAGGTCCAAGGAGGCTTGTGGATCCAGGTACATAGACCATTAAAATATCATGAACAGGTACAGAAAATAATCAAAATGTCCAACAGAATATTTCTTTAAATCTAGAGGAATGGAATTCAAGAAGGTAGATGGAATGCTTCAGCTACACAAATCTCTGATTTTACGACACTTGGAGCACCGCGAGCAGCTCTGGGCACCACAACTCAGGAAGGATATATTGGTCTGGAGGGAGTGCAACATAGATTTACCAGAGTGATGCCTGGGGCAGGACTTTCCCCCCATCAGAGGTGAAGTTGAAGGGTGGACACGCTTCCGATCGGCGCCCTCAAAATGAGGCACGGTGCCATTTTACGTGGGGCGGGCCAATTTAGGCCCGCCCAGCGGGACATCCGCACGGAAGCGCAATGCGGTCCCTGTGTGGGCAGGGGGGAAATCCCAAAATTGAGAATGCGCTCTTTCGTGCATGCGCACGAAAGAGTGCACTCATCTCCCTGAGGCTAAACGTTGCCTCAGGGAGATCGGCTATTCTGTGACAAATATTAAAAATAGAAAAAAAAAATTCCTGACATGTCCCCTCATGTGACGCTGTCACGTAATTTTTTAAAACCTACTTGAAACCTCATCCTGCCTGTGGGTGAGGTTTTGTGCTTTTTCTATTCCCCACCGGGGCTCCTGGCCTGCTCACCAAACTTAAGATTGGACGGGCAGGTCCATTAATTAGATTAATTACTCTGTCAATGGCCTCAATTGGCCATAGACAGGTCAACGGGTGCACACAGTTGATTTTGCTGTACCCCTGCCTACCGGAAAATGAAAATGGGGCGCGGTGAGGTCAGGAGTTCCGCCCAACGTCACTGCACGTCATTTTATTCGTTGTGAGCGGGCCCTGCCCCCTGCTCACCGACAGGAAAATCCTGCCCTTGGACTCCAAGGATTAAATTATGAGAGAATAAACAAACTGGTGTTATATTCCTTGAAATTTAGACATTTAAGGGGTGATTTCATCAAAGTTTACAAGACATTAAGGAGAACAGATAGAGGAAAAAGAAGCTATTTTTGTTGGTTGAGGTTGTAAGATTTCCTGGGGTTCGGGTGCCACAGATACCTAAATAGGTAGTCGACTAGTCATAAGTAATTTTAAGATGGTTTAATAATTTATTAAGAAACAACAGTTTAGATATGATACATTAGACAGAAAATGCACACAACCCGTGACAGTTGTGGTTTACTGGTTCCAGTTAGTGGACAAACAGTTGGCACAGAGTGTGTTGATCTCACCATCCTCCTCCTCCTCATTCATCTTCAGAAGGCAGTTACTGATGAGTACTGCAACCTCCCCACCACCTCAGCAATATATGACCCACCAAGACAAGCATGAGCACTTGTTAATAAACTATCTCTTTCTGAGGGCTGATAGCTTACCCAGTGTCAATCATCCATTCAAACTATTCTGACCAATGGACACAGGACAGGCATTCAAAACGTCAGAGTGGTTACCACCCCTTGTGGGTCACCCTGCTCAAGGTCAGTTTTTTTGTTTGCATCATTTTGAGGGTCATGTCCTGGTCCTTTCTAAACAATTGCATGGGTAAGGCATTGCACAAGACACCATTCTAACATCTTAGAAATGTCAGCATGGTAGCCTGAACTAAGACTTTTTAGGGGTCAAAGTGTTTAGAAATCCTCTTTCCAGAGAGAGAATCAAGGCTGTTTAGCTAATCCCATAAAATGCAGAAAATACCCATTTTTAATGACCCCAATTTCTTACAAGGTGTCTATGACTAGGGAACACAATCTAAAAATTAGATTTTTCAAGATTGAAATTATGAAACACTTCTCCAGATGAAAGTTGGTAGAAATTTTGAATTCTCTTCCATAAACAGCAATTAATGTTTCAATCAATTGGTAATTTTAAAACTGAGATTGGCTGAATTTTGAACACCAAAGCTATTCAGAGATATGGGGCAAAATTGGGCCCATGGAGTTGGATCACAGATCATCCATGATCTTCTAGATGGTGCATCAGTCTCAAGGGGCTTAATGATATTCAGGAACCCTTCCAGACAGGCTCTACAAAGGAATGGTGTGAATGGGCAGTTAAGGTGATGGGACTATCATGATGTGGACTCCTGGTATGATTCTATATCCCAGCCAACATCTTAACTTATCTCAGTTTAGGCACAGAAAGGCCACCCAGCCCAGGCAGGGACCTACATTACATGGAAACGTCACAATCCAATTACACCATTAGTGTGATAGCTCCATTTTAACTAGACATCTCAGGATGCCTGTCGCGTCTCGGGTCCAGCAGCAAAGTCTGGCAGGAGGCAGCAGAGTACCAGAAGAGGCCAAAGTAAGTTTTATTTTTCTGCGTGGGGCAGCAGGAGTATTCTTCCATCCTCACAATGGATACTTGGCCCTCTCCAGCCATGGCCTCTTCTCTCCATCCTACCACAAGCAGCTCTTTGCAGATCCCACCCTCCCAGCACTACCCTTATGTCAGGGTCTATTCCTCCAGCTTTATGACCTGCTTCCTGATTTCTCACCCCACCAACTGACGCCTACATCATTCCTGCTGACTTCAGACAGGAGGCGATTCAGACAGATCTAACTGAAGGCCTAGTAATTAAAATGCATTGGGTCTAATGCCGAGGAGTTCATAGGTGACTCCTCCCCTTCCTGCCCACCCCAAATGTTGTTCAAATTAAAATCAAGCCAAATTATTCTGTTGCTTTTCTAAGGCCAGAAACATTTCTTCCAAATTATAGTCCCAAATCCAAAAAAGAGGCTCTTGAAAAATCTGGTAAAAATCTAATATTCAACAGTGCCTTCGGAGTTCATCATGTCTGTATTTTTAAGGTGTTTTCTGCCAATGAATTTCCTGAGTATATTTTGACAAATGCACCCAGAAAGTTAAATTTAAACGCTTATACTGTGTATGAAGAATCCCTTTGCACTATTTGTCATATGTTGTAAAATTGTGTATTAGGCGCATATTTTCTGTTTCTTTATACTGTGTCGCTCTAGAATGATTCCTCCATCTCAGGGGAATATTCTGCTCAAAAGATCATGGATTATTTTCAGCAACAGATGATCTTAAACTGAGGTATTAGTCTTCTAAACTACATATTAATAAAAAGCAAATCCATTCAGTTGGGAACTATGCCAAAATATTTGGTCATAATTAACTGCAGATCCATTCAACAACAAATCAAACATCGCAACCAACCAATATTCTAACAAAACATAAAAATAGTCAATTTTCCAGAGAAATCAATAGTTTTTTCATTTGTTGTGAGCACATCACTAGCAAGGTCAACATTTGTTGTCCATCGCAATTGCTTCAGGTGGTGGTGGTGAACAATCCATGTGGTGTAAGCAGTCTCGCAGTGCTGTTAGAGTGGGTGTTGCAAGATTTTGAGTAGTGACAATGAAGGAATAGCGATATATTTCCAAGTCAGGATAACGTGTAGCTTGGAGGGAAACTTACAGGTCATGTTGATCCTGCATCTGCTGCCATTGTCTTTCTAGGCAGAGAGGTCATGGGTTTCGAAGGTGCTGTTGAAGGAAAATTGGTGAGTTGCTACAGTGCATCTTGCAGATGATACACACTGCATCCACTGCATCCACTGTGCACCACTGATAGACTGAATGAATATTTTAGGTGATGGATAGGGTGCCAATCAAATGGGTTGCCCTGCTCTGGATGGTGTTGAGCTTCTTGATTGAGCTGCACCCATCCAGGCAAGAGGAGAATATTCCATCACACTCCTGACTTGTGCCTTGTAGATGGTGGACAGGCTTTGGGAAATCAGGAGTTGAGTTGTTTTCCCAGAATATTCAACCTCTGGCCAGCCTTTGTACCCCAGCATATATGGCTGGTCCAGTTAAATTTCTGGTAAATATCAAGGGGATGGTTAGATTCTCTCTTGTTCAGATGGAACTTGGTTGGCATGTATGTTTACTTGTCATGTATCAGTTCAGGCCTGAATGTTGTCCAGTCCTTGCTATATATGTATATGGACTACTTCATTACTTGGGAAGTTGCAAATGGAACTGAACATTATGTAATCATCAGTGAAAATCCCAGCATCTAGCTTTTTAATGGAAGGAAGGCCTTTGATGTAACAACTGGAGTTGATTGGATTGAGGACACTACCCTGAGAAACTCTTGCAGAGATATCCTAGGAGATAATTGGCCTCCAACAACCACAAGTTGCAACTCCAACCAATGGAGAACATTTCCCCCGATTCCTATTGACTTCAATTTTGCTTGGGCTCCATGATGCCACACTCAGTCAAATGATAGCTTGATGTCAAGGGCAGTCACTCTCATCTCCCCTTCAGAATTCAGCTTTTTAGTACAAATTTGGACCAAGGGTACAATGAGGTCTAGAGCCAAATAATCCCAGTGGAAGCTGAACTGTGCATTGATAAGCAGGTAATTGTTGAGTAAGTGCTGTTTGACAGCACTGTTGATGCCACCTCCCATCACTTTGCTGATGTTTGAAAGCATTGTGATGGGGTAGGAATTGGTCAAATAGGTTTGTCCTGCTTTTTGAGGTCAAGAGATGCCTGGACAATTTTCCACATTGTTGGGTAGATGCTGGTGCTGTAGTTGTGCAGGCAAAGGCCTGGCTTGTTCTACAGCACAAATCTTCAGTACTACAACCAGAATTTTGCTGGGTCCCATGGCCTTTGCTGTATTCAGTGTACTCAATGATTTCTTAATATCACATGGAGTGAATCAAATTGGCTGAAGACATCTGTGATGCTGGGTACCCCCGGAAAAGGCTGATGTGGTTCATTCACTTGACACTTCTGGCTGAAGATGTTTGGAAGCGTTTCAGCTTTGTCTTTTAGAGTGAAGTTTTGGGCTCTCCCGAACATTGAGAATGGGGATGTTCATTGAGCCCCCTTTGCCCATTAATTGTTTAATTGTCCATCACTAATCATAGCTAGATGTAGCAGTACTACAACCCTTTGATCTGATTTGTTGGTTGTTGTCTCATGTAGCTCTAAATATAGCAGAGCTTCCCAAATGTTTTCTCAATGTGGCCCTGTTTTAACACTTGTAAATTGCCGTGATCCCAGAGTCAGAATGGGGTGGGGGAGGGGAGAATTGACAAAGCAGGGGATGGGGGGAGCTGTTAGAGCAGAGGGAAGAACAACTAGCACAAGATGGTTTTTTCAACTATCATTTTTCAGGCACTGTTGGGGCCTCAGAGAAAATTCTCTTAAAGAGCTTTGTTCAAATCATGGTCATTCAAATTACAGTTAAAGAAGCTGCATGTGTATATCAAACGACACGGAGCTGGTCCCACCAGAGTCTCCATTCCATGGTTGTCATTGCTGCCTCAGAGCTTGCAACCCCAATTGCTTGACCTTTGACCCCACCAGGAGTCATGACGCATGGTTTAGGAACCTCTGGTTTATAGCATCCTGCATCTACTGTTTAGCAAACATGTAGTCCTGAGTTATCACTTCTTTGGGTTGCACCCCTTTTTAGGCACACATGGTGTTGCTCCTGGCATATTCTTTTACATTCTGCATTAAACCAGGATTGGATCATTGGCTTAATGGTAATGGTAGAGCGAGGGATATACCAGGCCATAATGTTACAGATCATGATGGAGTATAATTCTTCTGTTGTTGATGGCCCACAGCACCTCATGGATGCCCAGTTTTCAGCTACTACATTTATTCTGAATGTCTCCCATTTAGCATGGTGGTAGTGCCACTCAACATAATGAAGGTGTCCTCAGTGTGAAGTTTGAAACTTCATATCCAGAAGGACTCTACCTTGGTCATCCCTGCCAATACTGTTGTGGATAGATGCATCTGTGCCAGGTAGATTGTTGTTGACAAAGTGAAGTAGTTCCACCATGTTGGTTCTTTCAACACCTGCTGCAGGTCTATTCTAGCAGATATGTCCCTCAGGACTTGGCCAGCTTGGTCAGCAGTTGTGCTACTGAGCCACTCTTGGTGATGAACATTGAAGTCTTCCATCTAGAATAAATTTTGTTACTTTGAAATGCTCAATGCTTCTTCCAAGTGTTGTTCAACATGGAGGAGTACTGACTCATCAACTGAGGGAAGGTAGTAGGTGGCAATCAGCAGGAGCTTTCCTTGCCTGTGTTTGAGCTGATGCCATGAGACTTCATGGGGTCTAGAGACAACGTTGTAAACTCCCAGGGCCACTTCCAACGGTATCATGCTGCGTCACCATGCACCTCTGCTGGGTCTGTCGCATCAGTGGAGCAGATGGTAATGAAGGAGTGTGGGACATTGTCTGAAACTGTCTGTATGATTCATTGAGTATGACTATGTCAGGCTGTTGTTTGACTAGTCTGTGGCACAGCTCTCCCATTTTGGTACAAATCCCCAGATGTTAGCAAAAGTGTGCCTTTGTGTCCGGTGCCTAGATTGATGTCAGGTGCTTTTCCCAATTTTATTCTTTTATAGATTCTCATTGTAGTTTGATATAATTGAGTTGCTTGTTAAACAATTTCAGATGGCAGTTAGGAGTCAACACATTGCTGTAGGTCTGGAGTCACGTATAGGGCAGGCCTGACAGGATGGCAGAATCCATTCCAGAAAGGACATTTGTGAACCAGATGGGTTTTTACATGAACCTAGCAGCCACATGGTCACCATTACAGCTTTTTATTCCAAATGTATTTAATTAACTGAATTTAATTATCCTGGCTGCTGTAGTGGGATTGGAGCTCATATCCCCAGGTCAGGCCTCTGGATTTCTAATCCAATAACATAGCCACTACCATACTCATTGCTTTTGCTAATCTTTCATAATTCATTTCCATGTACCCTGGAATAATAATATTATTTACTTTTCCTACATCCTCTCCCAAGACTGTACACCGACATGGAATGTCTCCCATGCAGAATCTGCAGTTAGTTAAGAATCAGTGTTGACAGATGCTGTAAACTATATGCAAGGAATTTTACAAATATTTGACAGTGACAAACTCATTAATGTGCAAATAAAGCATTTGTAACCGTGAGTGGTAAGGTCAGCAGTTTGGAGGAAGCAATATATGAATTATATTTTTGGAAGGGTGAATATTTACATCTCAAATTTACAATTAAAGACTTGACATCTGCTTAACTAGAATGATTTTACATTCCAATTACGTTGGATTCATTAAACAGTTTGCTTCCTGAAGACTAACTGAAAGTAAAGTGTCTGAATATTATACAGGAAAGGGATCTCTTTAGTGTTAAAAACAAGTCACAATTAAAATAACAAAGGACAGTAGAAATATGTGAGTTCAGAAGTCCAAAGAATGATAGACTGTACCACAGATCAATGCTCTCAAAAATAAAGTATGAAATAGTTCCGTACTATAAATACAAGATGTTTTGTAAGATGGCAGGTGGACATCAGCAGGCACAAAAGAAAATCTTCCCATCATGAAGGTATGTTCTGGAGAGGTGATCTAAGAGGGTCTTGTGAGATAGAAAGCCCAGGGCAAGGGAGGCTCACACTCCTGCTCCTCCCAAGTCCTTTTCCCATGATCTTACACTGACAGGAAAGCTACGACAGTTTCATTGCTCAGACTAGATTCAAATTGCACTCATAACCCAATGAATTCATCAGATCCTGATCTGCACATTTAAAGAAGGATCTCTCAAGTTCTGTCGAAGGGTCATGAGGACTCGAAACGTCAACTCTTTTCTTCTCCGCCGATGCTGCCAGACCTGCTGAGTTTTTCCAGGTAATTCTGTTTTTGTTTTGGATTTCCAGCATCCGCAGTTTTTTTGTTTTTATAAAGAAGGATCCAGCCACTTTCAAGTGGCTGCCTTTGCCTCCTGCCCAGAAAAGATTGAAATGGAAGCCAACAGGATTCAGGCAGGGTTTGGGTTAAGTCAGCTGCCCAATTTTAACTGCCCATCTGTCCGGTTTCCGCAGGGCAGGGTTAAAATTACTCCTCATGTCAAATTTAGCAGGTTTCAATCTCATCTCGCATTTAATTGTTAGAATAAATGACATATGTTCAGTGATCTGCCTACAGATTTTAGGATATAAAATCTAGGGGCCATAAAATTCAAGCACAGTTGAAGCTGAAGATTAAATCCCTTGGATTTCTGCAAAAAATTCCTTATACTATCAGGAAAGGTCGATGCATCTTTTCACTATACAAATTACCTAGCTTTTGGCCATGATACCATCTACAGTTGTTGATTTGGTCAACTACTTCCTTATCTTGAACTTCAATGCCCTTGTCCCCAGCAAAATCTTTGCTGTGTCCCATGCCTATCATTCCCCCACTGCAGCCCATATTTTTGTTCCCTCAAGACCAAGGGGAGCAAACATCTGTGTAACAAGCACATAATTGGCTTTGCCATCCATGCACAAACTGGATCAAGCTCTGCTGAGCTAAACTCCCCTTTGCCAAAACCTTGCACTACTCTGGGACCATTTTGAGCAAAGATAATTCTGGCTCCTTTTCCCCACTATCACATGTCCTCTTAAATTCCTCTCCCCTGTCCATTCTACCCTTTTAATATTCCATATTATTTTAAAACTAATTATCAGAAAGTTGCAATGGCCCCATTATCGAAATAAGAAAGCTACATGCACATTATTATCTCAAATTACATTTTGTGACTAGGGCAAAGGTTTAAAGATTCAAACTAGAAAAAGGTAAATATAGACTGACATCAGGGCCAGGATTTTATGGCCCCACCGTGGTGTCTCCCCACGGCGGGTGCTGTGAGTCACTTAAATTTCCATTCAGTTCGGTGGGATGCTAATATCCTGTCAGGTGGGAGGGTCCATAAGATCCTGGCCCAGGTCATTCTTCCCTACACAAACACTGATGAACATATAGATTAGAAACTGGGTAGAGCAGTGGAGGTAAAAATCCAGAAACCATATACAAAGCAATTTGTTGCAACAATGGGAAAGAATAAGATCCTTCTGGATGGATGAATTAAGATGGGCCAAGGAGACTTCCTTGTCCCCTAATTATCTTACAAGTTTATAAATATGAGTGCACACAACCAATGCCTAAGGCATACAAGTGAGATACACATCAATTATCAACAATTACCCTTGAGACCTGCGCACAAGACTTTCCAAAACAAGTCAAAAATGCCAAGGCTGTGTTTTTAACATAAAATGTTTGGATTGGAATTATGTGTAACAATAGCACATTAACTTATTGGAAATTATTTTGCCCTCTAGTCTGACAAACGCAGTAATGTGTTTATTTTAAATGGATCCATTCAAAATAACAGGCGGATGGGGAGGAATGCCACAAAAGTATGGTCAGAAGATCATGCATTTGTTAATAAGATTGCATAATGAATTCAAATGTACCTCATTCATCCATTGTTATGTAGGGCTGTATTTAATGGAGGCAATGGGTGTCTTGTTTGCCAGCTGGAGAGCCAGTGGGAACTCCGTGTCGACTCTCTTGGGGAAGGTCAGGCACTTAACTGGAAAATGATGGACCTTCATCCAGGATCAAGGACCGCAGGGCAGCAATCCCGCTCATTAAGACCTGCCAGCCAATCAGAGGCCAGGAGCTCTATTGAATGGCAGTGTCACCGGGAAAGCAGTGGCTGCTGCCAGTATGACACCTACCCAAGGCCTGGTTAAGTTGCTGGATCGCAAGCCATAGGTGAGTGAGGGGAGGGGAGGGGAGGGGAGGTGCCAGTATACTGGCTGCTGCCAGTATGACACCTACCCAAGGCCTGGTTAAGTTGCTGGATCGCAAGCCATAGGTGAGTGAGGGGAGGGGAGGGGAGGGTAGGTTTAATGGGTGGGTTGAGGGGGGGGTCAGCAGCAAGGGCAGGGAGGTGGCTCTCAACGTGCCTCCCTTCCTGATGCCAGGTCCCTCAATCAGTCACAGAGTGCCTTTGAATGAGGTACCACCAGTAGACAACAAGCACCCCGGACAAGGTTGTTTGTCATGCTTCTCACATGGCAAGCCCCCAACCTGCCGCTGGATTAATACCAGTGGTGATGGGATGAGGCCCACATTAATTAGGAACCTCAACTGTCAGCGGAGCAGGGAGGCCGTCCATGGGTCTTCCCGCCACGGACTTAATTGGAGTCGTGGCAGGAACACAGCGAGATCCCCACTCACTATTCTCCTGCCTGATTAAATGCCCCCACAAACAAACTCATCAAGGGAGGGCACTAAGTTCCATCCACAATGTCTTTTCACAATATATTTGCATAAAAAGCAATGAGTAGAATTCATAGTGTTTAGCATTAGCATTCTGGCTGGTGCTCCTTACACTTAACACAATTAACAAATGTATCACAATTAGCCCCCTCAGAGTACTAGCTAGATCACTGTCCAGGAGGCATGTTCTCAAACTGCTGGTATGGTTCACATCAGTCCAAACACTCAGCTCCACTAAGATTCAGTACTACAATTAATTGCATGTTGTGCTGGGAGCAGAAGCTTAATTTATTTCTGAGAGTCAAAAATAGAGCTTTGTGCATTCCTGAAAATTAATTTAAAAACCAATATGGAATACTACAAAGAAATTAACGTTTATTTATTACACAAGTGTTGCCACACTGAATTGCAAGAACCTAGGTCAGGCAATGCCAATTGGAGGAAATGGTTCAGAAAATTGAATGAGGCAACCTGTATATAACACTGATAGACAAATTGAACTAATGGGTGGAGTACTGTAAATCAGATGAAAAGCAATGCACAGAAGATGGCCATAGTGACAATGCTTGTCATCATTAGTTAATGCATTAAAGATGGTTTAAGACATACTGAGTGATATTCTGTGTGTTGAAGAATGATGATTTTTTTTTAAGTTCTGTTTTGTCATAGGAGAAACTAAACGTTTGGGCAATTTTAATTTCCACCACCCAAAATTGGCAGCCCTCCTGCCATAATTAAATAAGTACTTAAAGGTCAATTGGGCTTGCCATCATAAAATGATTGGCATGGGTAGTCAGGTGGGAGCAGGCAGCCCGATGTTTTCCCTGAGATGGTTAAAGGGCAGGAAGGGGGAGATCACACTTCGGGGAGTGCACTTTGCCAATCGTGGGGCAGCCCCCAAAGGTTGATCTGCCCCTTCCTCTTATCCCCTCCCTCTCTTAAACACACCCCTCCCCCCACCCCTCTCCCTAATCTACCCAAACCCTCCCTGCCTAGGACCCCGGAATTACCTGCTCTAGGTATCCATCTTCTCCATCTGCTGCAGTTCCAGCAGTGGCCATTGATGCCTTTGTGACATTGCCAGGGCTGATGGAGCTGCAAACCAATAGGATTTCTGGGGGACGTGCTGTCCACCCCGCTTCCCCCCACTGTATTATTCCACCATAGTTTTCTCAGCTAATGCCTGTAGTATTAGAATGTTCAGTGTTGAAGGGTTAATGTATAGGACTGGAGAAACAGTGATAATGATGATTTAAGAGAGAGACACATGACTAAGAGAAGTAGCCTGCTAAAGAAGCAGAACCCTCTGGCTTAGACTGAGTAACACCTGTAGTCTTTTATATCTATATATAGTTATGTTCATACAATAAACCAGTTATTGTTCTGATATATCTATGTTTCTGCAATCATTCTTTAGAAAGTCACAGGCAACATACAATATGGTGGCAGCTGCGAAGGACCCCGAAATCTCTGAAAATCAACTTTTTAAAAGTTTGCAAGTCTGATCTGAAAAAAGGGGCCAAAACTGAAGACTTTGGTAAGATAGCTGAAAATCTCCAGAAGAGCTGCATAGAAGACATGGAAGCTGACAGGCAGAGAGGAAATCAACTGCTCACCTTATTAAGGGAAATACCAAAGCATGTGGTGGTGCATGAAAAACCATGATCCAGCAACTGATTAAAAGAACCTAATGATGATCAAAGACAGATGAGCAAATCTTGAAAAAGGTTCAAAATCTTCAGATTAATGGTGTGGTAATCTGGCAGCATCACGCAAATGACATTTCCAGTGAGCGCAGGCAGGTTTCAATACGCCCTGCAGCCTGGGTCCGAGGCTGGCGCCATTACATATGGAGACCGCAAGGCAACAATTGAAAAAGAAATTGGCTGCTTAAACAAAATTCCCTAATGGGAGGAAAACGGTGAACAGAGCTTAATAGTAACTTCCAGCGATTAGTTTAGAAATTCTGCAAAATTTAGGAAAGATTACCAAAAAGGGTCAGCGACTGCAGCAGGTATCAGTGAAAGGCTAATCAGAGCATGAAAACTCCATTGCTGCAACAATATTTAAAAGATCAAGGCAAACCTCCTAAAGGCTTAAAACGGCTATGGATTCCAAATTCACCTTGGCAGACTGGTTCAGTCACATGGAAGTATTAAGAAATAGAGATAGTTTAAGTAAGTTATATTTGTATTTGTGGGTGTTAGGAATGGGTTTTAGCTTTAAGTTTAAGTTTGATTTGTATTTCTGTATCTGTATGTTAAGAACGGTCAAATTGAGATTTAGCTTCAGTTTAAAAGGTGCTTGCATTTCTAATGAGAGTTTTACGGCTGTAAGCTAAGTTAAGCAAACAAGTGTAGAAAAAAAGTGCTATTGCCCAGCAACAGATGTTCAGAGAGGCAGGTCCCTCCCATAGACACACACACAGAAGAGAAACATCAGTTTGAGTTTGGAAGCTGTTTGAGCTCAGTTGGTTTTGAAAGTAGCTGCCAGAAGAGACTGGAGTAAAGGGGACAGCTAGCCAGTCCCAAGCTAAAGAAAAGACTCAAAATCCAGGTTACTGGAGCAGGAGAAAGTCCCAAGACTTTCTAGTCAAAGGAAGGACAGAAACCTGAAAAATGTCCTGTTAAGTGAAGTTAAGAGTGAGGGGCAGAGAAAGGCTCCAAGCTTCAAGTTTAAAGTGATAAAGGCTGGAGAAGAGACAACTTAAGGTCTTTAACTCTTTGTTATGGGCATGTATAGCAGTGGTACTGTTGGCAGCTGAGTCAGTGAGAGCGAGTGCATGGAAGACAGCTTGAATGCACATGGTGACCCAGGGAAGAGGAACATCAGGAAGAGAGTTCGAAACCCTGGAGGTG
Organism: Carcharodon carcharias; assembly: GCF_017639515.1. Taxonomy (NCBI): domain Eukaryota; kingdom Metazoa; phylum Chordata; class Chondrichthyes; order Lamniformes; family Lamnidae; genus Carcharodon; species Carcharodon carcharias. The sequence goes on along the minus strand of NC_054468.1, from coordinate 176,228,841 downwards.
CACTCTTGCGGAAGGCAAATAAGAAAAAGCATTCGTTTAAGAGAAGATTCCAGAGTGAGTTCTTGGAAAGTGGAGATTAGAAACCCTCATGTGAAAAACGGAGCACAGTGAGACTGGTGGCTCAAAGTGCGACAAGTTTCTGGGGGGAGTTGAGGAGAGATCCATAGCATCTGGTTGAGGTGGCATCTGTCACTTGGGGCAGAATTTTCTGCCTGGCGGGCAGCAAAGGAGCGGGTACAGGTCGGCGCGGACCCGATTGTGGTCCACGATCGGGTCCATGCCGCCATTTTACGTAGGCGGGTCAATTAAGGCCCACCCAGCGTGAATTACGGCTCCCGAGAGCAGAGGAATTGGGCGGGCGGCAGCGGGACTGGTCTAATGGTGACCCAGCCACCTGTTTTTAAAAATTGCTGCAGCCTTTCAAAGGCTGTGAATCTTGGCCAGTGGAAGGGCTCCCCAGAGCGCTGCTAGTGAGCAGGCCAGGCAGGAGGGTAGGGCATGGGGGCAATGTGCCCCTTGTTTTTCTGACGATTGCCTCGCTGCCCTCCTCAAGGAGGTGGCAGCACGGCGGGAGGTCCTTGTAGGGGAGAAGGGAGAAGGAGGCCTGCCAACATGACCAAACGTGCCTGGGAGGAGGTGCCGGAGGTAGTGAGTTCCCAGTGCCGCATGCGCTTCAACGACTTGTTGCACTCGGGAAGGGTGAGTACCATATTGGCATTGGTCACTTAAACCAGCAAGTAGGCTTTCCCCCTTGATGCCCATCCCCCCCAAGTCTGAGTTTAGTAACTGCATTGAACCATTGACGGCATGTGTGCTTCACTTGGTGGGCCATGCCGAGGTCACACTGAGAGGATGGTGAAGAGATGGGTTCTGCCCCCTCAGCATGTGGCACACTGAGACCAACATTATTGTTTGGGGGCAACCTGGAGGAGCTGCACATAGGCGCAGTACTGAGTACTGGAACTCCAGGACATATCAAAGTCAGGGTGATGACATGCTGGAAAGGGAGCTTCAAGGTGGCGGGGCACCAATCCATCTGTTTCCCTCTGCCCACCATGTGTTTGCACCTCTTTGCTATGGAAGTTTAGACCGTGTGGTGCCTAATGTGATGTAGGCAGCATTTGGCCAAGGGGGTGGGGGAAGGTTGGAGGGGATAGGCCCAGCATCTTTGTGTGAGTGTTCAGCAGCAGAGGGGTGAGGAGGCACTGAAGCCCTGCAATGTCCCACTCTGGTTGGGGTGGGCCGCCCGCAAAGAGAGCTCAAGTACAAGTAGCACTAATAAATGCTCTTCTCTCCTTTTCAGGAGAAGAATACACATAATGCTGCCGAGCGGGTGAGGACTGGTGGCAGGTTGGCCCAGTTTGCGATTCTCAACTGCTTCGAGCAGGAGTCCCTCGATCTGGAGAGGCACCAAGCACCCAAGTCCACCGGTGTCAGTGAGGCTGGGGTGTCACGGGCAGGTATTTTTGCCCAGCAGTGAGGTCACCATTGTTCCCCCAACAGCCATGGCAGTACTGAATGTTCAGTACCATTACTTATGGAAGGATGAGCACATAATGATCCGGGGGACAGGGATGCACATTGACATTGTCTCCATGTTAACTGATCCAATGTCCTTGTTCTTCCTTTCAGCATCAGCGGAGCAGGGCTGGAAGCAGGAGCAGCAGAGGCCCCCTCTCACACCTGAGGGCCCTGAAGTCACGGACTGACCAGCATCACACCATCTGTGCCAGGCAGGCACCAGCGCAGATACTAGCACCTCGGCAGGAATTAGAACATCGGCTAGTGCCCCGGGGCACAGCAGTGAGGGCACTTCACAGTCACTGGAGGAGCTGGCAGAGACAGAGAGTCCCCATGGCACCAGCAGTTGGAGGAATGCAGGGGACCAGGCACATGCTCAGTCGGTACCTGATGATGTGCCTCTGGAGTCGGCCACGACACAGCTGCTGTAGGAAATCTGGCCAGGTGTGCGGGAGCATCTGGGGGAGACACATGAGGCTATACTTGGCTTGGTGTCCGTGGTGGAGAAGTCTATGCGGACTATCGCCGATGCAATGAGCCTCATGGCCGAGCGCCATGTGTGCTCCATTGAGAGAGTGGTGACTCTCATGGAGACACTCCTCCAGGAGACCAATCAGGACTTCCTGGGGATGCGCTCGGACCAGCAAACCCTCATATTGGCATTGACCTCAGCTAGTCATTGCCAATGTGGGAGATGGTCATCCGACAGTGGTGACTCCTTTCTAAGTTCATCCATACCTATCCATCTATCCATCCACCACAAGTGGTAGTTAAGGATGAAAGCAGTCAAACAAGCCCAGAACTAGAGACAGAACTGAACCAGACAACATCATGTAGGAAGATACTGACCTTATCGTTACACCAAGGTTACTGGAATTGGAGAGAAAGCAGGATGTTGATCGAGTGCCTTCCTCACAACTTCCTATCCTGCCTAAACAATTACTTCCAGAGGCAGCAGTCCAGGATTACCAAGAGTTTACGAACAAAAGGCTACAAGGAGTCATCACTCCAGAAGTAAAGAAAGGTGGACAAAACTGTCAAAAGGAACCAGGACAAGGATAGGGAACATACCAAATGCAAAGAGAGAAATAAACCCACAAAATCCAATCATGACAGAGAAACACTGGATTGAGAGAGGTATAACAGGAAGGCCAGGAAAAAGAGCATGAAGTCTAGATCCAGGTAATAGAAACATTCATTATACATTTGGAGGAAACAAATGTTGAGAGCCAAACTGAAAATGCACCAGATGCTGCAACTCTTACTGAAGACCAACCCAATCAAAACAAAAGAAGTCCAAAGGGAGACTATCAGTCTTCCAAGTCTGACAAGAAGAATCAGGGAGATTGTGAAACCTCCAGACTGATTGAATCTGTGAAGTCAGAGACTTGGGAGGAGATAGGGTAGTATGTAAATATAAATGTAAAATGTATTTGGACAAAGACTTTGGGGGAAATATAATGCTAGGGTGTTCAGGGTTGAAAGGTTAATGTGTAAGACTGGAAAAACAGTATAAAAGTTGAGAATGAGAAATTTCATGGCTTAGACTGAACAACATCTGTCGTCTTGTATATCTGTATATAGTCATGTTCATCTAATATGCTAGTTATTGTTCAGACATATCTATTGGTGGGATTTTCCAGCCCCGCCTAACACTGGGATTGTCCGATGCTGCTGAAAGTCAATGGAATTTTGGCTGAGCTGCTGCATTCTCCGCAGTGGATCCTGCCATGGCGGGGCCAAAAAATCCCAGCCTACATCTCTGCATTTGGTCCTTAGCCAGTCACAACCAACAAACAACAACACCCACAGATGGAAGATGGGTAGCAGTTTTAAAAAGATGTGAATAACTGCATTGGTGAAATCCAATGTTACTGCAAAACAGATCATTCCAGCTGCTCAGAGCAATTACCAAGGAGAATGCCCTTTAGGGCACAAGAAGCAACCAGACTGAATGAGCCAACGACAACAGTGCCTGTTTTAATGGAATGCTGAGCTACAGCAGTGCTGTCCAGAACTGAAGTTGCATTATGAGCTTATTCTTACAATTTTTAAGGTGCAATGAAGCTAGTACATACCTTGTGCACCTTTATGCCAGAGTTGCTTCCTTGCTGCTGTATATAATGCTATGGACTCTGGGGACACAGAAGGCCTGAGGTTTCAGCACCAGATAATTTCAGTCACCTGTACCCAGTGCACAGCTACCCTAAGTACACCAACCATATTATCACTGGTAGAAAGCCCCAATTTAAACTTTCACTCAAACTCAGTACAGCAATACAGAATACCCAGTCAATAATACCGAGATGTCCAAAAAACACTACCCAATGTAAACTTAAATATGACTGGGATTTCAGTCCATTTGCCACCCTTAACACTGCAGTTACTGAGTAATGTTGATAAAATTGATTACATTTCCTTTTGCTCAGAACCAAGATATGAGAATAATGTTTGTTTTACCAGCCCAATTTAAAAGTAATATTGTTGCCAATAAGGAGCTAAATTATGCCCTATTATACCTCTACCCATTTGACGATGTCTATTGTAAATCATTATGGATCTTGCCCATGTTAGATGCTGCTGTGTACCACTCCCCACATGGCTCTGTAAATCCACAGATGTGTCATCTGGATTAGAAAAGTCCCAAATTGAATCTTGATCAGTGCAGCATTACTGATCTCAGTTAGGATGATGGGTAGAATTTTCCCAGATTTGCACGAAGTGCGGTTTCGGGCAGGTAATTATTTATGCCTTATTATTTATATACTCCAGGGAAACATGCCATTTCCATGGCAGGCAGGCTCTCATTCACCAGCCTGCCATCACCTTGTCGCTGCATCACGCTGGGTGTCATGTTTAAAGTCTAGCCACAAGCACACATTTCAATGCTTCCAGCTCACCACTGCTGCATGGAAGACATGGCCCTGAAACTGAAGAAGATTGCAGCACCCCCCGGTTTAATGACAGGTCTCCTGAGTGACTTTTGGATGCAGTGGACGCCCGCCAAGGATGCCTTGCACCCCTGCTGTAGCCGCAGGATGGGCAGCAATGTGACCAATCTGGCTAGGGAGGCAATAGCACCGGTGGTCAGTGCCAACGCCCTTCAGAAGAGGATAACCACCCAGTGCCGCAAGGGGATAAATAATCCCTTCCATTCTGCCAGGGTAAATCACTCATCTCTTCACTCAGCTCACACATTCACAAACCCAGCACACATCCACAAGGCCCTCACTCACTGCCAGTCCAAGGGACATCACCATTCACTCTTTCACACACACAGTCATTGTCCTCATTCCATCCATGGGACTACTCACCACCCATACATGCCAGGCATACTTATCACCTGGCCTGGCAGGCATCCTGCTTACACTTCCTTCATCTCTATTCATGCAGGACAAGCTGACACGCAATAAGAGAGAGAGAGACGTTGCAGACCGGGGGCAGAATGCATCGAAATCAAGGTCCTCACAGGCTTTGAAAACAGAGCCATCCAGTTGGCCAGTGAGGATCTGGACCAGTCCTGTGCTGACAGTAAGGTCGGTGCTGATCTATCAAATGAGGGTCCAGCAGTGCAACATCCATCAGACAACCATGCTGTGAATGATGTGTCCTCTTTCCAAGGCCACTACCATGCACTAATTATCTCCCCCTGCTTTTGCAGACACATCTGGGAAACCTCCAACAGAATCCATGACCCGGGGCCTCCAATAAAGCCTTGAAGAAACCTCTGAAGAGGAATCTGAAGGTACCCTCCCTAAAGTCCCATCACAGCGTTCACCTACGTCCTCCACCAGCGCAGAGACACACATCTCAGTGGGATCCAGCTTTACAGTAGCCCTGGGATCACAATCTAGTGAGCACATCACACTGATCCACTGCTGGCAGCGGCGGGGACTTCCCAAGTGTCCGGCACTTGGAGAGCTGATGGAAGCCAGTATGTTGCTGAGTCCGAGTCAGATGACGAGCCTCCAGACTCGGTTATGTCACAGTTGCTGGAGCTGCAAAGGCAAGCTCGGGAACATCAGGAAGGGATGTCCACTGCCCTCCTCAGATTGCAAGGCACGATGGAGGACTCTGTCCGCCTTCAGGCTGAGGTGACAGTGCCGGCATGCTAACACACCAAGGTCAACAGTGGTAGGATGGCGGCTGTCATGGAGACCTTGGTCCAGGACTTCGCTCCTGCACTGCTGCACGTGCTCAACGCTGTCACTGATGCCATAGTTGGCCTCCAACATTGTGTACGCGAGAGGGTACCAGGCAGTTCGATCTCACTCCAGCTACCCTGCTTCTCAGCCTGGGGCCCACGGGCACCCATGGGGAGGAGGGTCAGCAGGTGCGCACTCTGGACCCATCCATCCAGGTGACTCCAAGAGTGTCCGGCCCATCTGACTCCCCTCTTCCTGTGACCTCAGTAGCTCTAGATCCACAGGCCAAGGAAGGTGACACTGCCACACAGCAGGACCCCGAAAGCAGGCCGGGGCCCTCCAAGTCTCGACCCTCCAGAGGATGTCCGCCAAAATCATCACAGTCGGGTGTCACAGTCAGTAGGCTGCCTCCACCTCCGCTATGGATGTTCGGGGAGCACCAAGACATAGCGGCAGGGTTAGGAAAGTTAAGAAGAATTAGTTGCGCAGCCTGGGCATGGGTGTTAATTACTTGTAAGTAATGTTCACTATTGTCAATAAACTCCTAAGAATGTCTCCCTGCCTATGGCTCCCTGTTCTGATGAGCAGTGTTCTTGTCACTCAAATGTGATCCTTTCTGCACAAGATAAAGGCAGGTATCTCAGCCCAGGGCCTCTTCCCTGTGCTCTGTGCAGCCTTTAGACCAAAGTGATGGTCTGGCCTCACACTCCCTGGAAACATTACTGATACCTGCACCTCGCCGGTGCTGGTCATTGGTGCCAGAATGTAGTGGGCAGGCACCGCAGAGTTCTCTCATACTCTCTGTGTGCTCTCAGCACCTTTAAGGAAGGGCTGGCCCCCATCTCTTCAGAATCTGTGACCAGTGATGATGTGCTCCGGCTTCTGAAGGGCTCAGGCACTGAAGGCGGATAAAACATCAGAAGCGTCTAAAGTTTCATGGCTCCGTCTCTATGATATGACCATAATCACAGAGCACAAGTGAGCTGCCCTTGGCCAGACAGGAATCAGACATTCTCAGAGGCTATGTGAAGATTTATGGAGTGTCCTCAATGCATGTCGTCATCATCTCTTGCAATCGAGCAATTATTAGGGCCTTCACCGCATCTCCGTGACAGGAGCATTCTCAGAGGGTATTGGCTTTGCCATAAGCCAGACTGGAGTCAAATGTTCATAAATGCAATGTGAGGAACTCTGGGGTCACCTCACTGCATGTCGTCTTCCACAAATTTAGCAGCTATGAGGGCCTTGTCTAGCCAGTGTGAGAGCCTGAACCCAGTCATTGATGCCTCCAAGGACCCCCTCACCCTCATCTCCGTCGGCGTCCTCCTCATTAGGGGAGACATGCAGCTCCTCCATCACCTCCTCAGCCAACTCATCTCCCTGTTGGAGCACCAGGTTGTAAAGGGCGCAGTAGATGACAATGATGCGTGACACCCGTTGCGGACTGTATTGCAGGGCTCCACCAGACCGGTCCAGGCATTGGAACCTCATTTTCAGCATCCCGGTGGTCTGCTCCACCAAGTTTCGAGTTGCAGCATGAGCCTCATTATACCATTACTCTGCTGCAGTCTGAGGCTGCCACACGGGTGACATCAGCCATGGCCTTGTCCCCGAGGAGTCAAACTTGCAGCCTATGTGGACCCTGGAAGACTCCAGGGATCTGTGACCGACTCAGGGTGTAGGTGTCATGGACACTCCCTGGAAACCGTGCGCACATCTACAGGATGCGTTTCTGATGGTCGCATACCAACTGCATGTTCAATAAGTGGAAGCCCTTGTGGTTGATGAAGTCCACTGAGTGTAGTTATGGAGACCTGAGCGCCACATGAGTGCAGTCAATCACACCCTGCACCTGTGGGAAACCCGAGATTTGGGCAAATCCAATCGCTCTTGCATCCTGGCTTCCTGGTCATGGGCTAAATTCACAAAGTTGTATGCCCTCGCAAAGGTGACCTCCGTGACCTCATGGATGCATTTGTGGATGGAAGCTTAAGAGACCCCACAGAGGTCACCTGTGGCGCCCTTAAAGGAGCCACTGGGATAGAAATTGAGCATCGTGGTCACTTTCACAACAACTGGCAATGGATGCCTTCCAGGTCCCCGTGGTGCCAAATCCTGCAGTAACTAGCAGGATGTGACCGACTAGTTCCCTAGACATGCGCAGTCTTCGGCAACACTGGTTCTCGGTCATCTGCAGGAACGAAAGGTGCCATCTATAGACCCTGGGTGTCACTAGGCGCCGGCCTGCAATGATTCGCTGTGGCTCTTGGGCAGCATGTGCGGGAGCCCCAGCCACCATTTCTACCTGAGGGTGCCCCTACACAGCCAGGAGCCTCAATCACTCTCTCCTTTGTCTTCCTCGCGGTCTGAAGGCCAGAAGCTAGGTCACCAGGCTCCATGATGCTGATGTACTCCTCCTGCAGGATGAAAGAGAGAGACAGGTGGTTAGCATGGGTGTACTAAGAACCTCTTCTGGTTAAGTGTGATGGCCTCTTAATGCTTCCCAGAGAGTGCTGGCCACCACTTGGATGGCCAGAGATTAGTGAGCTGCGTGGCTGCCCCGTTGGCTTTAACCGTGAGGGAGACTGGTCGAAACTGGAATGCTGACACTGCAAGGGGCTGTGTGCACCTCCAGCAGTGACTGCTCCATGGCCAGCTATAGTGAGGAGATTGTACAACGTGTGCAGTCCAACTGCTCTGCAGTCCACTAAGGTGCTCATGAATTTGCAGTTTGTGCCAGGGAAGTTGGGGGTTGGGGAGAGCGGGGGTGGGGAGCTCTGCAGAACTTGGTGGCACTTTGATGTCTCTGCTTTGCTTGAGTGGGCAGCTAAGCTAGGAGCCTAACCCCAATCATATCAATGTAGCTGCATCTGAACTGTCTCAGTTGCAAAGGAATGGTCACTTTATACAGGATTCCCAAATGCATGGCCACTTCCCTTGCCCACCCTACCCCCCACCCCCAACCCCAAATGCTTATGTGCTATATTCAATGGCAGGGCTGCACTTGCCCCTCCCTCCCCCTCACCCTCACAAGTCACCTCAAAGGCAAAGTGGCACTTGCACCTCATTCTCCCTCAACCTCACAAGTCACCTCAGAGGCAAGATGGCACTTGCCCCTCGTTCCCCCTCACCCTCACAAGTCACCTCAGAGGTAAGGCGGCACTTAACCCTGACCCCCCGGCGCCCCTGAAGCCTGCAAAGCAACAGGCATCCCTGGCGAGCTCTGCAGAACATTGCCGTGTGCTCACTTCCAGTTCATCCAAAGTGAAGGCTGCCAAGCGCACGTCGCCTGTGTACTGTTGTGAAACACTAACGTGCTTTCTCGCTGATGTGGATGGACAATCCAGCAGGGGTGCAAAAGGCTGGTGGGATGCTGATGTATTACAATGAGGTACCCAAGGACTGATGGCGGGAAATGCGGCCTACCATCGGTGGCCTGAGCAGACAATTGCGACCTGCCTTCCCGCCACTGTGATCACGCCATATTGTCTGCTCACACCACTTATCGCGCCCACTGCCAGCGGGCACAGAAAATTCTGCCCAATGGGTGGGATTCTACCAAGTCTGCGTTCCCTTGAACTTGGGAGATGTAAAAATCAGCTGAGGTTCCTGCTCCTGAAGAATATCCAATAAACATTGCTAGAAAATGGAGGTAGGTTGAGAATAGATTTAGGTTCAGTGATAGAAGTGGGCCCCAGGCTAGAATAGCCTGACAGGACTCACTGTCTGAACTCACATATAATAAGTTGTTTTTTGTCAGGGCAGGAAGGCTTCTGGTTCCTGTGGAATTTTCCCCCGTTTACGTCATCATCTGCAGAAGTAAAGAAAACATGCTTGCCTGATTCAATTAATCTCGATTCTATTACCTCCAGCAAAAACAGAAAATGCTGGAAATACTCCGCAGGTCAGGCTCAGCATCTGTGGAGAGAGAAACAGAGTTAGCATTTCCACTCAATGACCTTTCATCACAACTGGAAAAAGTTAGAGATCAAATAGGTTTTGAGCAAGGGTCGGGTGGGCCAAGGACAAAAGGAAGGTGTGTGATAGGGTGGAAGACTGGAAAGATTGAATGATGGAAGAGTTAGTCCAAGGGAATGGTGATCATGCAAGAAAAGAACCCAAGAAATGAAAGGTGTGCCTGGAGCAGTTGTGCCACTGTTTGAAAGCAAAAATAAGAGAAAAAAAAAACATGCAAAGAAATGGAAACAAAATGGGAGGGCAAAGGTTACAGTATGAAATTGTTGAACTCAACGTTGAGTCCGGAAAGCTGTAAAGTGCCTAACCAAAAGATGAAGCGCATGAAAGCAAGGTGGAGAATTGAAATGACAGCCCACCCAGAAGCTCGCGATCATGCTTTCAGGCTGAACAGAGGAGTTGGACAAAGCAGTCACCCAATATGCATTTGGCTCCCCAATGTATAGGAGACCACGTTGTGAGCAGCCAATGCAGTAGATTAAATAGAACAAAGTACATGCAAGTCACTGCTTCACCTGGGAGGAATATTTGGGGCTTTAGACACAGAGGAGAGAGGAGGTAAAAGGGCAGGTGTAAATCTTCTGTGTTTGCATGGAAAGGTGCCATAGGAAGGGGATGGGGTATTGCAGGTAATTGAGGAGTGGACCAGGGTATCACAGATGGAATAGTCCCTTTGTAATGCTGAAAGGGGAGGGGAAGATGTGTTTGGTGGTGGAATCACACTGGAGATGGTGGAAATGGCAGAAACTGATCTATTGATTATGTGTAAGGTAGTGGAAGGTAAGCATAAGTGGAACTCTGTCACGGCTTTGGAAGGGAGAGGAAGAGGTGACAGCAGAAAAGTGCTGTTGGGCATTGCTGTGCACAAATTTGCCACTGCTTTTACTAACAGCAGTAATTACATTTAAAAATAAGTATTTGGCTATAAAGTACTTTGTGATATCCTGACAATATGAAAAGGTGCTATATAACTGCAGGTTCTTTCTTTCAAACCACTTCCCACGCCAGCTTGCTTATGTTCTATTTGAGTTAATACTTCTGCTTAATACTTCTGCTGAGTTGGTACCAGCTAGTGCTGTGTGTCTGCACTCTTGGGAAATCACAAAGTTGAGGTTTTCTTACATCCAGCAAAAAGAAGGCTTTTATCCCATCAGTCTAGAATGGGTTTAATCCAGGTTACAGAGGAGAAAGAACAGCATGTAAACCTGCTACTTCACCCAGATGTCCATTTTCAGAGAATTGGATTTAAGAGACACAACATTCAAGGCTAGAAAATATTGTTGGCAATAGCGGACAGTCACTTGTATATTTTTATAACATTCCTTAGTCTGCTGTCTAATGGAGATTTTAGATGATATAACATGTAGATGGTGAACAGTAATTCCAGTCTTCTATAGTCAATGTCTGCATAAAAATGTTCTGGAATAAGAATAGGCTATTCGGCCCATTATAGTTGATCTCTTTAGCATATTAACTCTCAGTCATGGCATCTAAGTGTGTCAAGTTAAATGGATTTTTGCCTTTGATTCTATTTTCCATTCTTTTATGTTGAGAACAGCAAAATGATTGCTGCTCTGTCAGCCACTTAAAATTTAACCATGCTACTTAGAATGGATAATTGCTTCATTCAAAATATGTCACTGATGCACTACATTGTCCTCTGCTGGAAACATTATTCCTGCCTTGGCAGAATAAATTTTGCCCTAGGCCTTGTGTGAGGTTGCAGAGTATTTACTGCCAAATTATTAACACTCTTGACAAGGGAAAATATGCAATAAAATAACTAAATCTGGCATAAACTATCAAATAGAAACAAGCAAATATCACGTTGTTCAATAAGATATTCTTCGTGAGAATATCAATGTGGAATAAAAATGCTCCCATATCCAATGATGCTTTCTATAATCTTGGTATAGTAACATGTCCTGTGATCCTGACTGGTCATAACACACTTTGTAAATGCTATATCTCATTAATGTACAAAAAAATTGACCCAATTACCCCTTCAGGTTAGGTCCATTGTATACCAATAGCAGGAAAAAACCATATTGCTAAGTCTACCTGATTTTTCTTTAATTCATTCATTCATGGGATGCGGGCATCACTGGCTAGGCCAGCATTTATTGCCCATCCCCAATTACCCTTGAGAAGGTGGTGGTGAGCTACCTTCTTGAACTGCTGCAGTCCATGTGGTGTAGGTACACCTACAGTGCTGTTAGGGAAGGAGTTCCAGGGATTTGATCCAGTGACAGTGAAGGAATGGGAATACATTTCCAAATCAGGATGGTGAGTGACTTGGAGATGAACTTCCAGGTGGTGGTGTCCCCATGTATCTGCTGCCCTTGTCCTTCTAGATGGTAGTGGTCTTGGGTTTGGAAGGTGCAGTCCAAGGAGCCTTGGTGAGTTTTTGTAGTGCATCTTGTAGATGATATACACTGCTGTTACTGTTCGTCAGTGATAGAGGGAGTAAATATTTGTGGACAGGTGCTAATCAAGTGGGCTGCTTTGTCCTGGATGGTGTCAATCTTCTTGAGTGTTGGAGCTGCACTCATCCAGGAAGGTGGACAGTATTCCATGAATAATCATGGAAATTGTATATTTTCATCTGGAATTTCCTCATGAGTCTCCATATCCTCCAGGATTAATTCAGGAGAGGATCAGCGGAAATCCCAGAAAAATGACAATTACAATTTTATATTGAAGTTACTGAAGACAATCAGGAGAGGCCATGTGGAAATCCAATCCCAAATGCTTAACAGGTAATTTACTAAGGGAATGTAAGATAAGTTACAGATGTGAAAGACCATTCTATTCACTTTACCCAGCCATGTACCTAAACATCCCTTAATACCTTTGACTTCATTACATTAACTGCTTGGCTTCAAACTACCACCCATTCATTATAAAAAAATGTCCTCTTAAAGCTTTTTTAAAGAGGTTAGTTTCATGGCTTATTGTCTTACTGTCCTGACTTACTGTGAAGTAATATTCTGGATTCATCTTCTGCAATTTAGTACATTATATTGTTAAGGGGCTAAGTCCTCACTCTATATTTTTATCAAATATGTATATCTCATTGTGGCTAATTTATAATTCTTTTAAAAACTGGACAAAGCCTTTAAAATGACTGAAGCCGTGGCTGGCTATGACTAAAACAAAAGGAACTCTCTGGCATTCAGTTGCCACCTCGTTATCTCCAAAAAGACGATAATGACCAACTTCCAAGGGAATTATATAAAGTTCATTTACATTTCTCAAGCCAGGCATGGCCAATAGAGACGACCAGTCTGCTGGGACAAAGGGTGCTGAAACCTTTTTTGAAATTCTTAAAGGTTGAAACATTATGACTCTCAAGAATCCAAACTAATGAATACACATCCTTCGTCCAAGCCAAAGTGGAGAGGTGGGAGTCTCATGACCCCCTTCCCCAAGCTGGTGGAACTTGTAATATTGCCTCATGGAGATGCAAACATCAGTCTGCGATCTTCCATCTAGCAAGCAGGAGCTCAGAACCAGACCTCTGTCCAGATTTAAATGTTTGGCCCATTCTACACTGTTTCTACTGGAACATCTGTACCGGCACTTACAAGGCTACATTTCCACATGCCTGTCTCATCGTGGAAGTCACCTTGACTAGAAAAGTGAATGTTCCAGCATCAGTCTTCAATCTGCTGATTCTGTGAAAGAATACATCATTGGACTTTGATTCTGGGCTCAGGACTCAAGTGAAACATAATTCTTTATTCTGTATTTTTTTCCCTGTAAACCCCTTTCTCTATTCCCCCCTTCTTTTCTTGTATGAGTGAAAAAGGAGGCTTGTGACCCCTCCTCTTGTATTTGAGTGTATGTGAACCTTTCTGAGTTTACTCTCTCCCGAGCCTGTTGTGGAGTTGTTAATAGAAATTGGATCACACCAAAACTGGGCAGTTGGGAAAACATGCAACCGCTTATAAGCAGGGAAATCAAAATCAAAACACCTTTCTGTTTATGGACGGGTGGGGAGAGGAGAAATCAGGGCTGTTTAAATTAATCCCCCTTCTCCCATATCAATATACAATGAGAACTCATTTAACTTCTTTCTAAAATTAAGGCTTAATCTTCTTTAATCTTTCCTCAATCTGCACCTCTTTTTCATTATTCTTGTTATTACCTGCATGTTGCCCATGCCCATTTTGAAACATAGTGAAAAAATTTGGGCAAGGTGCTCCAGGTGAGGTCAGACCATGATAGAGCCTCAGCATAACTTCAATAGATTAATGATAGCCTGTTCTGGCTATGTACCCTAACAGCTGGCTTACCTTTTTCATTCTTTCTTGATATTATTTTCAACATTGAAAGTGAAGAGTCTACTGTAACTTTCAGGTCCCTTTCAAAATCTCCCTGTGCAAATTCCCTTCATTGTACATATCATTCATTTTATTATAAAAACAAAAACAAAAACAAAAAAACTGCGGATGCTGGAAATCCAAAACAAAAACAGAATTACCTGGAAAAACTCAGCAGGTCTGGCAGCGTCGGTGGAGAAGAAAAGAGTTGACGTTTCGAGTCCTCATGACCCTTCAACAGAACTTGAGTTCGAGTCCAAGAAAGAGTTGAAATATAAGCTGATTTAAGGTGTGTGTGTGGGGGGCGGAGAGATAGAGAGAGAGAGAGAGAGAGGTGGGGGGGGTGGTGTGGTTGTAGGGACAAACAAGCAGTGATAGAAGCAGATCATCAAAAGATGTCAACGACAATAGTACAATAGAACACATAGGTGTTAAAGTTAAAGTTGGTGATATTATCTAAACGAATGTGCTAATTAAGAATGGATGGTAGGGCACTCAAGGTATAGCTCTAGTGGAGTTTTTTTTTTAAATAATGGAAATAGGTGGGAAAAGGAAAATCTTTGTAATTTATTGGAAAAAAAGGAAGGGGGAAACAGAAAGGGGGTGGGGATGGGAGAGGGAGCTCACAACCTAAAGTTGTTGAATTCAATATTCAGTCCGGAATGCTGTAAGGTCCCTAGTCGGAAGATGAGGTGTTGTTCCTCCAGTTTGCGTTGGGCTTCACTGGAACAATGCAGCAAGCCAAGGACAAACATGTGGGCAAGAGAGCAGGGTGGAGTGTTAAAATGGCAAGCGACAGGGAGGTTTGGGTCATTCTTGCGGACAGACCGCAGGTGTTCTGCAAAGCGGTCGCCCAGTTTATGTTTGGTCTCTCCAATGTAGAGGAGACCACATTGGGAGCAACGAATGCAGTAGACTAAGTTGGGGGAAATGCAAGTGAAATGCTGCTTCACTTGAAAGTAGTGTTTGGGTCCTTGGATGGTGAGGAGAGAGGAAGTGAAGGGGCAGGTGTTGCATCTTTTGCGTGGGCATGGGGTGGTGCCATAGGAGGGGGTTGAGGAGTAGGGGGTGATGGAGGAGTGGACCAGGGTGTCCCGGAGGGAGTGATCCCTACGGAATGCCGATAAGGGGGGTGAAGGGAAGATGAGTTTGGTGGTGGCATCATGCTGGAGTTGGCGGAAATGGCGGAGGATGATCCTTTGAATGCGGAGGCGGGTGGGGTGATAAGTGAGGACAAGGGGGACCCTATCATGTTTCTGGGAGGGAGGAGAAGGCGTGAGGGCGGATGCGCGGGAGATGGGCCGGACACGGTTGAGGGCCCTGTCAACGACCGTGGGTGGAAAACCTCGGTTAAGGAAGAAGGAAGACATGTCAGAGGAACTGTTTTTGAATGTAGCATCATCTGAACAGATGCGACAGAGGCGAAGGAACTGAGAGAATGGGATGGAGTCCTTACAGGAAGCGGGGTGTGAGGAGCTGTAGTCGAGATAGCTGTGGGAGTCGGTGGGTTTGTAATGGATATTGGTGGACAGTCTATCACCAGAAATTGAGACAGAGAGGTCAAGGAAGGGAAGGGAAGTGTCAGAGATGGACCACGTGAAAATGATGGATGGGTGGAGATTGGAAGCAAAATTAATAAATTTTTCCAAGTCCCGACGAGAGCATGAAGCGGGACCGAAGTAATCATCGATGTACCGGAGAAAGAGTTGTGGAAGGGAGCCGGAGTAGGACTGCAACAAGGAATGTTCCACATACCCCATAAAGAGACAGGCATAGCTGGGGCCCATGTGGGTACCCATAGCCACACCTTTTATTTGGAGGAAGTGAGAGGAGTTGAAGGAGAAATTGTTCAGCGTGAGAACAAATTCAGCCAGACCCCTGCCTGTCCCTCCGTCCCCACCCTTTCTTCGAATCCCAACCCCAGCCGTGTATTCACTATACCCCCTGACCTTCCCCTCTCCGATGCTGAACATTCCCTGCTCAGCAAAGGACTTAGTTTCATACCCTTACGCCCTCACCTCAATGAATTTCGGGCTCGGCATGATACTGAACTCTTCTTCCGCCGTCTTCATCTCCGGGCTCACTTCTTTTGGCAGGAGTCCTCTCCCAGTTCAACGGATCCTTTTACCCATCTCCAATATTCTCCCTCCACCTGGACCCCTCCCTCTGGATTCTTACCTTCTCTCGATCTATTCATTGAGAACTGTCGGCGCGACATTAGTCGTCTCAATTTCTCTGCTCCTCTCACCCATTCTAACTTGTCTCTCTCTGAACTTACTGCACCCTATTCTCTCAGGTCCAACCCTGACATTGTCATCAAACCCGCTGACAAGGGTGGTGCTGTTGTTGTCTGGCGCACTGACCTCTACCTCGCGGAGGCTGAGCGTCAACTCGCAGACACTTCCTCCTACCTCTCCCTGGACCATGACCCCACCACTAAACATCAAGCCATTGTTTCCAGGACTGTCACTGACCTCATCTCCTCTGGGGATCTCCTTCCCACAGCTTCCAACCTGATAGTCGCCAACCTCGGACGGCCCGCTTCTATCTCCTACCCAAAATCCACAAACAGAACTGCCCCGGTAGACCGATCGTCTCAGCTTGCTCCTGCCCCACAGAACTCATTTCTCGTTATCTTGACTCCCTTCTCTCTCCCCTTGTCCAGTCCCTTCCCACCTACATCCGTGATTCCTCGGACACCTTACGTCACATCAACAATTTCCAGTTCCCTGGCCCCAACCGCTTCCTCTTCACCATGGACGTCCAATCCCTCTACACCTCCATCCCCCACCAGGATGGCCTGAGGGCCCTTAGCTTCTTCCTCGAACAGAGGCCCGAACAATCCCCATCCACCACTACTCTCCACCGTCTGGCTGAAATTGTTCTCACGCTGAACAATTTCTCCTTCAACTCCTCTCACTTCCTCCAAATCAGAGGTGTGGCTATGGGTACCCGCATGGGCCCCAGCTATGCCTGTCTCTTTATGGGGTATGTGGAACATTCCTTGTTGCAGTCCTACTCCGGCCCCCTTCCACAACTCTTTCTCCGATACATCGATGATTACTTCGGTCCCGCTTCATGCTCTCGTCGGGACTTGGAAAAATTTATTAATTTTGCTTCCAATCTCCACCCCTCCATCATTTTCACGTGGTCCATCTCTGACACTTCCCTTCCCTTCCTTGACCTCTCTGTCTCAATTTCTGGTGATAGACTGTCCACCAATATTCATTACAAACCCACCGACTCCCACAGCTATCTCGACTACAGCTCCTCACACCCCGCTTCCTGTAAGGACTCCATCCCATTCTCTCAGTTCCTTCGCCTCTGTCGCATCTGTTCCGATGATACTACATTCAAAAACAGTTCCTCTGACATGTCCTCCTTCTTCCTTAACCGAGGTTTTCCACCCACGGTCGTTGACAGGGCCCTCAACCGTGTCCGGCCCATCTCCCGCGCATCCGCCCTCACGCCTTCTCCTCCCTCCCAGAAACATGATAGGGTCCCCCTTGTCCTCACTTATCACCCCACCCGCCTCCGCATTCAAAGGATCATCTTCCGCCATTTCCGCCAACTCCAGCATGATGCCACCACCAAACACATCTTCCCTTCACCCCCCTTATCGGCATTCCGTAGGGATCGCTCCCTCCGGGACACCCTGGTCCTCTCCTCCATCACCCCCTACTCCTCAACCCCCTCCTATGGCACCACCCCATGCCCACGCAAAAGATGCAACACCTGCCCCTTCACTTCCTCTCTCCTCACCGTCCAAGGACCCAAACACTCCTTTCAAGTGAAGCAGCATTTCACTTGCATTTCCCCCAACTTAGTCTACTGCATTCGTTGCTCCCAATGTGGTCTCCTCTACATTGGAAAGACCAAACGTAAACTGGGCGACCGCTTTGCAGAACACCTGCGGTCTGTCCGCAAGAATGACCCAAACCTCCCTGTCGCTTGCCATTTTAACACTCCACCCTGCTCTCTTGCCCACATGTCTGTCCTTGGCTTGCTGCATTGTTCCAGTGAAGCCCAACGCAAACTGGAGGAACAACACCTCATCTTCCGACTAGGGACTTTACAGCATTCCGGACTGAATATTGAATTCAACAACTTTAGGTTGTGAGCTCCCTCCCCCATCCCCACCCCCTTTCTGTTTCCCCCTTCCTTTTTTTTCCAATAAATTATAAAGATTTTCCATTTCCCACCTATTTCCATTATTTAAAAAAAAACCCCACTAGAGCTATACCTTGAGTGCCCTACCATCCATTCTTAATTAGCACATTCGTTTAGATAATATCACCAACTTTAACTTTAACACCTATGTGTTCTATTGTACTATTGTCGTTGACATCTTTTGATGATCTGCTTCTATCACTGCTTGTTTGTCCCTACAACCACACCAGCCCCCCTCCACCTCTCTCTCTCTATCTCTCCGCCCCCCACACACACACCTTAAACCAGCTTATATTTCAACTCTTTCTTGGACTCGAACTCAAGTTCTGTCGAAGGGTCATGAGGACTCGAAACATCAACTCTTTTCTTCTCCGCCAATGCTGCCAGACCTGCTGAGTTTTTCCAAGTAATTCTGTTTTTGTTTTTTCATTCATTTTATTGTTTGATATACATTTGAAACTTTTGTATTATTATTCATTTGACCACTTGCATAATTTGTCTGAAACTTTCTGCAGATTTGTAACTCTTTCGAGTACAAAACCTGTTTCCATCTGTTTCAGATGAAGTTACATTGTTTCATAGTTTGCTATTGTGAGATTTGAACTCTTGATCTTGGGGTTACAAACCCAGCACCATAACCACTTGGCTTTTTAAGCCAAGCTTCTGCAGATTTGTAACTCTTTTGAGTACAAACCCGTTTTTCCATCTGTTTCAGATGAAGTTATATTGTTTGATACTTTTGCCATTGTGAGATTTGAACTCTTGATAATCTTTTAAATGAAAACCAAATCAACAAAATTGGGATAAATCAGGCACAGCCCCTAATTCAGGTCAGCTGTAAAACCAAGAACAAAGTTTAAAGGAAACTTACAAACTTTAAATCAAAATGTGATTAAAGGGGTCAACAAAACACCCCAGTCCCCGCGGTGCCCACCGAGCACGGAAGGCCTCGAGAGTGCCAGCAGACACATGAAGTTACATTGTTTCATAGTTTGCCATTGTGAGATTAGAACTCTTCATCTTGGGGTTACAAACCCAGTACCATAACCACTTGGCTATTTAGGCCAAGCTAAAGATGTAACTCTTTTGAGTACAAATCCATTTCCATCTGTTTCAGATGAAGTTACATTGTTTGCCATTGTGAGATTTGAATTCTTGATTGATATTTTGATGATGTAACAGATGTTGTGTAACTCTTTTGAGTACAAACACATTTCCATCTGTTTTTCAGATGAAGTTACATTGTTTCATAGTTTGCCAGTGTGAGATTTGAACTCTTGATCTTAGGATTACAAACCCAGTACCATAACCACTTGGCTATTTAGGCCAAGCATAAAGGCAGATGTAACTCTTTCGAGTACAAACTTGTTTCCATCTGTTTCAGATGAAGTTACCTTGTTTCATAGTTTGCCACTGTGAGATTTGAATTCTTGATCTTGGGGTTACAAACCCAGCACCATAACCACTTGGCTATTTAGGCCAAGCATACGCATGTGTGTAACTCATTTGAGTACAAAAGATGTTTCCATCTGTTTCAGATGAAGTTACATTGCTTCATAGTTTGCCATTGTGAGATTTGAACTCTTGATCTTGGGGTTACAAACCCAGTACCATAACCACTTGGCTATTTAGGCCAAGCATATGTGTGCGTGTAACTCTTTTGAGTACAAACATGTTTCCATCTGTTTCAGATGAAGTTACATTGTTTCATAGTTTGCCATTGTGAGATTAGAACTCTTCATCTTGGGGTTACAAACCCAGTCCCATAACCACTTGGCTATTTAGGCCAAGCAAGATGTAACTCATTTGAGTACAAACCTGTTTCCATCTGTTTCAGATGAAGTTACATTGTTTCATAGTTTGCCATTGTTCTGCAGATTTGTAACTCTTTTGAGTACAAACACGTTTCCACCTGTTTTTTTTTCGGATGAAGTTACATTGTTTCATAGTTTGCCATTGTGAGATTTGAACTCTTGATCTTGGGGTTACAAACCCAGTATCATAACCACTTGGCTATTTAGGCCAAGCAAGATGTAACTCATTTGAGTACAAACCTGTTTCCATCTGTTTCAGATGAAGTTACATTGTTTCATAGTTTGCCATTGTTCTGCAGATTTGTAACTCTTTTGAGTACAAACACGTTTCCACCTGTTTTTTTTTCAGATGAAGTTACATTGTTTCATAATTTGCCATTGTGAGATTTGAACTCTTGATTTTGGGGTTACAAACCCAGTACCATAACCACTTGGCTATTTAGGCCAAGCCAAAGATGTAACTCTTTTGAGTACAAACCCATTTCCATCTGTTTCAGATGAAGTTACATTGTTTGCCATTGTGAGATTTGAATTCTTGATCTTGGGGTTACAAACCCAGCACCCTAACCACTTGGCTATTTAGGCCAAGCAACAAACCCACTTCCATCTGTTTCAGATGAAGTTACATTGTTTCATAGTTTGCCATTGTGAGATTTGAACTCTTGATCTTGGGGTTACAAACCCAGTACCATAACCACTTGGCTATTTAGGCCAAATAACAAACCCATTTCCATCTGTTTCAGATGAAGTTACATTGTTTCATAGTTTGCCATTGTTCTGCAGATTTGTAACTCTTTCGAGTACAAACTCGTTTCCATCTGTTCCTGTTCAGATGAAGTTACATTGTTTCATAGTTTGCCATTGTTCTGCAGATTTGTAACTCTTTCGAGTACAAACTAGTTTCCATCTGTTCCTGTTCAGATGAAGTTACATTGTTTCATAGTTTGCCATTGTTCTGCAGATTTGTAACTGCATCCTCTGCACCCAACCAATTATCATGGCTTTAGATTGATGGACAGATAATTAAGAGGGCTCCTTACAGATGTATATTCCTCTCTGACTGATGCTTCCTGCACTTGCTTAAATGCAGGACCAAGATAATCTACCCTTCATTTACCTATGTTTTTAACACGTCAAATAAAAGCAATACACTGTGGGATGCTGGAAATTTGAAATAAAAATTGAAAATGATGGAAAAAACACCCAGCTGGTCAGGCAGGATTTGTGAGGGGAATTTCAGGCCGATGACCTTTCATCAGAAATTATCCAGTTATCCTCATTTTAACCAGAATCCCATGGTTTTACTTTGTATGAAAAGTACTTCATAGCGGCTTTATCAAAGGCGTTTCAAAACTTCAAACAAATTATATAAGAGAAAGTTCAACTATCTGCTTTATTTGCTCAAAGGAGTAGAGAAGATTTGTAAGCATGATCTTCCCCTGCTGGATGTTTCCGGGTATGTCATTGTTATTCAAGTACTTTTTCAACCCACTGCTTAGAATAGTTCCCATTATTTATTGGCTATTAATATTAGACCAGTGGTTGCCTACACCCAGTTTGGCCACCCATTTTGAAAATATGCATTATTTTTGCTTTTTCTAATCTCAAGGGATCTCTCCAGTACACAAGGATCATTAATTAAAATGCACAGCTTAAACTGACTGTTTCTTTTGTAATTAATCATTTGATTAGATTTGATTGAACCAATCTTCTAAACCAGCAGTTTTGTCACTGAAATGCAGAGAAAAGTAAATAGCACAGGAGTACGTGCATGTATATATGCCTGGATCTTGCAGTTGTAGCAACAATTAAACTGTCATATTTCACCATGATTACATCTCTGAATTGACAGCAACTTCTGGTGTCTGCACTTTCCAGTTAAACACAGAAATCTACAAGTTGCTATCAGTGACTCCCTGCTCCTCCAATTGGATTATCTGCTTCAGGGAGGTTCATGGAATCGTACAGCACTGAAGGAGGCCATTTGACCCATTGGGCTGAACTTCCCCAGCTGGGTCGTGATCGCAATGTGTCAGCCTCAATTCCAGGTCAGGAACCCGGAAGCACCCGGTGAAGTCATTCGCAATCTTCCCAGGGGCAACCAATCAAGAAGCCACCATCTGGGATCCCCAACCAATTAAGGGTGACAGCAAGTCAGGGAACTGGCAGGGCCATGGGAGGGCCTGCAGCGATATCTGGCCAGCAGCTCCACCAGGACAGAAAGGCAGGAGAACTTGAGAGTGCCTCAAGATGGAGGTGCCCTCTGAAAAATTACTAACTTATAAAAAATATGGGCGGCAACAGTTGCCAGACCATCATTGTGGAGGTGGAGTTAAAGAAGACATCAATAGCCTCCTGTCCTACCACTGGAAGGCCGCCTCCAAATAACAGCCAGGCTTTGGCCTCAGTGGAGGACGCATCCAACGTCAGAAAGGTCTCAACTTACCTCCAAGTGGGGACTTAATTACTCCTAATTGGCTACCCAGTACTGCTGGACAGGTAGCCAGTCTAGGTCAGACCCCACTTCTGGCAAGATCGCTCAGAAGTGGAAGGTGTCAGGGTGTCATCCCAATGGGAGAATCTGTAATTTGTTTCCCAGTTCCACTTCCTAATCCGCTTCTGCAGTGCTGGAAAAATTCAGCCTGTGCCAGTTCTTTGAGAGAGCTATCAATTAATTCCTATTTAAAGATAGTCACTCTCTAAGCCCAAGTTGTTGTTGGCATGTAAATAGGGCTGCAGCATTGGCAACAGCCTGAACTTCCAATTGTTGTAACAAAATTCATTTCTATTTACCTCAAAGGATAGGGGAAGAAAATCACTGAAAACACCCAATCACATTTTCAGCAGTTCTGAAAAACCTTTCAATTACAAGGCCACTCTGTGGTATAGAACAAAATTCATTAGTGCTTATGTGAAGATTAGCACAGAAAGCACACCCAGTTATTCTTGAGTCAAGGCACTATCAAAATGGATTGATATTTCCACATTGCTATCCATTTCTCAAAAAACACAATTAACTATCAAAGCGTGCCGTAGTATTTATTTTGAGACCTACTGATTTCATTATGATAAGCACTGAAAAGTCATTTAATCTTTGAATGATAGAAGTTTACAGCACAGGGGGGTGCCACTTTGTTCAGTGCCTGTGTCTGTTCTCTGTTAGAGCTATCCAAAACCAATCAGACTATACCCATAGCACTGTGTTTTCCTCTGCTTTAAATATGCATAACTATAAAGGAGCAATATTCGCTGCTTCAGTCATCCCTGTGGCAAAGCATTCCATATTGCCATAAACCTCTGAGTGAAAAGATTTTTTCTAACCTCTCTCCTCAGTATTTAGCAATAAATATAAATTGATGAGACTTCATCATTGTCTCCCCATCTGAAGGAAATAATCTTTCTTTATTCAATTCAAAACTCTCCAGAGCTTGAAAATCCCATTAAATCTCTGTTTAGCCTTCTCTACACCAAAGGAAATATTCCCAGTGCCTTCTTCAAGAGTACAATTTCCATTTGTGACATCATCCTAATGAACCAAAGCTGTACATTCTTAGTGGTGGTAATGTCCTTTATAATAGCCTCTATAATGGGGTCACAGAACTACATTTCCAGGATGAAAGCAAAAAACTGCGTATGCTGAAAATCTAAAACAAAAACAAAAATACCTGGAAAAACTCAGCAGGTCTGACAGCATCGGTGGAGACAAACACAGTTAACGTTTTGAGTCCGTATGACTCTTCAACAGAACTAAGGAAAAATAGAAAGGAGGTGAAATATAAGCTGTTTAAGGTGGGGTGGGACAAGTAGAGCTGGATAGATGGCCAGTGATAGGTGGAGATAACCAAAATATGTCATAGACAAAAGGACAAAGAGGTGTTGAAGCTGGTGATGTTATCTAAAGAATGTGATAATAAAGGTACAGATAACCCTGGGTTGGGGGAGTGGGGGGGGGATAGAAAGGGATCAAAATAAGCTAAAAGGTAGAGATAAAACAATGATTGGAAATACATTTAAAAATAATGGAAGTAGGTGGGAAAAGAAAAATCTACATAAATTATGGAAAAAAAGGGGGGAATCGGAAAGGGGGTGGGGATGGAGGAGAGAGTTCATGATTTAAAATTGTTGAACTTAATATTCCAGTCCGGAAGGCTGTAAAGTGCCTAGTCGGAAGATGAGGTGCTGTTCCTCCAGTTTGCGTTGAGCTTCACTGGAACAATGCAGCAAGCCAAGGACGGACATGTGGACATGAGAGCAGGGTGGAGTGTTGAAATGGCAAGCAACAGGGAGGTCTGGGTCATGCTTGCGGACAGACCGAAAGTGTTCCGCAAAGCGGTCACCCAGTCTGCGTTTGGTCTCTCCAATGCAGAGGAAACCACATTGGGAGCAGTGAATGCAGTAGACTAAATTGAGGGAAGTACAAGTGAAATGCTGCTTCACTTGAAAGGAGTGTTTCGGCACTTGGACAGTGAGGAGAGGGGAAGTAAAGGGGCAGGTGTTGCACCTTCTGTGGTTGCATGGGAAGGTGCCGTGGGAGGGGGTTGAGGTATAGAGGGTGATGGAGGAGTGGACCAGGGTGTCACGGAGGGAATGATCCCTGTGGAATGCCGCTGGGAGGGTGAAGGGAAGATGTGTTTGGTGGTGGCATCATGCTGGAATTGGCGGAAATGGCGGAGGATGATCCTTTGAATGCAGAGGCTGGTAGGGTGATAATAGAGGACAAGGGGGACACTATCATGGTTCTGGGAGGGAGAAGAAGGTGTGAGGGCAGATGCGCGGGAGATGGGCCGGACACGGTTGAGGGCCCTGTACACCACCGTGGGTGGAAAACCTCAGTTAAGGAAGAAGGAAGACATGTCAGAGGGATTGTTTTTGAAAGTGGCATCATCAGAACAGATGTGATGGAAGCGAAGGAATTGAGAGATTGGGATGGAGTCTTTACAGGAAGCGGGGTGTGACGAGCTGTAGTCGAGGTAGCTGTGGGAGTCGGTAGGGTTGTAATGGATATTGGTGGACAATCTATCACCAGAAATTGAGACAGAGAGGTCAAGGAAGGGAAGGGAAGTATCAGAGATGGACCATGTGAAAATGATGGAGGGGTTGAAATTGAAAGCAAAATTAATAAATTTTTCCAAGTCCCGACAAGACCATGAAGCAGCACCGAAGCAATCATCGATGTATCGGAGAAAGAGTTGTGGGAGGGGGCTGGAGTAGGACTGGAACAAGGAATGTTCCATACACCCCATAAAGAGACAGGCATAACTGGGGCCCATCCAAGTACCCATAGCCACTCCTTTTATTTGGAGGAAGTGAGAGGAGTTTAAGGTGAAATTGTTCAGTGAGAGAACATGTTCAGCCAGACAGAGGAGAGTAGTGGTATATATACATATACAGGACCATGGCAGTGGACTCATCCACCAGCCGGAAAGCTGCAACCATCCCTGTTGCAGCCATTTCCAGGAGCCCTAGAACTAAATCCCAATCAGACACTTCCTGCCTACCTCTCAGGGTTTCCGGAACTTTGGAAACTAAGATCACACCTCTCAATCACAGCTCTTCAGTGCTGGCAGCGCCACCGAGAATAGGGGACACTGCTGGGACTGCAATGTACTGGGAAAAGGAGTAGTGCTGGGGGCCCACAGTTGGAGTGAGGTGAGGTGAGTGAAGTGGGTTTGCTGGGACCTGTCAGATAGGCTCTGGTGAGAGAGTGAGGCTTTATGTGGCACTAAAGGAGGGGACATTCAGTGGTAGTGACCGTTTTCACCAGTGGGGTCCTCCCTTGTGCTCAATCAGGAGCGACTGCCCCCCAGCAGCCCCAAGTCTTGGGGGAGGCAGGGCACCTGATGGCCTGACCACATGGTGTGGGCTTCACTCGCTGCTGGTAATCCACCAGTGGCGAAGGGATTAGGCCTTTATATGGCCTGTGATTGGTCACTTAAGGCCCCAAATGGCCTAGGGACGGGAAAGCAAATCTCGATCTTCCTTGCCCCTGACTTAGTCGAGAGGAGTTGGAAAGGTGATGCACTCTTCACCATGTGCTTTCCCAACTGATTATACAGTCCCCTGACTCCCAATTCTCTCCCAGGAGGGCATTAAATTCAACCCAGTAACTCTGTCTGCAGCTTAACTATTGTTTTACACAAATTTACCATTACTTCTTGACTCTTGCAATATTTATTCCTATTTATTGAAGCCAAAATGTTACTGGCATTGTCAGGGCTATATTGACCTACACTCTCACATTTACAGAATGATATATTGGAACCTTTGTGGTTTCTATTCATCTACGACCTTCAGTGTCATCCAGAAGTGTCTACTTGTATTCCTTGTTTTTCCTTCCAGATACATTCCCTCATACATATCCACATTAATGTATCTGCCATCTGCCTACCATCCTGTTAACTTGTCAATGATTTTCTGAAGTCTTTTACAGTTGCCATTGTGTGTCAACACCCTACTTTTGTGTCATCAGCAGATTTTGAGTTTGAATCTCTTATGCACATGTCAAATATCTATGTGTATTAAGAACAAAAGTGGGCCCAATACTAACTTGATGGGATATATAATTTATACTCCTTCTTCAACCCAATCATTGCTCACTTACCCTACCTTTTTTTTAAATTGTTGTTTGTCAGCCACTTTACCAACTGCTCCGCTACATTTCTTCTTTTACCATACTCCTGAATCTTAAACCTAGCATTGTGCTGATTGCCTTCTGAAAAGCTGTAACTCCAGAGGTGAGGTAAGAGTGGCTGCCCTTGGCATCAAGGCGGCATTTGGCTGAGAGTGATATCAAGGAACCCTTGCAAAACTGGAGTCAATGGGAATTAAGGAGAAAAATCTCCACTGGTAGGAGTCATACCTAGCACAAAGGAAGATGTTTGTGGTTTTTGGAGGTCAATCATCTCAGTTCCAGGACATCACTGCAGGAGTTCCTCAGGGTAGTGTCCTCAGCCCAACCATCTTCAGCTGCTTCATCAATGACCTTCCTTCCATCATAAGATCAGAAAGATTGCACAATATTCAGCACCACTCACGACTCCTCAGATACCGGAGCAGTCCATGTCCAAATGCAGCAAGACCTGGACAATATCCAGGCTTGGGCTAACAAGTGGCAAGTAACATTCACTCCACACAAGTGTCAGGCAATGACCAACTCCAACAAGAGAGAATCTAACCATCACTCTTTGACAGTCAATGGCATTACCATTGCTGAATCCCCCACAATTAACATCCTGGGGGTTACCATTGACCAGCAAATGAACTGGACTAGCCATATAAATACTGTGGCTACAAGAGCAGGTCAGAGGCTAGGAATCCTGCAGCGAGTAACTCACCTGACTCCCCAAAGCCTGTCCACCATCTACAAGACACAAGTCAGGTGTGATAGAATACTCTCTACTTGCCTGGATGATGCAGCTCCAACAGCACTAAAGAAGCTTGACACCACCCAGGACAAAGAAGCCCACTTGATTGGCACCCCATTCACAAACATTCACTCCCTCCACCACCAATGCACAGTGACAGCCATATGTACTATCTACAAGATGCACTGCAGAAATTCACAAAGGTTCCTTAGGCAGCACATTCCAAACCCATGACTGCAACCATCTAGAAGGAAAAGTGCAGCAGATACATGCGAACACCACCATCTGGAAGCTCCCCTCCAAACCACTCACCATCCTGACTTGGAAATATCTCGCCATTCCTTCATTGTTGCTGGATCAAAGTCCTGGAACTCCTTCCATCAGCACTGTGGGTGTACTTACACCACATGGACTGCAGCGATTCAAGGCAGCAGCTCACCACCACATTCTTAAGGGTACTTAGGGATGGGCAATCCCCTAAGTGAATAAATATAAATACTTGCCTTTAATGAATCTACATTGGCTGTCCAGAATTAACATTGCTGTTCTGAATGTTTGCTAACTTCATCTTAAATTATGGAATTCTGAGAATAAGTACACAACTTGACATTAGAATAACTGATATATAATTAAATACCAGCTTCTTAAATTATGCTCCTCTGTCTTGTTGAACTGAGGTGTTGCATTTTCTGCTAACCAGTCCCATGACACTATTTGCATATTTATGGAACATTGATAAGTTACAGTTAAAGCCTTTCCTATCTCCCCCCTGTCAACAGCTGAAGGCACATGCCAGCAGTTGCCAATGACATATTCTTGAATTTTGCTAACTTAAAACAAATCTTTTCGACTGATGTTTCTATCCCATATGCTCTTCTAGTTTGCCAATATTCTCACCTGCACTGCTATCAACAAAAACTCACGCAACGACCTGGATTTTCCTGACACTGAGCCTGTGGAGAAGGGGTTAGAGGGGCCACAGAAAAATTGGGGCAGGGGAGTGCGGGCAGCTTAGGATGTCCCCTCTTGGGTGACTTTTCCAAGGGGCAGGGAACAAGATCTGTTGCCCATGCCGTGCACGGAGGCAGACAATTAAGGTAATTAAGGCCTCAATTAGTGGTGATTCTGCTGCCAACAGAGCAGCCCCTTGTCACAAGCAGAGGCTGTCATCTCAAAGGAGGTAGCCTCCATGTGGTAGGCTAGTGTGGTCATTGATACCAGAAGCTCCATGCCCCAATGACAGGGCCATTGGCATGGAAGACTGCACACAGGACCCAGACTAATCCTCCAGAGTGGTTTCCCCTCCCCTCCATGGGATCTTACCAATTCAATCCTCCATAGTTTTTAATTTTATAATCATCTCCCAGGGCCTCTATGTTGAGGCTCTAAAACAATTGTGAGTGAGGCTGCCAAGGCTCCAGAGCTGCAGGCCCTCTGTTAGGGCCTGAGGTATCGAGAACTTGCTTAGAACGGCAAACACAGAGGCGGCTGCGCTTCTGGCAAGTGTGGGCTCAGAAGCCACATTTGATCCCAATGTAGAAACCCGCAGCCTGCAGTAAAATGCAGTGCCATGTTTTCAAACTCTATGGGCTGCCTTTTCCATTCTGGAAGTTAAGTCCAGTGGCAGGCAGGAAAGTAGGCATGATTCCCGCTTGGTGGCAGGACGGCCGAACAGGCACGATCTTCCGCTTTTCAGCCTATTAATCTTGTATTTGCCAGGAGCTCGGTGAAACTCGTGGTAGGTCAGGTAGGGATTCACCCACTTTGCCGTTACCTCATGGGGTCGAAGGTCCTGACACCATATTTAAACAACACCCGGACAGACATTCACTGTAGGTCAGGCGTTGTATTGCACAGGAGAACAATGACCCCGAGGAGGTCAAAAACCTCTACACCGTAGTTGAGCAAAGCCTCCCTGGGGATTCACCTCTATGCCATCCAGGAAAGGCAGGAGGTTCTCTTTCCTCAGGATAGGTTGGCAGGAAATCGCCAGGGAGGTTAGCACCCATGGCAAATGAAAAAGGACCGCCCTGTAGTGCCACAAATGGATCAATGATCTACTTCACTCTGCCAAGGTAAGTGAAACTTCTACTCACTCCAAGCTCACATTCTCATAAGGACATCAGCCATTCTAAGGGTTAGAGTGCACACAGATGTCAGACACAGCCAGCAGATGGGCCATCAACACTGAATGTGCAGCTACTTCAAGCTCGCCATCTCATGTATGAGCCTGCACAAATGGTGTCTTAATGGGGAAGGCTCAGCAGACATAACAGGCATGCATGCTTCTGAACTGTTCTTTCATCCACAGTGCTCACAGTCAATCCATCTGTCTTTATGCAAGAGAAGATTTCCTGTAACAAAAGTGAGAGAGCCAAGATGAGCGGGGGAACCCCGGAATTGCGGACCTTCGTACCGTTCAAGGAACAGGCCGCGGAGCTAGCTGGTGAGGATAGGCATCATTCCTGCGCTGTAGGCAAGATTCGCCTCCCCTAACAAGCCAGTGGGGGTGCATCCAGTATACATGGACAACATGTGGACAATGACTGTGAGTGATCTTTAATGTATGAGCCTGCTTAGTCAATCACTAATTCTCTCTTCTATCTATTGCAGGTACCAGTAAGAAAAAGGGTAGGACATCATCCTCCAGTCAACTCAGTCCCACCTGCCAGACAACCTCTGCGGAGGAAGCCGCAGTCTCCTCAGATGAAGCACTGCCACAGCGTTCACCCACACCCTGCACCAGCACAGACACACACACGTCAGTGGGACCTAATTTTAGAGTAGGTTCGGATTCACAATCTGCTGATCACCTCAGACGATTGTATACAGCAGGTGGAGGCAGCGGCGGACGAGGCCTCTGACACTTGGAGGACTGCTGGAAAACAGGTCCCTGCTGAGACCGAGTCCAATGATGAGCCTCTGGAATCGGCACTAAGAGAAATTGTTGGACATGCAGGGGAAGGTAGGGGAAGATCAGGCAGTGTTGTCAGAGGCCAGCAGCAGACAGGAATGAAGGACGGAGGACTCTGTCCACATTCTGTCTGATGTTGTGGCTCTGGCATGCAAGCACGTTGAAATCTCCATGGGGAGGGTGACAGCTGCCTTGGAGACCAAGGTCCAACAGTTTCTGCTGGATTTGCACTTGGACCTGCACACCATCGCTCTAGCCATGGGTATGTTCCAGCAGTGGCTAGGTGAAGGGTGTGGGGGGGCGGGGGGTGTCGGGTTACCTTGATCTCCCACCGGGTGCTCCTTCTCCTCACGAAGTCAGGAAGGAGCCATCGAGCCAAAGGGCATCCACCCAGGACACTCCATGGGTGCCCTGCCACTCCAACCCTCCTCCGCCAGTGATCCCATCAACTCCAGCAGGTCAGGCTGATGAGGGTGCACCAGTACTGGAGCAGGAGACCATTGGCAAGCAATGGCCCTCAAGGACTCGGGCTATCAGAGGACAGCCACCGAAGTCATCAGACAACAAGGCATAGCAGCCAGCAGGCTGCCTCCACCTCTGCTGCAGATGTCGGGGCTGCACCTAGATGTAGTGGTAGGGTAAGAAAAATTAATAAGTTCTGAATGTATACTGGTGGCACAGGGGTTCACTCATTGTATATACTTTCACTTCTGTAAATATATGTTGCATTAACCCTTTTCCAAGTCTCATGGATTCAATGGATATTCAATGTGATTCAATGTCCTGCATTCATTCAAGGGTCAAACATGTACATCTCCCCCACCCTCCGCAATGAACTCCCATCTGGATCTTCAATTGCAATAATTCTCACAAAATCTCAGCACAGTGAGTAGCCTTTATTTCCACATCTGCGACATCAGCAAAGGCATGCCATATGTGACAATGATGGCTGGTCAATACACCTGCCACTCTTAAATCTCAGGCAGACATTATTTGGGCTCAGGAGAATTGCTGATCAAAGTTAGTGATTATCCTGCTGCTGTTGCACTGACATCTGTTGTTGGGGATGGTACAAGTATTTCATTCAACTAAAGTTATTATTATTTCTCCAATGTGTACTTTGCAATTGCATTTACTTTATTAGAGCAAGTATTTGCAAAAAGTAGTATCAAACGTTGAATACCATAGGTTTTCATGCCTCTCTGAAGCTTGTTCTCATTTCTGCATTTAAGGCTGAATGTCATTCCATGCTTAATTCCCACTCTTCCCATGCATAATGCTGAACTGGGGATGAGAGGATCAGTCAGAAACATTACAAATGACTGCAAGAAGGGTATGAGTGTGTGATGTCAGAGGTGTGTGCTCATGTTGATGTAGCCATCTCCTTACCTGTGAGGTTCTTATATCGCTCCTGGAGGGCTACTTAACAGAGCTCTACATGATCCTTGTGTAAAGGCACAGCACACAACCCGATATGGAATTCATTGCATGACTGTGTACTCATTGACTTAGGGTATATAGAAATGACTGGCCTTTGTGTGCTGGACCATGCTGTCATGCTCTGAAAGCGATGCCTTGGCACACCTCCCAAGTCCTCAGCGGGGTCTATGAAGGCAAGGAGTTGTCACTGACTGCTGTGTCAATACTGACTGGGCCACATTTCTCCATCATACAAAGGTTATCCAGGACACAAACTTGCCAGTCTTCCAATGGATGCAGGGTCCTAAGTGTTTGTAACTAATCAAACCATTGTCCTGTGATGCACTCACTGTGAGCACAATGCTTTGGATGCTTGATGTAGAGTTACAGGTCACTGTGCCCTGACGTGCGAAAGGTGATTAAGTGTCAGTAGCAAGCTGATGCTTCTGCATTTTGCATTCATGAGAGCTGGCAATGGGAGAAATGGAATTCTCCGGTTGCTGCTCCCTCTTGAGATGCTCAAGATCAAACAATTGAAGAATGTTTTGTGTGTTTGGGCCACTTTACTAAGCTGCTGTCATACAGACATGAGTGCATCCATGTGTGAATTGGCTTTTCACCTGCTTGAAAGCTGCCATGCCCACTGATTTGGTGATATCATGGTTGGAAGAATTGTATTATGTGGAGTCGCTTGAGGACATGCACTAAGGTAGTGCTAGTCACAGTGGCCACATGTTATGTCTTCCAAGGATGACCCCATCACTAGGGTAGAAGTTGGCTAATGCTGCTTCCAAGATCACTGTGAAATTTCTGACCTTTCCTGAGATGTTCACATCGAGAATGAAGGTGTTGTTGTGTCCCTGCATGAAAGGTTGAAGAGAATTTTGATCGTGAAAGTTAATCCTCACCTTATTTCTCCTATTATCTTGTAGCTATGAGGTTGTCACAGGCACATCTGCCACATTGTGCCCATATGAAGGCATCCTCGTGTGGCCCTTTGAATCCTCATCCTCTTCAGAGTGATCCCTTTCAAAGTCCTCCTTGCCTGAGAAAAATTCTTGCTCCTCAATGTCTCCCTTAGGCAATGTATCACCTCATTGCAGCACAAGGTTATGCAGGGTGCAACAAACAATGATGTGGGACACTTTCTGTAGCCAGTATTTGAGAACCCCACCTGACTGGTCCAAACATTGGAAATGCATCTTCAGGAGGCCAATAGTTTCCTCTATTAAGGACCTTGTGCAGAATGTGCTACATTGTATCCCTCCTCAGATGCACTCTGTGGCCAACGAATGGGCATCATTAGCCAAGTCTTCTGGGGGTACCCTTTGTCGCCAAGGAGCCAACACTCTAAGCGCTGAGGTCCCTTAAAGATCTGTGGCACCTGTGAGTAACTTAAGATGTATGAGTTGTGAGAGCTTGCTGGGTACCTAGCACAAACATGCTGGATCTCCTTTTTGTGATCACAAATTTTCTGGACTTAGAGAGTGAAATCATTTTCTGTTAATGGATCTCACAGGCTGCTGCCAGGGAACTCTCAAGGCCACATGTGTGTAGTCAATGGCACCCTGCACTTGCAAGAATCCAGAGACTGCAGCAAATCCCACAGATCTGGCAGGTTTGCTTCATCCATGCGGAACTGCGCATAATGGGGAGCTTTATTGAAAAACACATCTCTGACCTCCCTTACGCATTTGTGTATCGCCGATTGAGAGATTCCACAAGGGTCCCCATTGGAGCCCTGGAAGGATCTGCTGGCAAAGAATTGCAACAGGTATTTTCAAAGCAACCAGCATGGAATGCCCTCCAAGTTCATTTGGCACGATTTCTTCATGAAGAGGGTGGCAAATATGCGCTACCACATCCCCAGACAAGACAAGGCGCCTGAGGCACTGTCTTTTGCTCATCTCTCTGTACGAACAGCGCCTTCTATAGACCCTTGGTCACACCAAATGTCATCATGGATTTTTCACCCCCTCAAGAGTATCTGAGACATCCTTGATGCCACCGATTGCTCCTCAGGGCAATGGTCTTTCTGGAGCTGTGCCAATGAGCGATGGGCCCATATTCTCTGCATTCTAATCATAGTTATCAACAAGGCGGTGTTGTCTGCAACCTGCATTCACCACTCCTTGTACCTGTTGCAATTGAACAATTGATGGTAGTTCCCCATGAATGGTTTCCTCCATATACAAGGCAGGAATCCTGTTTCAAACACTTTACCTGCCCTCAGTCTGGACATGGCATCCCCAGGCCATCCAGTGCAAGCTGATTACATCCTGGAGGTCAACAGGTGGCTAAGCATTCCCCTCAGATGTGACTGCGCATTCACAATGAGGGTCTTCATTTAGCTCAGTAGACCCATGTGCTACAGCTCTCAGTCAGGCTACTATCAGTTCTCCTCCAGTAGCCTAGACAATAACTATCGATTCCCAATCCTTTTACTTATATCATGACTGTAAGCATGGTGCCTTATAAGCCATGACCACTACACTGGAAATATTGAGGCTCGTAGTGTCCATTTAGCTTCTGTGCAGTGGTCCAGTGTTTGATTCTTCTCCACTTTTCACATGCCTCTGAGAGGATCAGGTGTCCATTAAGACCAGCTACACTTCAGCACCAATGCCTAATGGATTCTCACCTGAATGCGCACCATTAATAAAGGTGCAAAGCTCCTTCATTGTGCATTAGACCCTCGAGGCCAGCACTCAGCTGAGCCAAGCTCTCCATGGTTTGAGCAAAATAGCAATGGGATGCCACTTCAATTGGCCCAAAATTGTGCTGAACTCCTCCCACACACCCTGAGAATGATCCCCTATAAATTTTT
Organism: Carcharodon carcharias; assembly: GCF_017639515.1. Classification (NCBI taxonomy): domain Eukaryota; kingdom Metazoa; phylum Chordata; class Chondrichthyes; order Lamniformes; family Lamnidae; genus Carcharodon; species Carcharodon carcharias. Next base: position 176,194,367 of record NC_054468.1, on the reverse strand, counting down.
CCAAGCTTGTTTTTCTAACTGCTCCATCCATCAGTGAATGCAAACATAGTGCTCATCACTTATGTAAGTGGTACCAACTTCCAACCTCCTCCATCACCACCAATTCCTCCCATCCTCCTTCATTGTCCTTGCCACATAATTCCCCTTCCTCCTGTAATGATCTAGCCTCCCCCTATTACCCTTGCCCCGTCATAAGATATGTGGATATTCCTGTTCTTCCCCCTGAGTCCATCAACGTTGATGGCCCCATGCCACTTGTCGACCTGACCTCTTCCCTTCTCAAGGCCACATGAACACCTTCTTTTTGGAAGCTTCCCCCACCATGAGACCATCCAATAACCCCCCATGATTTTTCAGCTATTGACAGAATACAGATGTTTTCCCTGAACGTTACTGTGATTTCTGTCTCCTAATGCCATGACTCAAACCCCCAGGACCAAATACATTGATGACTGACCACGCCCCACACATCATTCTGTGCATGACTGTCACTGCCCAGCGAGGCCTTTGTCTGCCCAAGACCTAGACCAAGACACGCATGCAATGCAGAGTCCTCTAATAAGGCCCATAAATCTCTAGGACAGAGTCTGAAATATGTCCCTGACAGCATGGCCTCAGGCCCTGGACAGTCTCTGAACCTTCCCCAGGCAGTCTTTTAACTTTTGCCCCATATCTTTCATTTTCCCATGGACAGTCTTTGAATTTTTGCCCCTGGACAATCTTTTGCTCATCCATTTGGTTCCTTAACTGCCCCCCACCCCCTGACCCCCCGCCGCTAGTCCTAGTCCTGTCTCCATCTCATCCCTCCCCTCTTGGCTTCCTCCTATTTCCACTCCCCAGTCCTGTTGTCATCTCACCCTCCCCTCTCATGTTCCATAAACCTCTTGTCCTGTTTCCATCTCACCCTTCCCCTCTCATCATCCCCCACCCCCTCCTCCACCCAGTCCTGCCTCCATTTCACCCTTCCCCACTGGTCGTGCCTTTCATACCCAGCCTTGGTACAGCTCATCTACAGGCACTCAATATTTAGCCATTATGATGTTAAAGGAAGGCAAAAGCAGCATCTACTGACCTCCAAGTCATGGATGAAGTGAAGCTCGGCAGGTGTGCGCCACTTATATACAGTTATAACACAGACCATTCTAATTATCCACTGGTGGGGCACATAATTTGGAGGGGGAGTGTAATTCCAGCAACTTGGCCTTTTAATGAGCATTCATGAGATGCAAATGAATGCAAACATGGTCCCTGACATAGCTCAGTGGGAAACTCAACTCACCTTTAACCCACCTTCAAAGTCGAGAGGACAAAATTCCAAACTAATTTGCTACTGCTGCGAAACTAACTTTTTCTTTCATGCGGAATTTAGTGCACCTGCCAGCCATGATTCCCGCCACTGGCAGGAGTGGAAAATTCCACTCTATAATTACGCTTCTTCCTCAGCAATTCTACCCTTTTTAAATTATTGTTAAAAACCTTATTAGTATTTACAAAAGCCCTTACTATATTTCCTTTTCTCCTATTTGCTAGCCTTTCTTATTCCATTATCACCTTTCTCAACACCCTTTTCACTTCCCAATTACACTTCCTCTACTTCTTATTCCATTATCACCTTTCTCAGCACCCTTTTCTCTTCCCAATTACACTTCCTCTAATCCTTATGATTTTTTGTATTGTTACATAGGAACATACCTCTACAATTTTTCACACTGTCGGCCAGATGCCAGTGTTGGAATTACTGGAACAGTTTAGCCAGTTCTGGGATTTGATTTTGATTATTTTGGAAGATTATGAATTTGAAGCAAAAGTCAAGGTACTGACTGATAGCCGAAGGGGAGTTTGTTTACTTATATTGGAAATAATCAAAGCACATCTTGTGTGTAAAGGTCCAGTTTTGTTCCACTATAATGTATTCATCAGTGAACTGCTGTAGGAAACAAAGCAATCCATTTAGATATTCATAATTTATAATTTAGTTTCACATATTTACATTTAATTGACCTTTGTGGAGTACTTTATAGGAAGAGTATAGTTTCAGCTATTGAAAGTGATTTGGGAAGATGCATAAAAGTTAAAGTAATTTTGTTTCTGTGCATAATTAATGTGATTTCACTTGTCCTTCTTGTGTTTATTTCGCTTTTCTTCCTGTTCTAGAATCTGTTTGTGCCACCTGTAGTTATATCTTAACATGGAAATAAGTAGAACAGAGTCAGACCAAATTTTTTTGATATGGGTTGGGACCATTTCACTGTCAAATGGCAGACTGCATATTATATAAAACTCCTGTTCCATTTAAGTTATGGATAAATTTATGTTGCTTGGTTGGCAAAAACCCAATGGAAAAATAATTACAAAAACATATTGATACGATTATAAAACTTCATTAAATTGATTTCCAAAGTAAACAAAATAATTTGTGCTGCACCTCATTCTTTGTAAATTTAGGTCATAATGACTCTAGTCTCTAAGACAAGGTTATGTTATTTAAAAGTATGTCCTTGCTGTTGAACAATTTAAAATCGTCAATAAATTGCTGTTTTTAATGTGGTCATTATCCAATAAAAGGTGTATTCAACTGACAAAATGCAATACAAAAGGGAACAGTTTCCAGTACTACACAAATATATTGGCAGCAGAGGCCAAAGTTTGCATATCAGTAAAGTCATTTTCTAGAAGTTAAAAATGAATTTCAAAGTTATTATTGGAATAGGAGGGGAGCTGCTCCCACAAGCCACAGAGCAATTTGACATTATCTATCAGCAACTCCTCTTGAGATAATAGAAGGTAGATTGATTCATTAGCTTTGTGGAGTGCCTCATTTTTGTCTTTAATAATCAACATTACTATCTTTCTGTGAATGCATTGAGCCTTGAGTGAGAAACCCATTACCTCAGGGTAAAAAATGAACAATAGCACAGTTCAACCTCATAGCCTCAGTACAGCCTCAGCAAAAACCTAAATTTGTCCTCAAATACACATTCAGAGTTTAATATTTGTTGGTGAGGATCAATATGAAATCTTCAAAACAGATAAAGACAAGAGAGGTTATGATGGATAGAATATTGGAAGGAAACCTATCCTTTATGAGAAAAAAGCTGTTTCTTTTATCCTGCCCAGTAATGCAAAATAAATTCTAGGATAGAGCAGAATTATATATTGGATGGAATTTGAGTTTGTTGACAGCTAAGACTTGTTGAAAGGATCAATAAGCCTATAAATTCAACCATTCAGCTCCTGTTTTAAAGTTTCTAACCAACCTACTAAACCCTTTATACATGTGTGCTCATTTCTAGCCAAATGTGCACCATTTGCCATAATGGTGTAGGGAAAAAGAACAGGTGCACAGGGACCATGCCTGAACCAGACATTATGTCCTTAGCGCATGCAAGGTCCTGTTTGAGGCCTCAATTCAAGATTGTTTGACCCTAAATTAACACATTAAAATCATGGATTAACGCAAAGAGCCTTGACAACTTTAGAAAGTAATGATCATAAGTGCAATGACATTCAATCACTTTTAATAGCATTACCATCACTGAATCCCCCACTGTCAACATCCTGGGGGTTCCCATCAACCAGAAACTGAACTGGACTAGCCATATAAATACTGTGGCTACAAGAGCAGGTCAGAGGCTAGGGATCCTGTGGCGACTAACTGAACTCCTGACTCCCAAAGCCTGTCCACAATCTACAAGGCACAAGTCAGGAGTGTGATGGAATATTCTCCACTTGCCTGGATGAGTGCAGCTCAACAATACTCAAGAAGCTTGACTTCATCCAGGACAAAGCAGCCCGCTTGATTGGCACCCCATCCACAAACATTCACTCCCTGCACCACTGACACACAGTAGCAGCAGTGTGTACCATCTACAAGATACACTGCAGAAACTCACGTTAGACAGCACTTTTCAAACCCACGACCACTACCATCTAGAAGGACAAGGGCAACAGATACGTGGGAATGCCACCACCTGGAAGTTCCCCTTCAAGCCAATCACCAACCTGACTCGGAAATATATCACCATTCCTTCAATGTCGCTGGGTCAAAATCCTGGAGCTCCCTCCCTAACAGCACTGTGGGTGTACCTACAGCATATGGACTGCAGTGGTTCAAGTTGGCAGCCCACCACCACCTTCTCCAGGAGAATTAGGGATGGGAAATAAATGTTGCCTAGCCAACTGTAATGAACTTGAGGTACTGGATAGGTTTATTACTTGAAACGGGTAACTTTATTACAAAGCTCTTTTAGAAGCTACATGCTTGAACCAGGCCTATGACTAGAAAGCTTTACCCCTAAGATTACCCGTGCTTTGGGCTCATTCGTCTGTAAAATCACTTGACCCCTAAAGGCAGTAGGAAAGGCTACACCTACAATCACTACACCAAGGAAACCCACATCCCTTGAATAAATAAAGAAAATAAATGAAAAGCTCAGAAAGATTAACTTTCTAGTGAATAGGATGAAAACAAGTACATTTCTAATCAGAAAAAAATGTTTTACTATGAGGAAGAGAGATTGTAAAGATTGCATATTTCGAAGTAAAATGCAAAACATACATTCAGGTGGAATTATATTATCATAACCAGAGGCCTCACTGAAGTTCAGAGAGCAAACAGTCTGACGGACTGAATGGAGTTAAAACTTCTGTCTATGGTATCTGGCATTTTAATCAGTCTCAAACTTTCTACTTAAACTTTATCTCTGTTTATGACTTCTGAAAATCCTGAAGAGGAGCTGTTGACCATAACTTAATTGAAAAGAAGCATTAAGTGCTCTCTGACAGCCCATCAGCTCCTCTTCCTTCTGGATTATTACCAAAGCTATCTTGTAACCTTTGCAACACTTTTTTCCTACGACTCATGGTAAGGCACTTGATAGCTGTCCTGATAAAGAACGTTGATCTCTTGGCTCACTGTTCTATCTCTCATCTTGATCACACTGATAGAGAGCCTCCCTCCATTGTTTCATGGCATAGAATTCTGCCAATACGATCAATGGAAAGTTTATCCCTTCCAGCTGCCAGATTCTCTTTTCTCTGGGAAATTATTTTTCTAATCTGAAGAAACTAATTTTAATTTTGAAATTTAACATATAAAACAAGTAGAGTTTCTGAAATGCTGCTGTCCTAAAAATTTCTATGGTATCTTGTTTGCCTTGCTGTGACCTAATGTGACCTTGAGCTTTTAATCCTTTTGACTACATCATTAATCTCTTGGAAACGTGAACTAACAATATAACCGCACAAAGCTGGTAATATCTATTGAATTTTAATGAAAGTCATTCCCTGTTCATACTCAGAATTATCTAGAGATTATGACTTGCACCTTTAATTCTAGGAACCCTCCTAGCTAACCTTTTACCCAGTGCCTTTCTATGTGTCCCGGTGAATAATGGCCAGGTAGATAATTGCAGTTAAATATCTACAACAAAGCCAACAACTATCATTTCGGTCTGCTCCTTTATATAGGAGCACAAGTGAATCCCAGTTAATGCCTACTACTTGAATACAATTAAACACCAAATTAATAGGCAGTTGGCACATTACATTCTCGCCATCTTACCTTATGGTTCTTTTCCATAGACACTTTGGTAGAAATTTTAACATAGCTGAACATGTGAAATTGGGTGTGGGTGGGGGTGAGGGGTTAAATGGGAAAAATTCTGAACATGTTAGGATAGGCATCCCTCTTTCCCACCACCTCCTCCCAGCCCGAGGTCATGGATCAGACCTACTGATCCTGTGGCATGTTCTTGAGCCTTCCCCAGCCAACTGGAAAACAAGCCTGTCAATCAGGCTGACTTCTGTGTGAGTAAACTGTCTGGCTGACAGACATCACCTGTGACTCCACGGCATGCAAGGAAGCACAGACTTCTGGGTTTCCAATTCAAAACTTCCTACCCGATTCAAAGTAAAGTTGGCATCTTATTAATAAAGGGTGTGCCACAGGTACATATTAAACTATTAAAAAGCTCCTTGATTTGTAACAAAATAGCATTACATTTAATCAAAGACCTGAGATTTTAGCTCTTTATTTGGAATGTCACATAAAACAAAATTCCCTTCTCTATTTCCTCTCTTTGCAGTCTTATTTTAATTATTTTCTTATTTAATATAACCTGCTTTTTTTTGTTTCCAGTCACATCTACCATTCTATTGTCGAGCCCTTCTATGTTCTCATCAGCCATTGATCACTATCCACTCATGTCCTATCTGACTACTGAGCCATTAGTCCATTCTAAGGTTCCTCTGTCACTATTACATAACCATTCTCTCAGACAAGCAATTGTTTTTCCAAAGCCTGCTTTTATTCTCCCTGCCATTCTGCCATCTTTCTAATGAGGTTCTGCAAGGCCACAACCAGTCTTTTTAAGCCTTTTCCTTTAAAAAGAAAACAAGTGGAAGTGACTGAGAGGGAGAAAATAAAAGCCTTCGATTTGAAAGAGTCTTAAACCAAAACTTAAGTTGTTGGTGCTGTTGTAGCACAATGGTAGTGTCCATACCTCTGGATCCAGGAAGCTCTGGGTTCAAGTCCCACTTCAGAACTTGATGGCTATGAAGATATGCATAATGTGGTCAAACAGGTTGATGGTCAGCCTGTAAATACTTCCAATATGCCTCATGGCAGGTGGTAAGAGCAGGAGAGGTTCCTGGTCAGCCATAACTTCAGAAAACAACAGCAAGACATTGCAATAATTCACCAAGCATAAATCATGGACCAATCCAATGGAAGTTCATGGTTGCCAATACCTTCTTAGGGCATGGCACCTGAAGTGTTGTGAGCAGGAGACCACTAAGACAGAACTGAAGGAAAGTGGAGTCTCTCCAGTAACATAAATTTATAGAATCTCATAATACAGCATATGCTGCTAGCTCTTTCAGAAGAAATTTAATGGCCTCGCCAGAACAGCAAAGGTAAGATACATATGACCTATAACCTTTTCCTCTCCTTTAAACAAACAAGTGTGTTAAATAAACTGTAATATCTGTACCATTCTGTGTTGACTTTCATTTTGATAAAGGAATCAAAAATGATATGTCAATCATTATCAGTAACTGTCATAAAGCTATTAATGTATATAACCTTATTCAAAATTATTTTTTTAAAATAGAGGATTATTCTGCGGGTATGTCTTAATTGGATTAAAGCCAGCCAGTCTGGGTGTTTTGATGTATACTGGTTTTGAGATGTAAGGGAGGAAGAGTGCATTTGCATTTTGTTGAATAGAGCATTCAAGAAGGGGAGTGAAATCTGGTACCTAGCTAGCAGAGACCAAGCAATGTTTATATTACTAATAAAATTGGTACAAGAAAGGGGTTTTATTGTTAGAAGAGGTGGAGTTCAAAGGGGCTGGTGATACAGTGAGAATTTACATTCAATGAGATGCACTGGGTATAACCAATAGTAGTTTTGTGTGCAGGGCAGAGGCAAAGCCTGTAAGCCTATCATTGTGTCTGCAAAGGAACCTAAGCAAAAGGAACCTCATTTTGAATTTTTAAAGTGAAAATGCTTTGCTTGCTGTCCACTTAAAGTCTATGGGTTGCTGTTGCTTTAAGTGGAGATTAGTTTGGGAATTTGTTAAAAGTTATGACAGTAGTAATTTGCAGCCATGTGTATATATTTAACTTGTACAAATTAATAAATGTCTTATGTAGTTTGTTATAAAAACCTCTTGAGAACTGATGGTCTGATTACTGAATTTAGAACTGCATCTCGAACAAACCACTTAAAAAATATAGGTTATGACAGTTGTTTAAAGTTTCCCTCTGGGGTTTTTAAATAACTCAGTTTTACCAACTGCTGGGTCATAACAGTAATCAGTAGAAATTTTGAAAGAAAGATGAGTTCTTCCTCATGGAATGACAGTGAGGAGGGGCAGTGCGGCATAAGTGCTGATTGCCCACAATCAGCCCTTTTTCCTGGCCCTCTGGTACTTACCTGAAGTTTACTGCTGATAGGACAAACAACCGAAATTTGTTTTTCCAGTTAGTTGGAGGTACCTGTAAAGACACATTAGGCGCCAGCATCTCATTTACAACTGATGGATGAGGACTGTGGCTCAATTTCAGGCTGGCCTTAGGCATTTCCATTAGGGTGCACCATTCAGACGCATTACTGTCATTACACAAGGGTTGTCAATGAACTTCTAGTCTTTCTGATGGGTGTTAAAACCTAAGATGATAGTGAAGCAGTGGCAGACATTTAAGGAGATATTTCATAACTCTGAAGATATATGCCATTGAGAAAGAAAGACTGTAAGCGAAGGACGCACCATCTGTGGCTAACTAAGGGAGTTATGGATGGTATCAAACAGAAAGAAAAAGCATTCTTGTCTGTCAGAACATTGTGGGTTCAAGCTCCAGCCCAGAAGCTTTAGCATAAAATCTGGACTGACATTCCAATGCAGTACTGTGGGAGTGCTGCTCTGTTAGAAGCGCTATCTTGTGAATAAGACATTAAACTGACTTCCTATCTGCTGTCTCAGGTGGTCACAAAAGATCCAATGGCACTATTTGGAAAAAGAGCAGGGGAGTTCTCCCCAGTGCACTAGATAACTTTTATCCTTCAATCAACATAATTAAAAGCAGATATGTGACCATTCTCATGGCTGTTTGTGGGATCTTCCTCTGTGCAAATTGGGTACTGCTTTTCCTACATAGCAACATCCTATGGTCAGAAATGTGTTACATAAATGCAAGTCTCTTTTTTTAAAATCTGCCGATGCCATCCATATCTTTCCATCTGTTTTCCTCTTAGATGATTTACAACAAGATCACATAGTTGATGTCAAGGAAAAGAATCAAAGAATCACAGAGTTGTTACAGTGCAGGAGGCCATTCAGCCCATCAACTCTGCACCAGCTCTCTGAATGAGAAATTTCCTTAGTTCCATTCTCCCCGTAACCTTGCACATTCTACCTTTTCAGATAACTATCTCATTCCCTTCCAAATACCCCGACTGAACCCACTTCCACTGCATTCCCAGACAGTGCACCCCAATCTCCATCCACTTGAAAAAGCCCCTCTTATATTGCTTTTGCTTTTTTATTCAATGACTTCAAACCTGTGCCCTCTCGCTTTCGATGGAATAAAATATAAACTCACCAACCTGGAGATAGCTCAAATAATGATTTGACTCTGAATGAAACACAGCACAAGTTAATGTCAGAGGAATTGCAGATGACAATGGAGCTTGACAGTGGCAGCAGCAGAGGGGCGCTGAGGAAATCAATGAAAGCCATCCCTTGGCTAATGAGCAATGGACTCAGCTTTCAAGAGTCCTGCAGAGAAGAAGGATTTTAAGTGAACATTACATTTACATAGAGTCATTGAGGATCATGCTGGAGGACTTATGACAGATGGTAGTATCATGGAGACCAATGCCATCCTCTGTGCCAATATTCAAGAAGAAGAATGCAGGTGACCTTAAGCAATACCAGGCATTGGGAAATCTATGGCCAGAATATGGCCATCGGCATGCGGGGCGGGCCAACACGCAAAATGACATGAAATGACGTCAGGCGTGCATCCTGATGTCATCGCGCGCCATTTAGATATTTTGTTAGGTAGGCGTGCGTCAGAGGCAGTTGCGCACCCGCCAAACTGTATCAACCTGTTAAGGCCATTAAAAAACAAATTAATCTTGTTAACAACGCTGCCCATCCAACCTTAAAATTGGGGGCAGGTGAAGAGCCCAAGCGGCCTTTGCGTTTTTCAGGAAACTTCATCCACAGGCGGGATGAAGTTTCCTGAAGGTTTAATAAAATAATTAAATAAATTTTGCAAAATGCACAAACATATTCCAGCTTGTGTGACACTGTCACGTGAGGGGACATGTTAAATAATTTTTTAGATCATTTATTGAAAATTTTCATTACCAATTTAATCTCCCTGAGGCAGCTCCGTGCTTCAGGGTGGTTACTGCTCCCTTTCGTGCACAAGACCCGACTGTCCCTGCACCCCCTGCCCGCATAGGTAACGCCGAGTGCTACCAGCCACGTATTACCTTGGGTGAGACTTAATTGGCCTGCCCCCATAAAATGGCGGCACGCAGTCGATCACGGGTGGTGATCGGCTCTGTGCCTGCCCCCACCCACACCCGCCCGGCCAGCCTGACATAGGTAAGATGCAGCCCTATATCTTAGAACAAGTCAAATATGCCACTGGAAAACAAGCAACGATGAGGATACCTAAGCAGGCTTCATGAGATCATAAGAGCATTAGAACCTAAAAAATAGAAACAGGAGAAGGACATTTGAACACTCAAGCCGGCTCCACCATTCAATAAGATCATGGCTGAAATGGCTGTGCCTTAACTCCACTTTCCTGCCTGCCCACAATAACCCTCAACTCCCTTGTAGATCAAAAATCTGCCTAACTCAGCCTTGAATGTATTTAATGACCCATTGCTCTCAGGGATAGAAAATTCCAAAGATTAATTACTCAAAATAAATTCCTCTTCATTTCGGTCTTAAATGGGAGAAATCTTAACCTGAGACTGGGCCCTGTAGTCTTAGATGCCCCCTGAGGGGGAAAAATCCTGTACCCTGTCAAGCACCACCCACCCCCCAGAATCTTTTACTTTTCAATAAGATCGCCTCTCATTCCTCTAAATTCCAATGAGCATAGGCCCAGCTTGATCAACCTTTCCTCACGAGACACTCCCTTTGTCCCAGGAATCAACCTATTGAAGCTTCTCTGAACTGCCTCCAATGCAAATACATCTCTCTTTAAGTAAGGAGACCAACCTGTGCATAATGTTCTAGGTGTGGTCTCACCAATGCCCTTTACAGATGTAACAAGAACTCCATACTTATATACACCATCCACCTTGCAATAAAGGCCAACATTCCATTTGCCTTTCGGATTACTTGTTGTACCTACATGCCAACTTTTTGTATAAGGACACCCAGGTCCCTCTGTACCACAGCATTCCACAGTCTCTCCATTTAAATACATTACAACAGCGACTACACTTTAAAAAAAGTACCTCATTGGAACTTTCAGACATCTGGTAGTTGTGAAGTTGAAGTTTTTTTTTCTTTCAGATCAGGATCAGCAGCACCAGCAGCCTTCAATCACAATCCTGTAGCTGCACTCCACAAAGGGCACAACCAGAGAGGGCACAGAGTGATACAGAATATACAGGCAGAGGCTGAACTTTGTTGAAAAATCTGATTGGCAGTGCCTCAGGAGGCTCAGGGTGTTGTGTCAGGTGGTAGCAACCAACTGTAGCCTCCAGGAAGAAGACCTGAGAGTTATGTGTGGCTATCAAATTAACCACCACCCTCAACATTTTGACTTCCGGATCCTTCCAGTGATCTGTTGGAAATATTTCCAGGATCTTCCAGTTGGTTGCCCACGGGTGCACAACATAGGTAACATTCTTCCTGCCCCACATACTATTGGCACAAGGCCCTACAACCAACCAATCATTCCTTGAAGATTTCTTTATTGGTCCCCATCAATTCATATCCCATTCAGAATGGCAAGCGGTGAAAAGAATAATGTCCATGTGAGCTAAACAATAGAAACTGATCAACACAACATTTTCAAAGACACACATGTGAATATCCTTGAATAACTACAAAGCCAAGCTCTTCCTTTTCCTGAAAATCCTATATGGTGCAAACCTGGTGGCTTCAACAGAAGCAAAGGCAGATGGCTCACGGTCCTGCTTTGGCTGCTGAGATGTTCTTGGCTGCTGTCTTCTTGTTATTGGAGCCTGTGAGAGCCCTGCCAAAGTCTAGTCCACCTGCGTCAGTGCAGGGCCAGACTTGGTTACTGAGTGGTGGGGCAGCATCTGGGATACTGACAGAGAAATGGGCTGTTAGTGAGAGGTGGAAGTACTTTGAGTGGAGTCCCTATTTCCATATTCCCTCATCATCTCTCTCCTGGCCCTGCTACACTTCAACGTTACCACTGCACTAAAGAACATTTGGGTGCAGATCAGTAGGGCACAGTGAGGCAAAGGCTAAAATATCTATCATGCAATCGAAGGTGGCAGACATACTGGCATCCAGAGTCTGCATAACAGCGTGCATGGATTCATTTGATAGGAGGGTTTGGTCTTCCATAGAGTTGGCCAATCTATCCATGGAACAATACTTCATCTCAACATCAACCCAGTCATGCTTTAGGCGGTCTCCTCCATTCTTTCTGCAATCGTGGTAAATTCTTTTTGAAGTTTTGTCAAGATATCATATTATCTGCTGCTGCTTAATGATTCTCCTTTTCACCAAAGGCCCCCAGGTTACATCATCAGCATCAAGTGAGCAGAGCTTGGAGAGGGCTATGCTCTCTGAAACAGACGCTCCGCTGCTGTCCCTGCCATTTCCACTTGCTCTTTCTCACCTGTGAGTGAAGGCCTAGCAATCTTCCTTACTGGTCCCACCAAACTGGTTTGCATAAATCCTGTGCATCCTAAGGAGGACTCAGCTTCTCTGCAGATTTGTTGTCAGCCACCTCCACTAGCTCCTGTGGCACAAATTATCGTCTTGGCACAGATAAAAGGAATGAATTAATCCTGGTAAGGTAACAATACATTACAAGTTATCGTTATGAAAATTATCACATTTCACTCACTGTTGGAATGAAGACTACATGATTGAAAGCTGTATGAAGCATGAGTGACTTTTATTTAATTGTTTCATTAGGTGACCAGGAGATTGCCATGACTTATTTTTTATTAATTTGCGGGATGTGGGCATTGCTGGCTAGGCCAGGGTTTAATGCCCATCCCTAATTGCCCTGGAGAAGGTGGTGGTGAACTGCCTTCTTGAACCGCTGCAGTCCATGTGGTGTCAGTACACCCACAGTGCTGTTAGGAATGGAGTTCCAGGATTTTGACCCAATGATACTGTAAGGAACGGTGATATCCAAGTCAGGATGGTGAGAGGCTTGGAGGGGAACTTCCAGTTGGTGGTGTTTCCATGCATCTGCTGCCCTTGTCCTTCTAGATGGTAGTGGTTGTGGGTTTGGAAGGTGCTGCCTAAGAAGCCTTGGTGAGTTCCTACAGTGCATCTTGTAGATGGTACACACTATTGCCACTGTGCATTGGTGGAAGAGGGAGTGAATGTTTGTGGATGTGGTGGCAATAAAGCGGGCTGCTTTGTCTTGGATGGTGTCCAAGTTCTTGAGTGTTGTTAGAGATGCACTCATCCAGCAAGTGGAGAGTATTCCATCATTCTCCTAGCTTGTGCCTTGTAGATTGTGGACAGGCTTTGGGGAGTCAGGAGGTGAGTTACTCACTGAAGGATTCCTAGCCTCTAACCTGCTTTTATAGTCACAGTATTTATATGGCAAGTGCAGTTCAGTTTCTGGTCAATGGTTAACCCCCAGGATGTTGATAGTGGGGGATTCAGTGATGGTAATGCCATTGAATATTAAAGAACTGTGGTTAGATTCTCTCTTGTTGGAGATGGTCATTGCCTGGCACTTGTGTGGCGCAAATGTCACTTGCTACTTGTCAGCCCAAGCCTGGATGTTGTCCAGGTTTTGCTGCATTTGATCATGGACTGCTTCAGAATCTGAGGAGTTGTGAAAGGTGCTGAGCATTGTGCAATCATTAGCGAACATCCCCACTTCTGACCTTATGATGAAAGGAAGGTCATTGATGAAGCAGCTAAAGATGGTTGGGCCTAGGACACTACCCTGCGGAACTTCTGCAGTGATGTACTGGAGCTGAGATGATTGACCTCCAACACCACAACCATCTTCCTATGTGCTAGGTGTGATGCCAAGCAGCGGAGAGTTTCCCCTCTGATTCCCTTTGTCTCCAGTTTTGCTAGAGCTCCTTGATGCTACAGTCAGTGAAATGCTGCCTTGATGTCTAGGGCAGTCACTCTTACCTCACCTTCTAACAGCCAGGAATGCTGAAATTCCTTTGATTTCCAGCATTTCCTCCTCTGTATCTATCAATTGCATACAGCCACCTCCGTTTCTTCCCCCCTCCCTGGTGTTCTGTGCCTCTTCTTCCCAAAGAGGGAAAGGACAGAAAGAACTATATGTAAGTATAATAGCATGTGTTCAGCCAATGGACGAACATTTGTTAAGGGTAATTATGAGGGAAAGCCATAAGGCTGAGGGTGTGTGGCAGTGGATAGATGGAGTATAAGAATGGGTACGTGTGCAAGGTAAGTTGGCTTGAGGAGTGTTGTGGAGTAGGCTTGAGAAGGCAGGGTGAGGGAGGCGGAATGATGCACACAGTAGGATTTAAGTAAATGTGCAATTCTAGTTACCTTTCCTGACCTGTTATGTCATTAAACCTCTTCCTACACTAAATTCAGGTGAGTGACACTACAATTCTGCTTCTGACCTCCTCTGCCACGTCCAACCACAACATCTTGCTGCAGGGCTCTTCCTCCCATTCCTGGAGAACCATGTCTCTCTCCTACTCCTCGCAGGCCAAGAAGCATAGCAAGGGAGACATTAATAAAGCCAGATGTAGCCTTTCAGTGTCTGGAATTCATTGTGAAACTTTGCCCTCTCTTCCTGCCAACTCCAGCTCCTCTAACTTGTATCTTTGGATTCTCCCTTTCATTACTGGAGTTTGGATCATGACATGCAGGTCCACATCACACCCACTCCTACTGGTCAGGCAGAAAACCCGGAAGTAAAATGTTAATGAGGTGGCTGTATTAAAAAGCCTCTGACAGATGAGCTGAAATTATATCTGGGTTTTCTGCACAACACTGTCTCAATTCCATGCCATTGTTTCCAGCATGTCTCCAGTTGAATATCAGGGCCAATGTTTCAGGTCAGCTACTTTCATCAGAACTTAAACCTGTTAAAGATGTCATAGGTTTTAAGTAAATACAGAGAGCAAAAAGGGTGGGGAGGAAGAAAAAGGAAGGTCTGCGATGGAGTGGAAGGCAAGAGTGATAAAATAACAAAGGGGATGACGGTGCAAGACGAAAGGGAATGGTAATGGGGCCAGGAAGTGTATTGGCAATTGCCGAACCATCCCCAGTATCTGCCATTTGAAAAAATGGGAGCAATGGTTATGATTGTTAAGTGAAAAATTATGACAGATTACTACAGTGAAGTACACTTGCATGATAAGGTAATGTAT
Source organism: Carcharodon carcharias (assembly GCF_017639515.1). Taxonomy (NCBI): domain Eukaryota; kingdom Metazoa; phylum Chordata; class Chondrichthyes; order Lamniformes; family Lamnidae; genus Carcharodon; species Carcharodon carcharias. Next base: position 176,179,294 of record NC_054468.1, on the reverse strand, counting down.
AAATATCATTTTTGTTAATTGTTTTATGGCACTTTACATTTTATTTTAAAAGCAAATAGTTGAAGAGCTGTTTATTCTTTATTGTATAGGGTAAATTTTGTGATGCTCTCCAACTCAGAGCCTTGTTTGATAGGAGCACAGATGAGCGATACACTGGCACAGGTCAGTGCACTCAATGTGCAGTATCCCCCGTTTTACAATGATTAATTATAACTAATTTAATTTTAATAATTGGAATGTCAGTCACACAGTACAGCTCACAGATAAGCAGTAAGCTGCCAAAATGTACTAAAGAAACGTTCATCTGTATACTCCATTCTCCTTCATGGGAAATTCAAAAACTCAAGATTTGGTTGGGAACAAAATGAGCACTATAGCAAGCAAGTGCAGACTGGTTAGGTTGTTCCCAGTAAGATGAATGAAATCCTTTCAGACCAATGTGCTGAAATCCTGATGTAATTAGAATCCCTATTCACTTCTAATAAATCTGTGGACTTGTGCCAAAAATGGGAGAGTTGTCCCATAGGCTAGGCAAGCAACAGCCTTATATAGTCATACTCACCAAATAATAAATTACAGCCAATGTTACAGACTTCTGCATCACCATTCCTAGGTATGTCCTGTCCCACCAGAAGGACAGACCCACCAGAGGTGCTGACACATAATGCTATACAGTCAGGCACGGGCAACCTCAACATTGATTTTGAACCCCATGATGTCACCTGGTCAAACATGGACAAGGAAACCTCCTGCTGATTACCACGTACTGTCCAAATCCCCCTCAGTTGTTGAATCAGTACACCTGCAAGTTGGTAGAAGCGCTGAGGGTGGCAAGATGTAGAATGTACTATGTTGGAGGACTTCAACGTAAATCACCTGTTGCGCTTAGTAACACCGCTACTGACTGATATGGTTGAGTCCTGAAATACATATGTGCCAGACTGGGCCTGCAGCAAGTGATGAGAGAGCCCACAAGAGGGAGAAACCTAGAACTCAGCTCAGCTCATCTGCTGCTGTTGATAGCTCCCAGTGTTTGAGCATCCATCAAAAACTGGGGACTATCAACAGCAGCAGAATTGCATTCAACCACAATGTGTAAGTGCAATATCCCTTCACTCTACCATTACCATCAAGACAGGCAACCAACCCAAGTTCAATAAGTGAAGAGAGCAGCATCAGTTAAACCTAAAAATGAGATGCCAATCTGGTGAAGCTACAGCACAGGACTATGTACATGCTAAACAGTGAATACAAAGTACTACAGACAGAGCAAAGCGATCCCATTGCCAACAGATTAGAATCAAAGCTCTGCAGTCCTGCCACATTCAGGTTGATGGTTGAATGATGGTTAACAAGTAAACAACTAGCTGAAGAAGGCTTCACAAATATTCCCTTCCTCAATGATAGCAAAGCCCAGCATGTCATTGCAAAAGATAAGGCTGAAGCATTTGTAGCCATCTTCAGCCAGGAGGGCCGAGTGAATGAACCCAGCATCACAGCATGAATGTCCTATCCACAAAAAGCAGGACTAATCCAATCTGGCCAATTACTGCCTAAAAGTCTACTCTCAATCATTAGCAAAGTGATGGAAGATGTCATTGACAGTGCTATCAAGTGGCACTTACTCACCAACACTCTGCTCACAGATGCTCAGTTTTGGCTTCAGCAATGGCCACACAGCTCCAGATTTCATTACAGCCTTGTTCCAAACATGGACAAATGATCTGAATTCCAGAGGTGAGGTAACAGTGACTGCCCTTGACATCCAGGCAACTTTTAACCAAGCGTGACACCAAGGAGCCTTAACAACATTGAAGTCAATGGGAATCAGGGAGAAATCTCTCCACTGATTGGAGTCAAACCTAGTGCAAAGAAAGATGGTTTTTGTTGTTGGAGGCCCATCATCTCAGCCCCAGGATACTGCTGCAAGAGTTCCTTAGAATAAGAGTCCTAGTTCAACCATCTTCAGCTGCTTCATCAATGATCTTCCCTCCAACATAAGGTCATAACGTCCTTGACATTCAACAGCATTACCACCCACAATCAACATCCTGGGGTATTCTTCATTGAACAGAAACTTAACGGGACCAGCCATATAAGTACTGTAGCAGTAAAAGCAGATTGGAGGCTGGAAATTCTGTGGCGAGTAACTTACGTCCTGACTCCCCAAAGCCTGTCCACCATCTGCAGGGCACAACTCAGTTGTGTAATAGAATACTTTCTACTTGTTTGGATGAAGGTCTGTAACTCTTTGCTAAGGGCATCTGAAGCAGTGGTGTACTGTTGACAGCTGAGTCAGTGAGAGAGAGTGTGTGGCAGAAAGCTCGAATGCATGTGGTGACCCGGGGAGAGGAACATTAGAAGGAGAGTTCAAAACCCTGGAGGTGGACCCTTGTGGAAGGTGTCTGAGAGAAAGCATTGGTTTGGGAGAAGATTCCAAAGTGATTTTTTAGAGAGTGGAGATTGCAAACCCTCCTGTGAAAGGTGAAGTTCAGTGAGGCCGGTTGGCTCAATGTGTGACAAGCATCTGGGGGAGTTGAGGAGAGGCCATTGCATCTATTCAGAGTAGCATCTGTCACTTGGTTTCAGAGTGACCACAGGGTGCTTAATGGTTTACATGGACTATGTGCTTACTGTGAACATTAGAATATATGATTGTGTTTGTAACTTGTGTTTTTTTTTGCAAAATCTGTATATATCAGGAAAGATATAGTTGTGGGTGAAGTAATATAGTAAATCTTTTCTCGTTAAATAAATGTTTTATTCTTTTGTTAAAAGTTCGTCAGCTGATGAAAAATAAAAGTTAGGATCCATCAAGCTGGGTTCCACCCTGGGATCAGGCTTGTCCAGCAGGAACATTAACTGGGATTGTAACAGACTATGCGGGAATCTGATTGGCAATTCCCCTGCGTCTGGAACACTCCGAGAAAGTCTCCAACTCTGAGTTGGAGTCGAGACTTTGGATGGTTCTGATTTACTTGCTTGAATAGTTACCTAGGAGAAGTTAGAAGGATTAAAACAAATTCTAACCCCTGGGTAACTATACTACTGACACACCCCAACTCCCCATTGACCGCCCCTCTACTAGCCCCTCTGACTGTTGACTGCCTCCTGACCCTCCAACTAACCCCCAGAACCAATTATCTTTCTCAACCACCAGCTACCCTACCCAACCCCCAGACCCAACCTGCCTCCACACCTACTTACTTGCCACCCTACCCCCACATCACCCAACATCAACCATACCCCTCATCTACCCAACTGCCACTCCACCCCCTCACCCTCCCACCTGCCACCCTACCCCCTACCCATCCAATTACCAACCGACACCCCATCCACCACCACCCCATCCCCTCATCCAAGTGCCTGTTACCCTATCTCCTCACCCACTTACCTTACATACTTAGCTTCTCTCCATTGCTTTTCAAAATGGCTTTTGGGACATTTAAACTCCCTACTTACAAGAATATGGCAGCCAGTGTAGTAAAAAGGTGTGGCTTCCACGCTGATTCTCCCCGCTGTTCCCTGTGAGGATTGCTGCTCTGCTTGAGTTTGGAAGGACCATCTATTGGAAAGCAGGCCCAAAAAATCGTAGGAATAAGTAGGCAAGTTTTTGGCTGATTTGGGTCGGAAATAGGGATTCTGATCCAGATTGGATGTTCTGGCCCATTATTATTGCCTGCTTTGCGTTACTGCCTAAGGTGAATTTATACCCCATAGTGCCTACAGTCACATAATCATATTGTGTGTATGTTGAAAGTAAAAATATTAATATTAATATAAATCCACAATTTATACTTCTTCCTCCCCATAATTTTGACCATAGCTTTGAATTTTCGTGAAAATGTTAATAAGTATCCATGCACAGATCTTCTCCCTTAGTGGTCATTTAAGTGGGCATTGGTCACAGTATGTGTTAGTGATGTGAGTGATTTTCAGCTTAGCTTCACAGAGTCATATTTTTACCAGAGGCCAAGCATCTTTGCTAAGTGATTTAACGTGGATGACGGGGCAAGCCCAAAGACCAGCGCAAAGAGAAAGGTGAAAGATTAAAGAGGGCCCAAATATCTGTCCACAGGGTATAACCCAAAATACAATACAAAAATACACCAAGAGGTCTCCTTAAATGTTACAAACACAATCAGTATGTTAGTTCTTCTCAGCTTCCCACTGATGAATAACACAAATGGAAGTGGTAAAGTATTGGCAATAAAGTAGGAATTAAACAGGAAAGTCACTTCACAACCTTACTTTTCAATATTGATTCACATCCCAGAGTCAAAGGGTTAGGAAGGACTGAGATGGTGACGAGAGTTGACATGTGCTTCATCCATAAAAAGCCAATGTGGTCAGTGTCTCAAATAGACTCACCTAATCAAAGTCCTACTGCTCAGCTGCATGTGCTGATCCCTGTTTAGAACTGCGGGCAGAGGTATGACGGCGAGTGTTTGGCACCTCGAAATCACACAGCTCTACATTGGTACGGCTTATCAACCTTAATTAGCAGTCTATCTAAAAGGTCATTCTGATTTCAAAACCCGCAGCCATGGGTTAACTAGCAGGGTATATATCGGCTGACAGTGCAGAAGATCACAAATTGGCTGGATGGCACTGTCAAAGGTAGATGAGGATCTTGGACCTGTTCATCAGCTCATCGAGAAGACGGACAACTTCAAAATCAAACCTGCATTCTTTCAGCTGTGACGCTTGTGGCACGCATTACACCAGCATAGTATCAACTGCCTTGGATGAGGGAGTGAGAGAGGCCCTGCACAAACTCCACCCGCTTAAATATGCTCAACATGCAGGTTGTTCAGTAAGTCAACCAAAACATTGGATATATCAAGTCCTGTGGCAATTGGGAAGTGAAGGCAAGGATAGGAAAAGGATACTACTGACAGTCAACCTTGCACACAGGCAGGCTCAGGCTGATGGTCGCTTTCCACAGATCAGGGCAGGTGTGGTGTTAGTATCCTCTTGAGGCAACAGAGATCTTTTCAGGTATAGCGCTGCTCTCCCCACTCCAGGGAAGGGGAAAAAAGGGAACCCTAAACACAGCCTAAAAACAAAAAAACTGGATGCTGGAAATCCAAAACAAAAAATAAAAAATACCTGGAAAAACTCAGCAGGTCTGGCACCATCGGCAGAGAAGAGTACAGTTGACATTTCGAGTCATCATGACCCTTCAACAGAACTAAGTAAAAATAGGAGAGGGGTAAAATATAAGCTGGTTTAAATGGGGTAGGGGAGGGTGGTTGTTGGGACAAGCAAGCAGTGATAGAGTTAGCCAAAAGATGTCACAGACAAAAGAACAAAGAGGTGTTGAAGGTGGTGATATTATCTAAAGGAATGTGCTAATTAAGAATGGATAGCAGGACAAGCAAGGTACAGCTCTAGTGGGGGGTGGGGTGAAATAAGACTAAAAGGGCATAAAAGGTATAGATAAATGATTGGTGGAATACATTAAAAATAATGGAAATAGGTAGGAAAAGAAAAATCTATATAAATTATTGGAAAAAACAAGGAGGAGGGGGAAGAAATGGAAAAGGGGTGGGGATGGAGGCGGGAGTTTAAGATCTAAAATTGTTGAACTCAATATTCAGTCTGGAAGGCTGTAAAGTGCCTAGTCAGAAGAAGAGGTGCTGTTCCTCCTGTTTGCGTTGAGCTTCACTGGAACAATGCAGCAAGCCAAGGACAGACATGTGGGCAAGAGAGCAGGGTGGAGTGGTAAAATGGCAAGGGAGGTCTCAGTTATGTTTGCGGACAGACCGAAGGTGTTCCTCAAAGGGGTCACCCGGTCTCCGTTTGGTCTCTCCAATGTAGAGGAAACCGCATTGGGAGCAACGAATGCAGTAGACTAAGTTGAAGGAAATGCAAGAGAAATGCTGCTTCACTTGAAAGGAGTGTTTGGGCCCTTGGACGGTGAGGAGAGAGGAAGTGAAGGGGCAGGTGTTGCATATCTTGCGTTCACATGGGGAGGTGCCTTGGGAGGGGGTTGAGGAGTAGTGGATGATGGAGGAGTGGACCAGGGTGTCAAGGAGGGAACAATCCCTATGGAATGCTACCAGGGGAGTGAAGGGAAGATGTGTTTGGTGGTGGCATCATTCTGGAGTTGGTGGAAATGGCAGAGGATGATCCTTTGAATGTGGAGGCTGGTGGGGTGATAAGTGAGGACAAGGGGGGGCCCTATCATGTTTCCGAGAGGGAGGAGAAGGCGTGAGGGCAGATGCGCAGGAGATGTGCCGGACACGGTTGAGAGCCCTGTCAACTACCGTGGGTGGAAAACCTCGGTTAAGGAAGAAGGAGGACATGTCAGAGGAACTGTTTTTGAAGGTAGCATCATCAAATCAGATGCGACAGAGGCGAAGGAACTGAGAGAATGAGATGGAGTCCTTACAGGAAGCGGGGTGTGAAGAGCTGTAGTTGAGGTAGCTGTGGGAGTTGGTAGGCTTGTAATGGATATTGGTGGACAGTCTATCACCAGAAATTGAGACAGAGAGGTCAAGGAAGGGAAGGGAAGTATCAGAGATGGACCACGTGAAAATGATGGAGGGGTGGAGATTGGAAGCAAAAGTAATACATTTTTCCAGGTCCCCACGAGAGCATGAAGCAGCACCGCAGTAATCATCGATGTACCGGAGAAAGAGTTGTGGGAGGGGGCCGGAGTAGGACTGGAACAAGGAATGTTGCACATACCCCATAAAGAGACAGTCCCCCCCCCTTAAACCAGCTTATATTTCACCCCTCTCCTATTTTTACTTAGTTTTGTTGAAGGGTCATGAGGACTTGAAACATCAACTGTACTTTTCTGTGCCGATGCTGCCAGACCTGCTGAGTTTTTCCAGGTATTTTTTTATTTTTTGTCCTAAACACAGCCTGCCCACCATGCATCAGCCAGGGTACCACTCTTGGTTGAACATCCATTTACCATGGTTGAAATATAAAGCACAAGATTGCTTATTGTATAAAGCTCGGTTCATGGAATGTCAGAACATTTCTAGACAACAATACAAGACCAGAACGCAGAACAGCCCCCGCAGCAAGAATGCTGGGCAGGTACAACATTGACATAGCTGCCTTAAACGAAACAAGGCTCACTGAGGAGTCTCAACTTGAGGACGTTAGTGCAGAGTACATATTCCTCTGGATTGGCAAGTCCAAGGACAAACCTCAACAGTCAGGTGTGGGCTTTGCCATTCTATCTGAACAGGCATGTAAGCTTGACTCAGTTCATACAGGGATCAGCAATTGATTCATGGCTCTTTGGTTAAGCATGCAACACTCATTAGCGCCCATGCTCCAACAATGACACATACTGATGAGGTCAAAGAAGCATTCTATGATAACCTCAACAAGATAATTAGTCTTCTTTTTGGCAGTTTCAATGCCAGAGTGGGCACAGACAATAATAGACGGAGAGGAATACTAGGCCGCAATGGTATTGACAGAGCAAACTTCAATGGCCAGCTCCTTCTCTGTAAGTGCATTGAGTTTGACATAACCTTCACAAACACAGTCCTCCAGCAAGCAGGCAAACTGAAAACATCATGGATGCACTCCAAACACTGGTACATGTTGGACTATATCATTGTGTGTCAGAGAGATCTCAAGGACCTCCACCTGCTCCCTTAGAGGTGCAGAATACTGGTCTAACCATCGGCTTGTCAGGACTATTGTGTCTTTGAAGATAAAATCTAAGGTGCTTCAGCACAGAATAAAGCTACAAAGGAAGCTTACACACGAATGTACGAATATATGAACATACAAACAAGGAGCAGGATTGGGCCATTCAGCCCCTTGAGCCTGCTCTGCCATTTAATAAGGTCATGACTAATCTGATGGTAACTTCAAATCTACATCCCAACTACCCCCGAATCTGCTTCCACCACTTATCAGGAAGTGGGTTCCAAAGACTCATGACCCTCTTGAGTAAAAAAATTTCACCTAACCTGTTTTAGATGGGCCACCCCTTATTTTTAAACAGTGGCCCCTTGTTCTAGATTCTCCCACCAGGGGAAACATCCTCTCCACATCCACCTTGTCATGACCCTGCAGGATCCTATATGGTTCAATCCAGTCGCCTCTTACTCTTCTAAACTCCAACAGATACAAGACTAGTCTGTCCAACTTTTCCTCATAAGACAACCCACCCATTCCAGGTTTTAGCCTAGTAAATCTCCTCTGAACTGCTTCCAATGCATTTACATCATTCCTTAAATAAGGTGACCAATACTGTACACAGTACTCCAAATGTAACCACAATTGCCCTGTACAACTTAAGCATAACCTCCTTACTTTTGTATTCAATTCCTCTCACGATAAATGATAACATTCCATTAGCTTTCCTAATTATTTGCTGTACCTGCATATTAGCCTTTTGTGATTCATGCACTAGGACACCTAGATCCCTCTGCACCTCAGAGCACTGTAATATCTCACCATTTAGATAATATGCTTCTCTCTTATTCTTCCTGCCCAATTGGACTATTCCACATTTTCCCACATTATACTCCATTTGCCAGATCTTTGCCCACTCAACTAACCGATCTATATCTTTTGTAGCCTCCTTATGTCCTCTTCACAACTTACTTTCCTGCCTATCTTTGTGTCATCAGCAAATTTAGCAACCATCCCATCTATCTCTTTATCCAAATCATTTATAAAAATTGTAAACAGTTGAGATCCCAGCACTGATCCCTGTGGCATACCAGTCATTACATCTTGTCAACCTGAAAAAGATACATTTATGTCTACTCTCTGCTTCCTGTTAGCCAGCCAATCTTCTATCCACGCCAGAAAGTTACCCCTATATCATGAGCTTTTATTTTCCACAATACCTTTGATGTGGCACTTTACTAAATGCCTTATGGATATCTAAGTACAGCACATCCACTGGTTTCCCTTTATCCACAGCACCTGTTACTTCTTCAAATCCAAGTGCCCTGCTATAACTTCTTTAATAATAGCTTCTTAACATTTTCCCTACAACAGATGTTAAGTTAACTGGCCTATAGTTTCCTGCTTTCTGTCTCCCTCCCTTTTTGAATAATGGAGTTACATTTGCTATCTCCCAATCTAATGGAACCTTCTCCGAATCTAGGGAGTTTTGGAAAATTAAAACCAATGCATCAACCATCTCACTAGACACTTTTTTTAAGACCCTAGGATGAAGTCCATCAGGATCCAAGCTGTTGTCAGCCCGCGCTCCAAGAAATTTACTCAGTACCACTTCTCTGGTGATTGTAATTTTCCTGAGTTCCTCCCTCCCTTCCATTTCCTGGTTTATAGCTTATAGCTGCTTCTGGATGTTACCTGTATCCTCTGTAGTGAAAACTGATGCAAAATACCTCTTCAATTCATCTGCCATCTCCTTGTTTTCCATTATCAATTCTCCAGACTCACTTTCCGTATCATTTATCGTGAGAGGAATTGAATACAATTTAAAATAATTATAAAAACTCTTATTATCTGTTTTTATATTTCTGGTTAGCTTTCTATCATACTCTAAATTTTCCTTCCTTATTAGTCTTTTAGTCATTCTTTGCTGCTTCTTATATTCTGTCCAATCTTCTGACCTGTCACCTGTCTTTGCACAATTATATGCTTTTTCTTTAAGTTTGATACTATCTTTAGCCTTTCGAGTTAACCACGGATGGTGTATCCATCCCTTGGACTTTTTCTCACTTGTTGGAATCTATCTATTCCATACACTCTGAAATATCTCCTTAAATGTTTGTCACTGCATCTCTATTGACCTATCTCTTAACCAAATTTGCTAATTCACTTTAGCCAGCTCAGCTCATTTAAGATTAAAAACATAGTCTCAGACCCATTTCTCTCTCCCCATAACTAAATGTAAAATTCAATCACATTGTGGTCCCTGCTACCTAGGGGTGCCTTCACTATGCGATCATTAATTACTCCCATCTCATTGCACAATACCAGGTCTAGTATAGCCTTCTCTCTGGTTGGCTCCTGGCATACTGCTCTAAGATACTATCCCAAAAACATTCAATATACTTATCTAGGCTATCTTTACCCATTGACTTTTCTAGACTATATGTAGATTAAAATCTCCCATGACTATTGCTGTGTCTTTCTGACAAGCTCTGATTATATTTTCCTTTATGCTCCACCTTACCATGTGGTTACTGTTGGGGCGCCTGTGCACAACTCCCACAAGTAACTTCTTGCCTTTACCTTTTCTCATCTCTACCCAAACCATTTCCACATCCTGCTTTCCTGAATTTAGGTCATCCCTCTCTATTATGCTAATACCATCATTAACTAACAGAGCCACCTATCCACCTTTTCCTTGCTTCCTGTCCTTCCTAAGTATCCTGCATCATTCAATATTCAGGTCCCAATCCTTGTCGTCCTGCAGCCATGTCTCCGTAATGACTATCAAATTGTTATTATTTATTTCTATGTGCACTCTCAGTTCACCTGTTTTGTTTCGGATGCTTTGTGCATTCAGGTACAGAGTTCTTAGTTTTATCCTTTTTATTTTATTTTATTTTATTTTTATTACCTCTAGTTTCATCTGTTGATTTACTGTTAGATTTGCACTCTCTATCCCTTCTTGTCACAGTCTGTTTATCATTTCCTGTAATAAAACCTTTCTCTTTTGCCTTTTCTCCGCTCTTTGATTCAACACATCTTCCTAAATTTGATCCCTTGCCCCCATTAGTTAGTTTAAAACCTTCTCTGCTTCCATAGTTACATGGCTCACAAGAACACTGGTCCTAGCACAGTTCAGGTGTAGACAGTCTCAACGGTACAGGTCCCACTTTCCCCAGTAGTGGCGCTAGTGCCCCATGAACCAGAACCCACTTCTCCCACACCAGTCTTTGAGCCACACATTCATCTCCCTAATCTGATTTGCCCTATGCCAATTTGCACGTGGCTCAGGTAATAATGCAGAGATTATGACCTTTGAAGTTCTGCTTCTTAATTTGGTGCCTAGGTCCTCATACTGACTATGCAAAACCTCCTTCTATGTCCTGCCCATGTTGTTAGCATCTACATGGACCATGACAATTGGGTCCTCCCCCTCCCACTACAAGTCCCTCTCCAGCCCCAAGCAGATGAGCTGAACCCTGGCACTAAGCAGGCAACACAGTCATCTGGACTCACGCTCTTTGCTGCAGAGAATGGTGTCAATCTCTCTAATTATACTATCCCCTACATTCCTTTTTGCTCCCCCAACTTGAATGGCTTCCTGTACCACGATGTCATAGCCAGTTTGTATATCCACCCTGCAGCCCCCACTCATCCAGGCAAGTTGAAAAAACCTCAAACCTATTGGACAATTGCAAGGGCTGAGACTCCCGCACTCCTGCCCTCTGAGTCCTCTGCACTCCTGCCCTCTGGGTCCCTTTACCTACATCACTCTCAGTCACACTCTCCTGTCCCTGACCACTAACCAAATCAGAAGCTCTTGTCCTAAGAGGTGTAACTGCCTCCTGGTACAAAGAATCTAGGTCACTTTCCCCCTCCCTGATGTGCCACAGTGTCTGTAGTTCAGCCTCCAGCCCACGAGCTCTGAGCTGAAGCTGTTCAATCTTCAAGCATTTACTGCAGACGTGTTTGCCCTGGATCAAACTGGCATCAGCTCACAGCTGCAGCTGTGACACATCACCTGTCCTGACATCCTTAATGTGTTCTAATTAACTATTATTTTATTCAATTATATATTTTACTTTTGTTTTTATATATTTTATTAACTTTACCACCAGTTGCTTGACTATTTTGAACCTTAGGAATAGAATAAACCTTAGTCACATACCAGGTACTCACTAAATAACCAGCTTTTTCTCCCGTAGCAGAGTACGACCACTTGCTGAAGGCTGAGAAAGTTAGAAAGCAGAAAGTAAAAGAGCACCTCTTTCCCTTCCTTCCCTCAATCCCTTAATTACCCAACTCCCAGCACTCTATTCTAAGTAGCACTTCTTGTAGTAAACCTTTCCTAAAGCTCCACTTTCTCCCTATGCACCAAATTTCCACTTTGAATCAAATTCCCAAATATACTGACTCGGTCTCTGTCTCACTCTAGTGACCATGTCTCCCCTCCGTGACCGTGCACCTCTTACTGATCGCACGCTTAAATGTGCCTTTCTTATGTAGATCTGTGATGAGTTACTGTCTCGCCTAGCTTCCTGCTACAGTTATCAATACCAAATTGAGGCTCTATACAGGCAAAGGACTTTCAGGTGATTGACAGTTTACCACCACTAAGGCAGTTGCCTGTTTAACTAGGCTACTTAACTTAAAAGCTGTTAATTTTGGGCTGTTTTTTCTAGGTCAGAATATAACTCTTACTCCAAAATTGAACTTGAAAAAGATTTACAAGTTGAATTTCCACTTTGAACCAAATTTCCAAATATACTTATTCGGTCTCTGTCTTACTCAGGCCAAAGTCTCCCCTTGTTGATCGTGCTGATGTAACTGTTCTTAATCACATGGCCAAGAGACAGGAACTAGAACACAGGAGCAAAGGTAGCCATAGGAATTGCCGATATCCTGGAGGACAATGTTGCCATGGAAGATTCCTGAAAAAAGTTAAAGATGTTACTAACGGCACGGCATCTGAGGTACTAGAATTCGTTAAATGAAAGCACCAAACTGGTTCGACAACAACAGACAAGACATAGGAATGCTTCTAGCCGAAGTGCATGATACTCACAGATCTTACATATCTGACGAGAAATCACCAGCAAGGGTTGCCAGGTACCATCACACAAAACCTATGCTGCAGGCCAAACCAAAGGAGATGAAGAACCAATGGTGGAAAACAAGGCTGATGAACTTCAAGCAGCTGCTGATAAAAACAACCTGAAGGCTCTACATGAAGGTAGACTGTGACATAACCATCACAAACACAAAGGTCTGTGATCAGTCTACGGTCTCAAAACCAATGGTGTGACACCTATCCTCACAGCAGATGGCAATCAGCTCCTAATAAATAGCATGAGATTCTCTCTCACTGGTCAAAGCACTTCAGCAATCTCCTAAACCCACAACAGTGTGCAATGATACCATCGAGTCACTTCCACAGCACCACACTCTGGAAGAGCTTGCTCTCAATTCTTCTCAAGCGGAAGTCATGAAGGCCATAAAGCAGATTTCTATGGACAAGTTGCTAGGAGCTGATGGTATTCTGAAGTATTCAAGTACACACGAACCCACATGATTAGGACACTCACTGGTCTCTTCTGCCTAATCAGGAACCAGGGCACTGAGCCCCAAAACTACAAGGATACCCTCATAACTCACCTCTACAAACAGAAAGGGAGCAAGTCCATCTGGGACATTCATCATGTAATATAATTTATTTCAAGGGCAGGGAAAATTCTTGCAAGGGTTATTCTTAATTGATTGCCACTCACCTCATTGACTCTGTGTACCCAAAATCACAGCATGCCTTCTGTGCAGGATGGGGAACAGTGAACATGATCTTTACAGCATGTGAAATTCAAGAAAAGTCCTGTGAACAGAATAAGGACCTCTGCATTGTGTTTGTTAACTTGACCAAGGCTTTTGACACAGTAAGGCCTGTGGAAGGTTCTGTACAAATATTGCCATCCTGTAAAGAAGATCAGTGTCATTCACTCATTTCATGATGGCATGATGGCCAGTGTGATGCAAAGTGGTATGTCATCAGATGCCTTTCCTGTCACCAATAACATTAAGCAAGGCTGGGTATTGGCTGTAGCTCTCTTTGTTTCTCAGCCAAGCTCAAGTGCGCACCCAAGGATCTTGACACAGGAGTACACATTCAATTCAAGACAGAGAGCAAACTCTTCAACATGCAAAGGCTCAAGGCTTACAGAAAGGTCACTGAACAGCTACTGAGTGAACTCTTCTTCACAGATGACTGCAATTTTGTTGCGCGTACTCCAGAGGACATTCAGCTGCTTGCTGATTGCTTTGCTCTAGCTTCAGAACACTTGGGCCTGACACTAAGCCTGAAGAGGACAAAAATACTTGTATAACCTGCTCCTGGCCACATACTCCAAGAGCCACAGTCACTATTAACAACACATCCCTCCATTCAGGACAGAAGTTTTTCTAAGTTGTGGGTATCCTCTCCAATAGCACTATGCTAAATGACAAAATCAAGCATTGCCTGGTAAAAGCAAGCTCAGTGTTTGGCAGCCTCACTCACAGACTTTGGAAAGAGTGTGGAGTTTGTCTCAGAAGAAGCCTACCAGGCAAATGTTCTTCCATCACTTCTTTATGGGTGGAGACTTGGACAGTCTACTGGCATCACATAAAACAACTAGAAGCATTTCATCTTTGCTGTCTGAGATCTATTTGTAATATCAGGTCGCAGAACAAAATCCCCAACACGGAGGTTCTAGCAAAGTGCTGCATACCTGGCAACGAGAGTGCTCTCATCAGACCTCAGCTTCTCCAGGTGGGTCATATGGCTCACATAAAGGATACCCAAATATCAAAGGCTCTACTCTACAGCCAGCTGAGCATGGGAACCCACACCACTGGATATCCCAAACTTAGGTATAAAAACAATCTGAAAGTTAACCTCAGAGCTTGCTAGCTGGATCCCAATACTTGAGAAAATAAAACTTGGACAGACCCAAATGGAGCAGTCCCTGTCATCAAGCGATTTCGAC